>NC_140180.1:51219274-51661774 GCF_963971535.1 Notolepis coatsorum | reverse complement strand
CAGCCTGGACACTGCTGCTGCAGTGTGTTCTTGTTTGTAGGGCGCAAGAAGCCTATACTGCTCTGTCCCTTGAACAAAGTGCTGACTATGAGCTTGTTAAAGCTTCCATATTGAGGGCTTATGAGTTAGTCCCCGAGGCCTATCGTCAGCGTTTTAGAGGTTATCGCAGGTCGGAGGGACAGTCGTATGTTGAATTTGGAAAAGAGAAGGAGAACCTGTTTGACAGGTGGTGCACCTCTCAGAAAGCAGAGTCAAGAGAGCAGCTTAGACAGTTGATTCTCCTAGAGGAATTTAAAAGATGTGTTCCTGATACCGTTTCCACTCATCTAAACGAGCGTAGGGTATTGAAGATAGGCGACGCTGCTGTCTTCGCTGATGAGTTTGTGTTGACACACAAGTCAGTTTTTGTGGAGGACTACCGTGTTGAGTCCAGGGATAGGCGTCCTTTTCAGGGGGGCCGTTTCCCAAAACCTGTGTCTGCTGGTGAGTTAACTTCACCTCCTAGGCGGGGTGGTTCTGCTAGTGCATTCCCAGAAGGGATTATATGTTTCTACTGTAAAGAGCCTGGTCATATCGTTGCTGGGTGCCCGGTGCTTGAACAGAAAAATTTCAGAACGGTGGCTCTGGTAGAAACCATATGCAGAACACCTATGCCAAAGTTAGAGGGTGATGGGGAAAGTATCAAACGTGTGGACAAAGAGCTCGAGGGGTCCTCAAGATTTATGATGGATGGATTTGTTTCCCTGACTAATGCACTAGAGTCCAAACAGGCTATAACAATTTGGAGAGATACCGGAGCTTTTCAGTCCCTCATTCTGGAGGGGATTTTGCCGTTTTCAGAAAAGTCTTCTTTGCATTCCGGTGTCGTTGTTCGTGGCTTTGGAGGTGGATTTGTGTATGCACCTTTGCATGAGGTCACACTCAATTCTCCCTTAGTATCAGGCAATGTTGTTGTGGGGGTATGTTCTCACATTCCCATAAGAGGGGTGTCCTTCAATCTAGGGAATGATTTGGCTGGTGACAAAGTGTTGGCTACTCCAGTTGTAACTCCCATTCCTGTGGTTTCTGAGGTCCCTAATGAGCTGTCACAGAAACATCCAGGAGTTTTCCCTGTGTGTGCTGTGACACGGGCAATATCAAAGGACAAAAGTGATGTTGTTGATACTTCGACTTGTGACATTACACTTAGTGACACATTCTTTGTTGAATTGAAAAGTGTACCTGTTGAGAATTTTGGAAAGCACACTGTGGATGTACCATGCGTGCCGGATAGGCATGTGGCAGGAGATGATCTGGCAGCGCAGTGTCTCAAGGTCTTCCCAGCCTGTACGGTGGCTGAGGCCACGAACAAATTGGAGGATGAGTGTGGGAAGGATGCTATGAGAGATGCTGTTGATTCATGTGACACCGTTCTAGTTGAAGAGGCTACAAGGCCTGGCTTAGGCTGCCAGCCTTCCCACAGTAGCTCTATTGTCCCTGATGTTTCACTTGTGGGCAGGGATGGTCCCAGTATGTCAGTTGATGATTCTGACATTGATTCACGTGTCCACACTGACTCTCTGCCATGCACTAGGTGTGCTAGTCAACCTAGTTACCTGTGTCCTGTGGAGCAGGAGCCGCCTTCGCGACCTGGTCTGATGAGTGGCAACCATTTTGATCAGGACAATGTTATTTTGTGTGACGCCATTTTAGATGGTGTTCCAGACGCTTTTGTGACTGATGTATTGCCATGTTCCAGTGACGGTGGGGCTGTACCTGAGGCGGTGCATCCTACTCTGGATGATCACGGTTTGCAGTATCCTGAACTGCCAGTGCCAGGTGGGATGGATATGGGCGCTGTGGTGGTATCAGAGATCTATGGTTTTTGTTTTTCTGTGTTCTGTCCTGTTGAGCGCAGTGAGCTTAGCTCTCAAATTGATTTTGGTTTGCAGTCTATTTTTGACAGGTCGGTATCGGTGGAGGGGCCTGTTGAAATGGAGCTCATATATGATAAGCTCTTGGTTTGTCGATGGGGTCCTAAGTCTTACGCCTCAGTGGAGGAGGCGCCTGCCCCACTCCAGCCATATACCGCAGTGGAGGAACCTTTTGTGAGGTCTAGCTTGCCCGAGAGTCGGGACAGGGTTGTTTTTTGTTTTATACAGCATTGGCGAATGTTCCACAGTGGGGAGCATGCGACACGGTTGGTGGTCGTGTTCGACAGGGGCCGGCCCGTTATCGCTGTTGTGGTAGTGGCCCTGACAGCTAATGGGTCACAATATTTTTTGTTTATGGGTTTGATGTGTAGTGGTTGCCTCTTGGGCAACCATTTTGGTGGGGGAGGTGTTATGTACCATGAGCTTGATCACTCCTGTGTCACTGGGCATGCAGGTGAGGGCTGCTAATTAGCTAATTGCTGCTGATTGGATACCTGCTGGCAGGTTAAAACCAGTCCCTGAGCCACACATGCACTCTGACTGTGGCTAGAGGAGTGTGTGGAAACAGAGAGTTGTCACGTTCTCCCATTCTTTGTTCTTTAGTTTGTATCAATATTTCATTGTTAGAGTAGTCTTTTGGGTTAAACACAGGTTTTGGTGTCTGTTTGTCCCTTTGAGCCAGGGTCGTAACAATGGATTTTTTGTAATGTCAGATTTAACACCAACTCTTTTCAGAAAAGTGCGAGTATTTCATTTATTATCTGACATTACAAAAAATCTAAAAAAATAAATGGTTATGATCAGGGCTGAAGTTGAATTAAAGATGTATGACTGTTTAGACTGCATTACTCTCTGTCACAGTGATCTCCTGGTTGTTCCCCACTTAGGTTATCTAACTATCGCGCCGCCGCAACCAGAAACACTGGCCTGGCCTGCTTCTAAGTTCAGTGGCCTGACTGCAAAAAAAAAAGAAAAAAATTTATACTTTTTTTTTTTTGTAGTAAATGTTTTCAAGTACCACCAGCAGTACCACCAAGTACCACTAGTGGTACGTGTACCACAGTTTGAGAACCACTGCCCTAATCCATGCAATTTGGTGTTAGTATAATGTCTTGTGAAAGACAGATATGTTCTGACTGCAATGTGGTGTTAGTATATAATGTCTTGTGAAAGACAGATCAGTTCTGCCTGCAATGTGGTATGCTGACATGGCTCTGTACCACTTTTCTGTATTTTTCCCTCTCATAAACAACTAAGCTGTTAATAATTAACTTGTATGGATGCACTCTGCTTAACCTAGCCTTCTAAAAAACATCATGCTCAAACTGTGAACCACATTATTCTACTCCCCTGAGGGAAGAAATAGACATGGCAACATGACTCAGTTATGCAATATTGCTACTTAATTTGATTTAGGCTAAGCTTTTTCTAAGCCATAAAAGAAGATATGAATTCCAGTGTAAACTATTGCCTCAACACTCAATGTAGCCTAATACCTTAATGACATAGCAAAACAATCAATAGCATCTCTATCTCAGGTTATTACACCTGATATCAAGTTAGCTGCATTGTATTTTTTTTAAACAGGTATAAACAGGGCATGCTCTAAAGTTTCTTTCACATGTTGTGTAAAACGAAACATCTGGATCATAGCTGGACTTCATTCTGTTATACTTCATTCCATCTGGCTGAGGAACACGCCAACATTATTATAGGAAATGCGCGTACCATCTTCTCCAGAGTCAGACAATATGAAATCACTATTGAGAAGTGTATCCTTGTTGCTCTACAATAATGTGGCCAGCATGCAACTGGTGTAGCTAGTAAACAATTTATTTTTAATTATTATAATTTTTTTTTTACAGCTTCTGTGTTTTGCCATACTGTATATGCACTCCAGGAAGCTCTAGTAACACATGGGGACACACAGGATGCCAAAGCGCCTGGAGCACCAGGGCACCAAGAGCCGCCAGTTTCCTTTCACAGCCAGGCTCCTGCTCTTCTGGTGTGAACAGCCAGGCTCCTGCTCTTCTGGTGTGAACACAGTCAGGCTCCTGCTCTTCTGGTGTGAACAGCCAGGCTCCTGCTCTTCTGGTGTGAACAGCCAGGCTCCTGCTCTTCATGGCGCTTCAGTGTCCTGTGTGTCCTTGGTCTAAGACTGCCTGGAAGAATGATGACGCAGGGCGACTGAATAAATAGGGGTAAATTAATTTCAAAGCTCATAGGAAAAGCTGATGTGAGTTAGTGTCAGAGGTTGACAGAATATTTTCCTGTGTTTTCATTGTTTTGTGAACAGAGGTCGTGTGAATGCCCCACCAGTAACATTGAACCTTGATTTGCTATCACAAGAGACAGCTGGACTAACAGGGGAGGGGTCACAGGCGTTATTGTTTGTGTGGTATTGGCTGTTTTGTGCCTGCCCCTCTCTCCTCCTCCTGCCATCACTCTAAGCATTCCCATAGGAAGATGATGATATCATGGGCCTGAGTTTGGAGATAAAACCAGGAAGGAAATATGGAGTGTCAGACTGGTTCCTACAAGGAGGTATCATGCTACACTGGACGACTCTTCTCTTCACATCATCTGTGACAGTTCTTCAACACCAGCCCAACCCAGCCTTCTCCAACCAGACCACTAGAGAGCAGAACCAGCTCGACGCCTTGGCTTGGGAATCAACTCTAGTACACTCTCCCAAGTAGCATTATTTTCTGCTCACATGTTGGTGTTGGATATAAAACAATGCACAGCAATATACCCGATGCTTAATATGTATTAAAAACAGTCAAAATAGTCAGTTACCCTTGTAATAATTGCATTACCTCCACTCTTGTCTGCAACAGGTCTCTCAGCTCATGGAACGGCATGTCGGTATCAATAACGGCACAATTTGGAAATGCACAAACCGCTGTTTTTATCTTTTAGATAACGCTAAGGTGAGCTCGTTATTCTGTTTCCCTTTCATTGTTTGTGCCTTCCCTTCCCCATCACCATTGTTGTTTTTATTGATAGTGTATGTCCGATAGGCAGCCTATTTTAGCCTTCTCCCTGTATGTGTTCCATTGTTCCCCTTTTGGTTACGTAAGTTGGAACACCCAAGGCACCTCGCTAGTCAGGACAGTTTAGGGGAGCCCTTCTGGCCATTAGTGGTAGTCTTCCTAGCCCCAGATAGTGCCTTTTTTTTGTATTGCATGCCTTTGTTTGTAGAGTGCAGATTAAGTAATGTGTTTGCAAGCCCAGGCTTGGTGTGTAGTAGTAACACAACTTCCCTGGTGCGATATTGTGCTGTAGAAGTGTGGCCTACTGTGTATTTATTAGCGTGTTGTGTATATTACATATTTAGTAAGTATATGCATTGAGTGCTCTACCTCGTGTTTTCTCCGCTGATGCTAAACGTCACACCATTACTAGCCGGAATCACTATCTAGTTAGTGGAGTGCTATATTGTCCGGCAGGTCAGGGATTATAGCCGTCTCACTCTACCGCCGCCTGTCTGCCAGAGGGCCCCCAACCCCCCCTACCCTGCCATTGACTGTCTCCCCCTTTGCCCAAAAGACTTTCCTTTCCTTCCATGTGGAGGCGACAGTGGATCAGGAGGTATTGGTCACCGTAATAGGAACGTTCCTGGTTGGATTCCAGCTCCTCCTGACAGCATGTCAAAGTGTCATTGAGCAAGACACTTAACCCCTAACTGCTCCCAATGAGCAGGCATGTGAATGTGAGTTATGCAGTTAATGAAACACTGGCAGTTATAGTTATATTACACCTTTATTGTTGCTTTAATAGAAAACAATAACACTTGTGTTTGTCAATTTGTTTGTTTGATACAGATTCCAGATAACTTCACCAAAAACACAAAATTACATATATTCTAGCAGCAGAACTTAATTTAAAATCTTGGTACGTCATTATCCTTGTTAGAATATTTCTGGGAAAGAAAAACAAGAACAAACAAAAAAACATACAGTAGCAGTGCAGGAGTCCATATGGGGCACTGAAGCAATATAGCATTAAGAATTATAGTCATTGTGCATTATGATGACATTAAGAATTATAGTCATTGTGCATTATGACATTAAGAATTATAGTCATTGTGCATTATGACATTAAGCATTATAGTCATTGTGCATTATGACATTAAGCATTATAGTCATTGTGCATTATGACATTAAGCATTATAGTCATTGGAAATTATGACATTAAGCATTATAGTCATTGGAAATTATGACATTAAGCATTATGGTCATTGGACATTATGCACTGAACATTTTGCATTTGCTTTAAAGGGGCACAACAAATAAACAATGCTGATTTATTTTGCACTGTTTACAGGTTTTGGATGTGTGTGAGATTATGTGCAAAATAAATCTGCATTTTTTGTGAAGTGCCCCTTTCAGCATTACGTCATTGGGCATTATGCTGCCACGAGAGGAACGGTATTGTTAGTTAGGCCTGATGGTGGCGCTAAAGAAAATACCATGAGATTATCTAAATCAATAGGGTTGTTCCTCTATGGATCATGAATGTCCACAGCAGATTCTGTGACTACGACTAACAGGTCAGGAGATACACTTATTTGAAAACTGAAAGCTTGGCCTGATGGTGGCGCTAGAGGAAAGGTCACGCTTCTTGATATCATGAATGTGCACAGCAAATTGTATGGCAATCCGGCCATTACTTTGAAATAGCTTGTTCTCAGTTTGGTCTGATGGTGGCGCTAGTGGAAAAGTGATGGATGTTAACTTGCCAAGGTAGAATGTCCTATGTGAGGTAGGTATTGTATTTGTATGGTTGTCCGTCATCAGTTGTCAGATGTAGCATATTAGCACAGCATAATGTCAGATGTAGCAAATTTGCATAGCGGATTTGCATTTAATCCCAATGTATATGTTCTTATTGTAAGCATAATGTTATCGAGAGTCAGAATGCATTAAGTCAGTTAGCATAGTATGCTGATTGCATATCAACTTGAATTGAACTGTTTTAGAAGGGAACTAACAAGTGTTTGTATGAGTTATGTCAAAAGCAGGGCAAACATTTTGGGTCTGCTTGCCTAAATCAAGTGTCCCTGTAATTAATGTCATTAGTTGCACCTGTGTTTGCCCTACTTTCACCCACATCAAAATGGCAGGTGTGAAAAAGGTATATTCAACAGGTTTCCAGCACTGTTGGAACTTGGACCCCTAATAACAAGTCTCCAAAAGACGACAAGCTACTAAAACCTTCTGGGGAAAATATAACTAAACCTCAAGCATTCTTTAGACATGGCTTTGTACAAGGACACATACTGAAAACAATAGGTGGCACACTAGGTGGCACTCTAAACAAACAAGATGAGCAACTCATAGCTGAAAACGAATCCGCCATCCTGCAAAACAAACTACAAATTTGGATTTGATGACCAATTTGATTTGATTATCCTCAAGACTAATCCACCATCATGCAAAACAAACTACAAATTTGGATTCCATTACCAAACTGTAAACGTGCAAATCTACCGTGGAAAAACCCATAGCCTTCATAGCCTATCTATGTTACCCAAGTCAAAAAAGTCACAATCACAAAAGTGATAGTAGCCTAACAACCGTTTTGTCATAACCTGGGTAACAGCCATGACAAATAAATTACAAAACATGGCAAAATAAGGTTAACACTTTCTTTGCCAGGCTTATGTACATCATTATACCATCCTCTGCCAGCTCTATTTGTCTATGGAGAAGTTCCCCTTCTTTGCAGGGCTATAACTTTTTAAATTGTATTGCTAAATTGACATTACTATGGCCCATTCAACGTCCTATATCTATTGTTCAGGGTGTAGCAACGTTATACTTTTTCATTCACATATTCATACTAAAATACGGTCTAAAGTATAAATATGTTTTAATCGTTTACTGCAGCATTCTGCAGAACGTGATTTATAGCCCTAAATGCATTATATTGATGATCAAATACAGTTTGATAGCGATCGGCGCGAGATAAAAAATTTCAAATGGACGTGCTTCTAGAAGTTACTACTTATCATCTGATGTTGACCGGATGGGGGGGGGGTCGTTTATAATTCCGTGGCCAACGTTAGATGATTCATGTAGTGTGGGTGATATGATCATTAGAGCAGTTTGTATCGAACACGGTAAAAAAAAACGCTGAAACTTACCCGAGTCTCCTCGGGCCGTTGGGCGATGAGCAAAAATATTCCTATTATGGGATGTTGAAATATGCGATCCATCTCCAGGTTGTATAATAGTATATACGTCCAAATCATGTTGTTTATCGAGTTATTGGTAACGGATCGCTATCCATTGTGTCCCGCTCGAGTCCCGGGACCTATAGCGAGTGATCGGACCGAATTTGGATGAGCACCAGTTTCCGGTTTCCGGTTTGGGCGATCCGCCGATCGGCCACCAGATGGCGCTCTTGAACCGTTGGAGAGTTGAGAGGGGATCAACAGTAGATCTCAAGTCTCCGGGGGAGAAATATTATTGCGATCACAGATTTTTGAAATATTGATCTCAATGACGTGTTACAGCGTCATTGGCAGAATTAGCATGGCGGGGAATGACGAGTTAAGGCGTCCTTGGCGACCAAAGTGTTAATCAAAAGAACAAAACTAAAGTATATGTACTTAAATATAAAGAGAACGAGATGTGACAATTAGTATAATCAGGGTGAATGCTGGGGTGTTGGATGAGTAGATAATATGAATTAAGAGTGTTGTGATGACAAAAGAACGAAGATTATCCTATAACCCTAGTTATATGAATACTGGCTGAGTGTCTCGCTCTGCCATTATGAGATGTCATCTCCATGCACCTATTGTGCACGTGAAAAAGTTGCACATGCACGTCACTTGCACGTCACCTACAAGACACAGGAAGTAGTCACGTCCACGCCCTTCCAAGTCTGAATTCCATGCGTGAAAAACATCCAAGGGTCCTCAGGGCGCTGAAGAGCGAGACGCTCAGCCAGTATTCATATAACTAGGGTTATAGGATAACCTTCGTTATATATTCATACTGGCCAATCACGTCTCGCTCTGCCATTATGAGATCAAAAGGGGCAGAGCGGATGCGTGGCCACGTCAAATGCACCCCTTGAGGGCCCATAAGCCCCTGCCAGGGAGGAGGGGAGTCCCGTCCACCTGCCTGTCCTAACAAAGGGGGGGAGGCAGTCAACTACAACCAATGTGCGAAAAAGGAAACCAGTCACACTAGAACGCACAGTGGAAGCGGGACCACGTGTGACATAGCACTCCACGGTCCACACCCACCTGCTAGCCCACCTGATGGCGGGATGCAGGAGAGGTCCCGGACCTCAGGACTGCCTGGGAGACAGAGCCCCCAGTCATGTCCATGAGGTAAAACCTAACAAAAAGGGCCCGGGGAGGACCAGGAGGCCGCAGCGCAGATGTCCTCCACCGAGGCCCCCCCAAACAGGGCAGCGGAGGCCACCACTCCACGAGTGGAGTGTGCCCTGACGCCTGCGGGGGGAACCTGTCCAGACAAAGTGTAGCAGAGGGCAATGCCCTCGCACAACCAATGTGACAGGCGTTGCTTGGACAGCGCCTTACCTGCGTGAGAGCCACCATAACAAACAGTTGATCGTAGCCCTGAGATCTTGCGTGCGACTAAGGTAAACCTTCAGCGCACGGACAGGACACAACAGGCGAAGGCTCGCCTCCAACTCACTAGTGTGAGGAGGAGGGTGAAACGCCTGAAGCACAATATCCCTGGAGCGATAAGAGCTCTGGATATTCTTTGGCACGAAGGCCGGATTAGGCCTCAGAGTCGCACTGCTATCGGCCCGAATAGACAGGCACTCTAACCACACCGAGAGAGCACACAGCTCACCCACGCGTTTAGCGGAGGTGATGGCCAAAAGGAACGCGGTCTTAAAGACAGACGATCCAATGGCGCCTGCTCAAGAGGCTCAAACGGGGCCCCCAACAGCCTTTCCAGGAACAGTTGGAGGTCCCGACTCGGAGACAGAGCACGTTCCACAGGCTTGAGACGCCGTGCGCCAAGCAGGAAACGTCTCATGAAAGGGTGGCTGAACAGTGTTCTGCCCTTAAAGCCCACATGACAAGAAGATATAGCTGCTGCGTATACCTTCACTGTCGAGGCCGACAGCCTATCCAGGATAGACTGGAGGAAGGACAGAACCGAGTCCAGGGGGCATGACACCGGGTCCAGGCCCCCAACCTCACACCACTCTCGACCCATACACCACCTCCCTGCGTAAACCGCGGTAGTGGACGGAGCATGCACGTTCTGGATGGTGTTAACCACAGTAGAGTTAAGACGCATCCCCTCCAGATTCACCCTTTCAGCAGCCAAGCCATTAGAGGCTGCCCCAGAACAGGAGGCAGAAACAGTGTTCCGCGTGCCTGAGAGAGGGCCCGCGGTGACCACGGAACAGGCCACGGCGGGGCCACCAAGAGCTGAATCAGGGCCGGGAACCACACAGCTGTGCTCCGGTCCGGCGCGACCAGGATCAAAGTCCTGCGCTCCTGACGTACCCGCTCCAACAGCTGAGCTATCAGGTACAGAATCTGTATGCGTACAGAATCCCGAGCGGCCACGGATCGAATCGGCCGCCGCCCGGTGGAGACGGGGGGAGCGTACTCCTCCCTGTCTGTTGATATACGACGCCGACGTCGTGCTGTCCGTCCTGATCAGAACATGCTCGCCCACCACATGATGGCCGAGCTGTCTGAGGACTAGAAGCACTGCCTTTAATTCCAACACACTGATATGTAGTGCAGACCGGGCAGCATGGTCCTTGCCAGCTGCCCCCTACTGCATCGGTCCGACACGTCCCCCCCCATCCCGTGAGGGAGGCCTCGGTGAAGACCGTGACGTGTGACAGCCTGCTGCCCATGGGGACCCCGCTGGTGAGGGCCCCAGGCCTCCCCCAGTGGGCGAGGTCCCCCAGTACTGACATGGGAACCTTCAGCTGCTTCCACTTGACTCTCACAGGGTCTATTTTCATACTGAAAACCCCACCTCTGTATCCTCCTCATGAAGAGGAGGCCAAGAGGGACCACAGCTTGAGAATATGCCATCATATCGAGCAGGCGCATCATAGACAGCGGCGTAACCGTCCTGCCAGGAGGGAACCTCCCGAGCGAGCAGAGAATATCCTCTCGCCGCCGCTCTGAGAGGGATGCCCACATAGACCATGAGCTTAGAATTAAGCCCAAGTACTCCACCTGTTGACTGGGAAGAGGAGTACTCTTCTTCCAGTTCACAGCAAAACCCAGGCTGGTGAGGAATTCCACCACCTGCCTGGTATGAGACCTGGCGATCTCCTCTGACCGGCTGAGGACCAGAACGTCGTCTAGGGTCAAATAAAATTCGGATCCCCTGACGACGCAGAGGCCCCAGCGTGGTCTCCACGCAACCTTCCATGGGACAGGTCCAGTATGGGTCTGACCCCCCCCCCCCCCCCCCCCCCCGATTTCTCGGGCACCAGAGAATATCGGGAGTAAACGCCACTCATCGCGTCCTCCCATGGGACCACGACGATGGCCTGCTTCGCCACCAGAGAATGAATCTCTTTGGCCAGGGCTGTCACTGCCGCGGACTCTGACAATAGAGTCTGTACCAAACCGAAAAACGAAGGGTGGGGGTGTGCAAACTGTAACACAAGCCCCGCCCTCAGCGTTCTCTCCATCCACACCGACATATGGCACTACTGTAGCCATACGTGGTAAAAATCCCAAAGCACCCCCGCCGCCAACTGGCACCGGTCCGCTAAGATTCGTAGATAGGTGGCCCGGTCCCTCCCGCTGTGCATTGCAAACCCTGGTTTCGCCAACCGCGCAAGCAAGGTGTCTCGCGGAGTCGGGATATCGCACCCTGACTCTACCAACGAGGCAATCGCACCCAAGGGGGACCCTGACAAAAAGGGGCGGTCTGATATGGGGGGAGCGCTCATCACCCCCGGTGAATGAGGTAGTTCCCCCGCTGAGCATCTTCCCGGCTTAGCTTGCTGGGGACAGCCTGCTCTGCGGCTGGACATGCATGGTGTGTGGTCCCCACACTGCCCGACAGGGTGAGTCCCTACACACCGTAACCCTGTAGTGATATTACTACCACCCAAATTACGCGTGCCTGACTGACCACCGCGGGATCGGAAGTCCGGACGGGGGAGGCACTAATGTAATACCCGGCCTGGCGAGGGCAGGGCTGGCGGAACCCACGCTGCGACCTCCTGGGCCTAGGGTTCCCCCTCTGACAATTTTTTTTAGATACAGGGAACCCTGCTCCGTCGTCAGATACAACACCAGGCTCACCAAACGCACATGCAGGACGTGTGGTGTGGGAGCCTCCTGACAGTACAGCATTCTCATAGACAGACCCAGGCCTAGCCAGCAGCTGGGTGTCAGCCCCTGTCTTCATGAGAAGTGATATGTGGGGCCGCTTGCGCTTCACTGGAAGAACGCGGCCCGCAGCCAGAGGGGACACAACAGAGCCCTGAATCCCGTAGTGTAGCGGGGGGGAGTGAACGGAGAGCGTGCTAGACACAGCTAGATGGCAACGGTTTTTTAGGGCGTGCCCATCTAATACAGCCGATCCCTCTGCCGCCGAGGCTGTCGGCACCGTGATAACCTGTTCTCTTTGGGTCCAGGTTATCCCAGGCGGGGAACACATGACCGTGCTCTCACCTCTGGCTGCACGGTGTGGTCAAATACCTCCTGCGCCTCCGTGGACAGACCAAAAAGTCCATCCACGGAGAGGGGAACCCTGAGGAGGGGAGATTGCTCCAACCAAATATGTCTGTGAACAAGAGTCGACAGCATCCTAGACCTCCCTGCGGTTATTGCCTGTGGCTGGGTCAAAAGCTGAATAACCTCAAAAACTCGCGCAATGGATTTGACGTCGGCTAGCCCTAAGACCCCATCACCCGACATCATTTTCTACAGAAAAACAGCCAATTGAGTTGCTGCTCAATTCTGTACTGCGGCGGTATAAGCTTCAACAGCCCACTCAGCCACCTGCCGGGCCGACTCGCCCCTTGGCGTCGGCTACCGGGCGGGATACCGCTCTACCATGTCAGGACAAAGGACCGATGCCACCCGCTTCTCTAAGCACGGCACACCAGTGGCGGCTGCTGACCAATTCTATTACTAGTGAAGTAATAGAAAACTGCCTCACTAGTAGTCATGCAATAACCTCCACTGCGGTACACCTGTCCTGAGCGAGTGTATCCTTTCGGCAACTGGCTTGTCCTTCCGCGTTCCCGTTTGGCGCTCTGATTGGCCAGGTCATGTGACATGTGCGCCCAATAGCGTGTTTGCCCATTTCCGCGTCGAACAGCCTGCAAACTACCTGGTGTTCTATCGCCATGCTCTAAGACAAACTCTAACCGTAACCAACTTCGAAAAAGTGCCTAAGCTTAACCGTCGATAGGACTTGCCGTCACGCTCTAAGACAAACTCTAACCTTAACCAACTTCAAAAGAGTGCCTAAGCTTAACCGTGCAAAAACTTGCCGTCCCACGATTGGCGCTCATGTCACATGACCTGGCCAATCAGAGCGCCAAACTGGAACGCCGAAGGACAAGCCAGTTGCCGAAAGGATTCACGCGTCCTGAGCCCTGTCGTCAGACCGTCCACCCGTGTAAGGGATGAATGAATGAATGAATGAAAACTTTATTAACAGATTGCAGAATGGGCACACTTACCACGGCCCAATACACACAACTGCTAAGGGGATGCAGACCAGAGAAAGACGTTTGTCTTGTTTACATCAGGGTCCCCCATTTTCAATTCATATTCATAAATGCATAGGGTAGACAAGCCTCAGATACCGTTTGACCTACAGCAATGTAATGGTTAAACGGTGGGAAACTGAACACAGCCCCGGCGGGACAACACGAGGGAGCAGCGTCCCGAAAAGCAACAGAATTAGTAGTAGCTGCGCGCGCCATGATACATGGAAAAACATTTAACAATGTGTGACATTCATCCAAATACACAGCCCCCCGCGCCATCACACTGCCCGGTCGTCACACGGGACAACAAGCAGTAGTGAACATGCTAGTACCAAAGCCTGCCGTGTCGGCCCTACCTGAGCGCGACGTGACTCGACCGTCGCGCGTAGTCCGTCGGTCCACTGCCAAAAATCGAGGACAGACCAGAATAGGGCCGACGTTCCGTCTGGACGCGCCGAAGAGGGTCCGGGGGCTGGCGAACCACCGGCGAAAGTAAAAAAAAATATTATTTCTCCTTTCGCTTCATAATCATTTCCACTGGTTGAAATGCATATGAACAATCTCACACTGGAAAAAGACGAAGAAGGGCGTGGACGTGACCACTTCCTGTCTTGTAGGCACACACGGGAGTAGGCGTGGTCATGTGCAAGTGACGTGCATGTGCAACTTTTTCACGTGCACAATAGGTGCATGGAGATGACATCTCATAATGGCAGAGCGAGACGCGATTGGCCAGTATGAATATATAACAAAGAAAACACAAACAAAATAAACAGGCCCTGTGTTGAGTAGGGTAAAACTGCAGTGCCGCAGCCCCATACATAGGAGGGGCCTGTACTGTGCGTTGGGGGCCTGTACTGTGCACTACTGCGCATGTGAGAAACAAAGTAACATATAATATAGGACACTAGAAACATAAAGTAACATACGGAACATAAAGTAACATACGGAAAATAGGACCTAATGTCCAAAATATTTTTGTCTTAAACTAAATATCAATTGGATTAGGAGTAACCAAATAAAGCATTCAATGCAACCAATTGTCTATAGACTAGCATTTTTATCTTAAACTGAATATCAATTGGATTACCAGCCCTGACTGTTACTCTAAGCTTAACCTCTTCTGGATAAGGGCCTAAATTTAACCCTTAGACTAGATTAGAATTACTTTACTTAGTTTCTCGCATGCGCAGCAGTAGTGCACGGCACAGTACAGGCCCCCAACGCACAGTACAGGCCACCAACGCACAGTACAGGCCCTCGTATGGGGCTGCGGCACTGCACTTTTATGCTATTGCCTGTGTTCATAGGAGACAAGAGCCCAGAGGCTTCATAGGCCAGACTACATGTGTATTCAATCAGTGGTTCTTAAAGGAGAATGCCACCCAAACCTTAGAACAATCTCCACTCTCTGGAAGCCCCCACATCTTGTACATTTTGGAAAAGAAAACAGACTGATGGACTTCATAATTGACCATAGGTACCGGCATATGAAAGTTTCATCTCATTCTGTCGGACAACCTCAGAGGATTACAGACCTCTAGCACATACGATTGATTTGTACTATATGGATTTTCAAAGATTTTAACTTTATGTTTGTCGAAGTTCAAGAAGTTCCTTCATGACCATTCATGTATTTCAAGCTCCTTGTGTTTGTGCATAAAACGCAAAATGGCAGCAATTAAGTATGGCAGACATGGGTGGTCCTAGCAAGAGAGTTGTAGACTAGAGCATGTTCAGATGCATATTAATGTTAAGTCTCATGACAGTTGGACCTGTGTATGGGAGTTATGGCATTTTAAGTGTGATTTGTTATTATATAGCCACCATCTGGCCAACATGGAACCCATAGGAACCCACCTGTCAAATGTGCTTGCTCTGAGACGTGTGTTTTATGAGCTGCACATGCTCTTAGCACAGACGAGGTTGACAACTGTAGGACTTGAGGAGAGGCAATAGTGATAAAACTGTAGATTTTCTTTTTTTTTATCTACTTTTTCTCCTTATTTTTCTATTTTTCTCCCATCCCAATTCCGCCTCGCCAATTCTCCCTTCAATTCTCCCCTCCCGTCTCGAACGTTGCTAGACTACGCCTCCCACTGGTCGGCTGCAGTGAGGACCAAGCCTTGCATCACGTGTCCCCTCCGTTACACGAGGAGGCAGCCTGTCGCATCTTTTCACCTGTACAGCGCGATCTCTCAGTGGCGAGGAGTAACGCGTGGGAGGCTCACGCTGCCCCCGATACGTCCTGATTCTGCTGTACAGGCGCACCAACCGACCTGTAGGAGTCGCTGTCCACAACGTCCAATCCCCACCCACCAGCTTTACCACCCCTAACACTGCCAATTGTGTTAGTATGAACGACCAGCCAAGCCGGTAGCAACGCCGAGAGCTGGGCTCGAACCCAGCATCTCCTGTGTTAGTGGCGAGCGCCTTGCCCACTGCGCCACTTAGCCGCCTACTGTAGAATCTTTCTGAAGGTAAAACAGACAGTATGATGGTGCTACCAGATACCCACTGTATAGGCTTAACATATCTATTTCAATAGGTAAAACTCTTGGCACCACTGGCCTGGAACCTTAAATATGTGTGGATGAGTATATATCATGAGTATTTCAGAAGAGTAAGATTATTAACAAAATTAAGAATGCCTGCAATCGGCCAGAACATAACAAATATGCTAGCACCCTATACAAAGGCAAATAGCAGTCACTTAATTCCTGCAGTACCAACCAACAAATGACCCCACAGAGCTGCATTGATTCTAAAAGTGCTGTTTCCAAGCATCTAAAAATGTAAAAAAAAAAAAAAAACATAACTATCCTGGAGGCAGAGACCATTTTAATGTTCCAGACCCATTTACAAAAGTGTTCATAATTCCAGGCTGAGGTGATCCAGTCCCGACAGAGAGGGAGATAGAAAACTAATAGTAACCAGATGGGTGCAATTTACAGCATCAGTACAATTGAAAGTGTCATTTCGATCAGGTTGTCAATCTTAGAGATGTATACTGAATTGACATGGTATTGTACGGAGCCTCGGAGTGGCCAGAGAGAGAACAACTAAAAAATAATCCCTTGCAAAGCAAGAGTTGTCTTGATAACACATCCCCAATGTATAGTAAAGTGTAATCAAAGAGTCTATCCATAGATATCTACAATGACAAGTGCCTTAAGCAGGTGGTGGTTGAAATTAATGATGTGGCCTTATTTAAATATTATTTCATGCAAACAAATTAACTAAAATGTGGGAACAAATTGTATGTCATAGGCACTAATGAATCAAAACATGGGAACTAACTGTATCTTGTGCGCACGCAATAGCATTTTGAGTGCTCAATGTAGTAAAACGTGGCCTCAATATATATACTGTAATTTTCGCACTATAAGCCGCACCTGAATATAAGCCGCAGCAGCTAAATTGAATGATGTGTACATATATAAGCCGCACTGGACTATAAGCTGCAGGTGTTTTAATGTTTAATTACAGTCTTCCCACCAGCATTGGGACACAATACTGTCGGACAAATAACAAGAATTAACTCATTTACAAGTTGTATTAAGTTTAGCAAATAAGGGAACAGATAAATAACATTTCAATGCAGTCAAAAAAGCAATATTTCGATTTTTACATTTTCGGGTTTGGTCACGTCGAGTCACATATAAGCCGCACGTTATATAAGCCGCAGGGTCGAAAAATGGGGGGAAAAGGCGCGGCTTATAGTCAAAAAATTCGGTATATATAATTAAAGAAATCTTCTCTTTAATGCGGCTGGGTGGCGAAGCGGACATTGCGCTCGTCACCAAAGCAAGAGACACCGGGTTCGACTCCGGCTGTCGGCGTTGCCTCCGGCTTGGGCCGGCCGTCATACTAACTCAATTGGCAGAGTTAGCGGGTGGAAGTCAATGGGTGGTAATCTGGACGTTGTGGACAGCGACTCCTACAGGTCGGTTGGGGGACGCCTGCACACAAAAATTGGGATGGGAGAAAAATAGAAAAAGAGGAGAAAAAGTGGATACAAAAAAAGAACTGTTCTCTTTATGGCCACTCCAGGGCTCCGTAGTATTGTCCTACTGGCACTGTATGTTGCCACCTCCACCCACCTCAGATACTCCAAATAGATGAAAACTAATTTTAAGTATTTTGGGCAAAATACATTTGCACTGACTGAATGTATCCTCTCTTCTTCCTTCTGACCTGCACACACCAACTAATGAGTAAAACATATCACTATGATTTTGACCATGTTGACTGCTTGGTGAAATTGAACTAAAATTCTAATTACAATAATGCTAAATCTCTTAAATTGTTAGAAAATGAAGGAAAATCTCAAAACCCCTACACATTATTATATGACTGTAGTATACAGTATACTTGTAGATCGTTTTTAACTGACATACTGTACATGGGGCTCTATTTTTGTCAGTGTGTTTGACACTATTGCAGGCTCTGCAGATCTACATGCTACAGTGGGGATCAAATACAAACTTGAGATTTAGACACCTCTTGTTTAATTTTACACATTTACATAACTGCAAATTGTGTCCACCCTTTTGAGCTTACACAATTGAACATAAACTTCAAAACTAAATAAAATAATAATAAAATAGTCCATGGTTAGCAGTATAGTAAGTTAGTAAGAAGTATACAAAGTACATGTCCATTTTATCTATTTGCATTTACAGTAACAATGACAACAACTGTTAAAATGGTTCTGGCCAGAGACTGGGTGAGATTGACAGCCCAGAGATTAAATTAAGTGAGAAGGCAGACCAAGCAATGTGACATAGCAAGCGAACTGTCGTAAATACAAAAAAGGGAACAAGACAAGGCATCCCCCTGTCCCCAATTCATTCACATTCAACTAAATGTATATGAATTAATTAATAAACCAATTTCAATTAATTCAGTCTGTCATACAAATATGCCATTTCATCAGCTATATATATATATATTATAATATATATTCACATTCCTACTCTGATATGGGATTGCTCCTATAATGTCATACAGCCAAATCTACCTTTTAATGAGAAAACATCAAGAACATTATGTAATGCTCTCATAGTTATTATGAATTGAAAATGGGGGACCCTGATGTAAAGAAAACGAAAGTCTTTCTCTGGTCTGCATCCCCTTAACAATTGTGTGTATTGAGCTGTACTGTATTGTACCCATTCTGCAATCTGTTAATACAATTTTCAATCAATCAATCAAATTCAATCAATTTCAATCAATACTACAGTTTTACCATTGTAATGACCCCACGACAGGGTGGGGGGTTGGGGGATGGAGAAAAAAAATACTTTTATTATTGAAAGCTGGCTTCAAATGCAGGAAAGGTAAGAGAAAGCAACAGAAAGAGAAGATGAAAAGGAATGTGAAGGAGACGAAAGCGAACAACAGGATTAGGGGTGAATCTCGTAAAGCTGACTGCACACTGACCCTCTGATATAACCCATTATCATGGGCTGTGCAAGTTCTTCCACGTGGTGCATAAGGAGACACTAATGAAGTTCTGGAGGAAGCAAGGTTGATTGAGAACAGGTTTTTGGCAGCAGCTTTGTGGCTCTAAAACTCTACTGTGACTGCATCAGCAAACCCCATTACACTTAATAAAGGAAAATAATGAGGACATGATATCAAAAGAATGCCAAAGTGTTCAACTGGATTACTGAGGTATAGGTGTACTTCTCCTATACAAAGCGTATTTTGTCCTATACTGTAGCATTAACTCCCAAAAGCTACACTCAAAGTATGTGTATCTTTTCATTACTATAACATAACACAAAAGCCAGCTGAATGAATCTAGTCAAAACCATGGAGACAGTGCAGTAGTTTCCTGCTACGGTCCCTTAAATATCTGCCATTCGTGCATCGAACTGTAACTTTTAACAAATAGGTCTACTGGCTCATCTCTGCTCATCTATTCATCATTTTGACATTACATGTAATCACAGGAGGTAAGTGGTCTGTATGAATCATAACGGTAACTGCAATCTCTCTCTCCTTGAGGGAACATCTAAATGAGGCAGTGTGTTTTTTTGTTTGTGGATTTCACTACTCAACTACTGGCACAGAGAGCAGCGATGCCCACAAAACAGAAACAAATTTAAAACAGTGAATCATCCACAGGTTAGGAGAAGACTGTTGAACAGTGAGAAGCACCTGATGATGATGATGATGATGATGATGATTCAAGCCTTTGGTAACGGGTATCTCAATATAGCCTGTAATGCTGCTGTTTTGCATCACATTGACTATTTCTATTGTCCAAAACATACGGAAACGGTTCCAAAACAATGTTGCGAAATGCCCTGTTGTTTTTTAATATGAAAAATCGATGCTAACGTTAGCTGTTGGTATTTTGTCGTTGGCTGTAACATTATAACGGCTTTCAGCCAAAAACTAGTAGCCTACACATGAATGTGCATGGCAGAAAAAATTTAGTTTTTCCAGGAAACCAAACCCTTGTTGTGTCATTCTAACACTGACTAAAGAAGTGTCACCAAACATTTACATTATTTTTTATAGAAAGCCTAGAGTTAGAAGACCTATTATCATCTGTAAGTGTTGATTTTGTACAAGCAGTATGCTTGCTGCTCTGACATGGCACAGGTGTGATTGACTTTGCATAAGTACTGCAGTAAGGTGCGTATTCACAATGGACCTGGGTCAGAAAAAAACATCTAAATCATCAAATACTCTGCTGTGATTGATTGAGCTTCCAGTGGAATCGATGACTGTGACACACCTGGCACTCACCTGGGCAGGTGTTAGACTAGCAAAGTATTTGAGGTAATTTGACTGAGTTGAGGTGATTGTGTCTCATGGCGGACCTATCTACTTGGCCATGGAGAACCATTTCCCCCATTAACCCCATCTGTCATAGTCAATACACTGAGAAGAACAGAACAAAACTGATTATAATCATCACCATTCATAAAAATATGTAGTCCTATATAACTACACCCAAATAAAACACTGTAAAATATGATACGATGAGATGCTTGGGGTAGCCTACTGCATTTAAAGAGAGCATGAATAAATCCCTTCTAAGTCTTACTGACTATGTCTTTGTCCTAATCATTTGTCATTTTAGAAAAGTAAAAATAAAGCATATTAAATCATTTACAGACTCAAATAAAAAATATATATATTTCATATAAATGGCAGTGTTTTCCCTGCCATTATAAGACTCAGGCGCAGCGCCTAAGAGTTTTTGCACAGTGCTCAAGTCGATTGAGCGGGAAATATGGGGGAAAAAAGGCAACAATAAATCGACCTAATAAAAATGTTTTGCCTGTCAGTCTGTGGATGCGCAGCCTCCTACAGCGTATCCGTTTCGTTACCAGGCACGTGCTACTCATTAACGCCACATGTAATAGTCACGCATCTGGAAAGCTGTACATCGTTCATCGCTCTGTTGGTACGAGAGTATTCTATTTCTTGGCATACACAGGCTATTTCTTTTTCATTATACCCATGAGCAGTTCATTTTTATAGACTAAGGCTGTCATTTATTTAATTTGATTATTGCACATTTTGTAGCCAATTAAATGTCAATGAAGAGGAAAAACCTTGAAGTCGAATTTGAGCTTTTGTCTCTCAATAGCATAGTAATTACTATAATAGAGCCTAATGATAGCATGTGATGAAGACATAATTCATTAATAATAACAGCACGTTTGAAGAGAGTACATAACAGCCACCCCCAAACAAACAGCCCCCTAAAAAAACATTCACCAGCGACACAGCACCTAAGCCCTCCAAAAAGCCAGGGAAAACCCTGGATGCTTCAATGTCATTTAGAATTTCTTTTCATTTTTCCATTTTTCCTTATGCATCAAACACACTGTGTGTGTCTGTGCACAATTCAGGTTTTAAACCAAATAAACGCATCTTAGATGAACATGATAAAAAAAACACGCTGGTGTGACGCTTATCCTTGCCGTAGGTTTGACCTCATGCCGTAGGTTTCTCAAACCATCCATCCATTTTTTTCCTTTTGTATCGTCCTTTCCGTCACATGGTCCACGGTGAACTTTCCCTCTTCTTTCCACCTCTGGAGAACACAAGGGGCCAATGATGAGGAGGAGAGTCTGTAGGTAAGAGGTTGAAAGGTCAGCCCACAGGAAGTCCAGGGTTGAAAATGGGGGGGGGGGTCTGGAACAGAGCCCTATTATGTGGAGAAGCGTGGTCCATATAAAGGGCTCTGGTCTGCAAGGAGAGCAACACTAGGACAGGCAGAAGGTGCTGGTGGGCTGAATCCCTACAAGAAATCAAAGGGAAAGGACAATTCATGTTTATTTGCATAACAAAATGTTGTTGACATGGTTTTGTTCCATAATGTTAACAACATGTTTTACTGTTTGTGTCTCTTTTTCCTGTTTGTACTACCTGGTACAATGTGCTTTGGCAATACTAATGTACTTTCACATGTTCATGCCGATAAAGCCTCTTTGAATTGAATTGAATTAAATTAAATGTAATTGGAATCTTCAGGGGTTCAGATGTCAATAAAATCGTGGTCAGGGACTGCAGAGGACGTAAGACCAGGAAGTTGCTGGTATCCATGGTCTCTGTTAGGTTGATAACTGATAGAACACACCTAATAGAACATGCATGTGCATCATTAGTGCACCCACATCTCACGTGCACACACCCCAGGCACACACACTACAAATACACTAGGTTAGTCAGAGGTAAGTTGAGTGGAGGTGAGGTTGGAGTTGTTGTATTGAGAGAGAGATTGTTATATTCAGAGTTTTGTGAGGTGAGAGGTAGTGAGAGGAGAAGTGAAGGCGAGAAGGTGTTCATTGTGTACTGGACCCTAGACTGGCTGAAAAAAAAACTTGTGTACTGACCCTTGACCGGACGACTACTCTGAGTATTGAACAATCCCTTCTTTTTGTATGAGAGCCTGTTTTGTGTTTTGACCATCGGACTGTATTACGACCATTCTCTTTGCCTATCGAACTGAATTCTGCCCATAATAAAAAATATGCTTATTGATTGATATTGCTCTTGTATTCGAATTTGTTTGTTTTTTAACCGTGGCGAATCTGAACACTACCAGGCTCGTCACAATATGTAATGTGGATGTAATGACTAAGTGGGTAAGGGCAAATAATAGAACAACTAGAACAGTGGTACGTTCAGAAAAGTACACCACTTTACTGTAATGCAACCTTTAAAACCAGGAAAAGACAACACTTACTGCATACCATATCATGATCCATAAAAGTATATGAATACATCTGCATATATTTACATACCCACATGCACTGTATACACTGTGTATATTTCATCTATATCTATATATATATCCCATACCTACTCTTATTAGTTATACCACTGGTGGTATAACATATGGCTTAAGCATTGCTTGGGGCTTGGGCTGATCGCTATACTAACCCGTTTGGCTGGGTTAGGGGGAGGGCAAGTCATGGGTGGGAATCTGGCGTTGTGGACAGCGACAAACGGGTGCCCACAATCTACAGGTCAAGTCTGGGCGCTTGCTCAGCAGAGGCAGGACTTGATGAAGGCAGCGTGACCTCCCACGCGTTACACTTCACCAATGAGAGTCCTCACTGCCAGGTGAAAAAAGAGTCACTGGCTGTCGCCGCGTGTGTCGGAGGAAGCGTGCGGATGACTTCAGGGTTCCCTTGTACCGACCAGTAGGAGAACATGCGCACAACAACCAGGTAGGGGAGGGGGGGAATTGGCACAACGACTAAATTGGGACGGGGAGAAAACAGAGAAAAAATCGGAGAGAGAGAGAGGATACATTATTTTTTTTGTTACCAAACTACCTTGATGGGTATTCTGGTTGAACCGACAAGGCACAAAGCTCACTGATGCGTTTAGCTGATGTGATAGCCAAGAGGAACGCTGCCTTTTACGCACGGCTGACTCAGGGGTGCCTGTTTCAAACGTTCAAAAGGAACTCCCCGAAGTCTGATTAGAACAAGTGGGAGGTCCCGTCGTGGAGACAACACATGCTTTACTAGCTTGAGGAATCCTGCACCCTGCAGAAAGAGGCTTTTCAATAACACCCTGATGGCAGGCAGAAATAGCCGAAGCATAGACCTTCACAGTCAAGGCTGACCGTTTGTCTAATATAGACTGGAGAAAAATCAGGACCGATTCCACAGGACAGGTGGATGGATGCCCAAAGCCATAGATGTCGGGTGGAAGAAAGGAGAGCGAACTCTTTTCATTAATTTGAGTACAAGAAGTACTGCACTCAACTCTAGTACGTTTGTTTGTTTGTTTGTTTATTTACACATATAAAAACAATTACATATATAATACAATACAATTCACAAGGGATGTGTAGGAGAATTGCCTAAAAACCCTCTAGGGGCTTGCATGTGGCATTCACCAGCAAGCAGGTCTACATAGACACCAAAGCAGGCACCCATGCCAATACGATTTCGGGTATAGAGAAAACAACTAATGACAGGAATAATATATAATAAAACGAAAATACAATAACAAAATACAACAAGCCATCAGACCACAGTTTGTAAAGGGAGCCCATATGGGAAATATTGGTGATATAGGAGATGAGATTTCAGTGTTCTTTTGAACTTCAGAAAAGAAAATTCCAAAATATGTGGAGGCAAAGAGTTCCACAACTTTGACCCTCTCTAGAGTAAACAAAACTGAGACTGGGAAGTGCGGGAAAGGGGTGGTCTAAGCAAACAGGAACTACGTGTGGGGTAATTATGAATTTGGTGATTGTCGGCAAACATGTCATGAAAAAAAGGGGGAAGGGCTCTGTTTAAAGAACTATGCACAAATAAACCAGTCTGAAGGTGATTCACTTGATAAACACTGAGTATACCTAACTTATGGAATAGAGGCTGAGAAGAATGACTTTGTTGAACACAGCTGATTATTTTTAGAGCTAGTTTCTGCAGACGGTATATGGGCTCAAGTTTGGTCTGATGAGTACTACCCCAAACTAAATTACAGTAATTGGTATATATGGGTAAACCATAGAGTAATATAACATTGTGGCAACCTCAGTGCTCAGCAAGTGACGTGTTTTTCCAAGAATACCAATACTCCATTTTGCCCATCCTATTAGGGAAATATACCAATGGAATGGTATATCATCCATAGGAACACCCATCGATAGGATCTCGGGGTTCCCTCGAGTGGTCTAGGTCACTTTTAACAGATGAGGGAATCCTCTGCAGTTTTTCTTTCCGCACATAGGGTCTATTTTCCTGTTGCATGTGGAGGAGGCCTAGATGAAGCACTGTGTGCGCTGAAGCCATCCTGAGAGACAGAGCTGTAACTGTCCTGCGATGATGGAACTCTCGGTATCTGACACTGGGTGCTGAAATCCCGAAGATTAAATAGAAAAAAGCAGGAGGAAGCCGGACCAGCACTCTCAGATTCAAAAAAGTTTTAATCGCAGCCTTCGAAGCAAAAGCTCCTTCATCCGTGTTAGTGGCTAGGCTGCGATTAAAACTTTTTTGAATCTGAGAGTGCTGGTCCGGCACTCTCTGAGTGATGACAGGATATCCTCCTGTCGCTGGAGAGAAAGGGGGGCTTTCATAGAGCCTGCATCCAGAATACTGCCTAGGAATTCCATCCATTGACTGGGAAGAGGCACACTCTGTTTCCGGTTCACAGCGAATTTCAGCCTCACCAAATCAGACATCTGGTATGAAGCATGGCTGTTTCCTCCAACCAGAACCAGAGAAGAATAAAATCCGTATTCCTTGATAACGCATTGGTTCTAGAGCCAATCTCCAAGCACTTGAAACGTGAAAGTGCAGGCGGCTAAAGAATAACCAAATAGTATTCTCTGATATTTGTACGCTTTCCCTTTGAAAGGTGAAATGCAGAAATGCACCTCAAAGGCGCTAAAAACAAGATTACAAACATCACAAAATAAACGGGTTAGTCTACTGCTTGACCTTGCTCCTAAAACCCACCTCACACCTACCCACTTTGTCAAGCTAGGATAGCTTAGAGTAGACGACAGAGTACAGCAACTTGCAATGGGCCTGGTCTACAAGATACACTACACGACTAAGGTACCTATGTACATGTCAAATTACTTCCCAAAGGTCAGTGAATACCATGACCACAACACCAGAGGGAGCTCCACAAATCATGTTAAACCCAGATTCGGCTCAAACAAGGGACTAAACACGTTTCGCAATTATGCCACATCAATGTGGAACGCCCTACCCACAGCTGTAAAGGAATGTGAATCACTACCCACTTTCAAAACCACTCTCAAAGAGCACCTACGGGAGACTGCAATTCGAAACTGACCCCGGTAAATGTCCTAACCCAACCCCCTCCAATGTACAGTAAATGTCCTAACCCATTCAATTACCATATGTAAGGGTTCGTGCACAGAGGGGATTGTCAGGAAAGAGATGGCTGTTTGAGGAAGCTCCCATTTATTAACATTTTTGTTTAAACAGTAACGTTAGCTAGGTACTAACGTTAGGTCACGGAACGATAGCTAGTTAGCCAACGCCAGCCAGCACCTGCAAAAACGAATGCCAAACTGATGATATCAGACGTTGATATCAGGAGCTATCAGTAGCTAGCCAGCTAGATAATGTTAGACAATGCCTCATGTATTAAACTAAAGTGAATAGTTGACTGGGTCATTTTGTTTAAAAAGTAGCGTTAGCTAGGTAGTAGGGATGCTCGATATTGGCTTTTTTACCGATACCGATATACCGATATTGTCCAACTCTTAATTTCCGATACTGATATCAACCGATACCGATATATGCAGGGTTTCCCCCCCCAAAAAACGGAATAATTTCAGGTAATTAACATTACTTATCTCTTGTTGTGGAATTAACACAACATTATGCATACTTTTGACAATAAATAAAATCAGAATTTGTTCTTACTTGCTTGCCTGGGTAAATAAAGGTTATAGAAATGTAAAAAAAAAAATTAAATCTTATTTAAATTTTTTTTAACCGATACCGATATTTTCCAATATCATATTTTAATGCCAATATCGGCCGATAATATCGGTAGGCCGATAATATCGGACATCCCTACTAGGTAGCTAACGTTAGCTCACGGAACAACAATAGTCAAACGTTAATAAATCTTTAACTTTGACAGCCTTGGTTATTACACATTCTTACACATACATGTATTGATGAAGTAACAAAGGAAAAAAGCCAAAAGCACTTATTCCTCAGACATTCTTTGACAATTTTACAGCCCAAAATTCAAAAAATATCCAGGTGGAATAGGTAACAAAGGGTTGAAGAAATATTGTCTGAAATGTCAGATGCAAACGGGCTGTGTGAGATAACCGAGCATCTCGCTCAATTGAATAAGAAGCTGTAGGGACGCAAACAAGTCCCACCCAAAATTTGACCAATATAGTTGTGAACTGAGACAACCCTTATTTTGTTATTTTTGAGACATGCAGACACATACCGTACTTTTCGCACTATAAGCCGCACCTGAATATAAGCCGCAGCAGCTAAATTGAATGATGTGTACATATATACGCCGCACTGGACTATAAGCCGCAGGTGTTTTAATGTTTAATTACCATATGTAATTAGCATTGGGACACAATACTGTCGGACAAATAACAAGAATTAACTCATTTACAAGTTGTATTAAGTTTAGAAAATAAGGGAACAGATAAATAACATTTCAATGCAGTCAAAAAAGCAATATTTCGATTTTGACATTTTCGGGTTTGGTCACGTCGAGTCACATATAAGCCGCACCGTTATATAAGCCGCAGGGTCGAAAAATGGGGGGAAAAGGTGCGGCTTATAGTCCGAAAATTACGGTAATAGCAATTTCATTACGAATTGAAAATGGGGGACCCTGATGTAAACAAGTCGAAAGTCTTTCTCTGGTCTGCATCCCCTTAACAATTGTGTGTATTGAGCTGTACTGTACCCATTCTGCAATCTGTTAATTAAAGTTAATGAAACTATCTTCCATTAGTTGGATGTATGGCCTCTGCAAGGTTGTGTGCAGCCATTTGTTTTTGTAACATCTGCTACATCTGTCCCATGTGTTCTTTGCAGCTCACAGTTGTTAGTTCTGCCCCTCTTGACTGTGACAAAAAGGTTTTGAACCAACTTAATGTCATAGCTTGTATTTGATGATATTCTTCTTTGTTATTTACTTGAATGGTTTGATCATTGATTGATGGAGTAATATGGGGTTCTGATAAACTAAAATGATTTGTTAAAATAACATAAGCTAACATATATTTTTACATCTATGCAAATGCATATGCAATATGTATAACTTGAATAAGTAATAAATACAGAAACAACATGTTTAACAATATGTAAATGAGTAGCTACATTTATTTTACATTACATTAACATTTATACGGTCTTTGGCCCTTTGAGGGCAACCATAATGCTGATGTGGCCCTCTGTAAAAATGAGTTTGACACCCCTGGTCTAGGCTATTTCAGTTTACTAATATAGTTGATTGTTCATTAATGTTGAGTTTATAAAGTCTAATAAATAAACATGTATTTATATTAATCAATATAATTAAATAGTGTGCCAATTTAAACTCTTATGTTGTTATGCTCATCTGGAAAACAGAATTCTTCATAATGGATTAACAGTTAATAAATACATAAATAATATAATTCATAAATACATAAATGCAAAAATACTTAAATAAATACTTAAACATAAATAAATAGTGTTCAGACAACAATATAAAAGTCATACTGTTCAATTTCATTTCATAAACATTTTATCATCCCACTCCTCCCCTCTAGGTTACTGCAGCTGAGGTGACACAGGTATACCACACGGTTAAACACAACCTCAGCTACAACAGTGCTGACTGTTTGTTTTCTATGCATTTCAGGAGTTTGGGGGGCTGGCTCCACAAAATAATTAAATAACATAACCCTAACCCTAACCCTAAAACCGAAATAAAGTAAAAAAAGAAAATAGTTACAAAATCCGCCGATTTTCGCCCAAAAACCGCCCAGGTGTCCCTTATTCCTATTAGTGAAAGGTGGCAACCCTATGTCTATCTGTATGTCATATTATATGTTATGATGAATTGAAAATGGGGGACCCTGATGTAAACAAGACGAAAGTCTTTCTCTGGTCTGCATCCCCTTAACAATTGGTGTGTATTGAGCTGTACTGTATTGTACCCATTCTGCAATCTGTTAATAACATTTTCAATCAATCAATCAATCCTATGTGGAGAAAAGATGGGGATGTGGAAATAGGTATCTTTCAGGTCTATTCACGTGAACCAGTCACCCTGCCAGACGCTACGCAAGTGCGCCCGTATTCCGATCCGCGCCACAATATTCACGGGTTCAATGTCGTCCCAATGCATTGTCCCATGGGATTATGCCCCCATGTGCCGATATTAATTGAGGGGAGGATTTGCAGTGATTCTGCACCATGCACGGTCTGCACAAAATAATTTATAATTCATTGCTATTATGAGCAAACAAAATTCGTTAGATTGGACATTTTGATTAATTATTTCAAGCGTAAATTGAGAAATTCGGCACTACTGATAGATGAGGTTATTTCAGTGAGTGAGTGCACAAACTGCAATGAGTGCTTGAGAGGTTAGTCACCTTACTAAAAATGCTTCAAATATTTGCATGAATAGAACAATTAGATTGGACATTTGATTATGTATGTCATCATGCAGCACAAGCACAATACAACGAAAATAAATAAATATTATTTATTTATCCTAAATTAACATTCTGACGGCCTGTCTGCAGGCAGTCGGCCCTGTGCACGTCGCTATACATTAACAGTCGTCTATTATAATCACATTTGTGATTTGTTTTATTATTCTAATTTGTGATCTGTTCTGTCTAAATGTTTAAATGTTGAGCGATTTGCAGTGTCAAATTTCCCACAGGATAATAAAAGTATTTCTATTATATTCTATTCTATTCTATTTAACATTTTAAGCATTTTATGAGCCAACAAAATTCGTTAGATTGGACATTTGAAAACGGTCTCGAATGGCCAAAACATGCCTGGAGATTATAGCTTGCTAAGATTTGTTTATGTATCCTATATTAAGCAGCACATAAATGACAAACTAACTTAGTTAATTAATAACTAACATAAATAGCCTGGTAAAAATACGTAATTTATTGATCAATGAATGTATTGATAAATAAATGTATATTACAAATGATAGAAGTCATGTTATTTCTAGGGATGCCCCGATCACGTTTTTTGCCACCGATACCGATCACCGATCGTCGTGAGCCATATCGGCCGATACCGATCCGATACCGATCGTTTTGATTAAAAAGAAATTAAAAATAATTTTATATAAAAAGTTTTTTTTTTTTTTTTTTTTTTATAAAATATATATATTATATAATTAGACTTGTACTTGTATTATCTGCGAGACATCGCCACCATGCAACAAGTCAAAATGCTCGCTATCTGCAAACAGCTCCACTGTCTGTGTGTACTCTAGTAGCCCAGCTCCAAAAAGGATTCTCCGGCGCTGCAGCGGGACCCTATTGGTAACGTTATGCTTTGGTCATTTCACATTCAGCAAGCCCTCAGCTCGAATACGCATTAAATCAATGTTATAAGACATTGATATCAAGAGCTATCTGTAGCTACTGCTAGCCGGCTAGATGACGTTAAGACAGAACTTTAGTTCAATGGGACATTTCGTTTTGAACAGTAAACTAACGTCAGCTAACGCAAGCTAACGCAAGCTACCGGAGGTATGAACATGGACTACTAGATTTTCTGGATCATTTGTTGATATCAGGAGCTATCGGTAGCTAGCCGGCTAAATACCGTTAGACAATGCCTACTAAACGTGAATAGTTGACTGGGTAATTTTGTTTAAACAGTAACGATAGCTAGGTAGCTAACGTTAGCGCAGGTCGAATGCACTACAGACTCGAGCAGAGGAGCCGCACCTCTTTGTTTACAAACTCTACACGGGGGCGGGCGGGGCTAGGGAGGAGGAGCAGTTTGCAGGTCCTGTGCGTCTGAGACAAGCGAGTGAGATATCCACTTGATCAGTTTCCGCGATCGGCGAATATGACTCATTATCGGAATTCCCCGATCGCATATTTATACTGATTATCGGCCGATAACGATCGGTGGCCGATCGATCGGGGCATCCCTAGTTATTTCCTCATTGTGAACGTGCTGCGTGATTGTCGAAGAATCTCCTGCTGTGTGGGTTCTCTCATTCATAACAATGGAAGCAATAACAGCAATAACAAGAATAATAAGAGCTTCATTCCCTCTCCCTCATTTCGGGTTTATTTTTCCCCCTTCCTAATATCTGCCAACAGCGCTGGCAGGTGCAGACGGCTCCGCGATCAAACTGTGCTGGAGCAAATCAGGAGAAAATTGCACACCTATGGGCGTGTTTGCGCTAGTATCTCATCCGCGCAATGTCCTTAGTGAATGGCTTGCAAAGACGGAGCATTGCATGCAGTTAAGGGTGCTATTAGCACCGCGCAATCCATTCTTTGTGAATTCGCCCCCTGGAGTAGACCCCTTTCATCATGTCCACTGGTGGGACTATGGAAACGACCTATTCAGCGAGCAGATACTGAATCGCACTCGAGAGGCCTGTCACTGGCACTTCATTTGGCAAGACAGTTTGGATTCATCCCTGAAAAAGCAGGGTGGGGGAAGGCAAACTGCATCACATGCCCCAGCCTCAGTGTTCTGTCTATCCATCCGGACATATGGCGATTCTCTTGCAATACTGGGTAGAATTTGTATAGAGGCCGAGCCTCGAATTGAGGCTGGCTGGCTATGAACTTGTTGTAAGAGACCTTGGTCCATACTGCCATGAGCTGTGTCTTTGATGACAGCGTCATCCCCCAATTTTGTCATTGTTCCAATTCCAATGTCCAGAAGTTCAAGTTCAAGTTCAAGTTCTTTAATAGTTGTCATACAGAAGTACAGAATACTTTCATACAAAATGCTTCTTACTGTTACGCTCCAGAGACTGTGCTAGACAAATAGTATCAAATAACATAATAACATAGTATAGCATGAATTTAGAAGAAGAAAAATGAGGTCACAGTGTTCGGTATAGACATATGTACAATGTTCTGAGTTACCATATAATATACAATACACAATACTATGCAGTGTACTAATGTACAGTACTATCTAGTGCAAAGCAGAAATGGGATGAGGTACAATTTTAGGTACAATTTACAGTAAGGTGTACGAGTTGTAGTGCAATCCTTCATCCATAAATATAAAGTGTGGGGAGTGGGTGCTACAGTGTGTTTGTTTAAAGTGGGTGTGTGCTATAAAGTGTGTGGAGTGGGTGCTACAGTGTGTTTGTTTAAAGTGAGTGTGTGCGTGTGGATGTGTGTGCTATGTGCGTTTGGTGGTTGTTGTTGTGTAGTGTTCATTCATTGTTCGTTTAGCAGCCTGATGGCCTGGGGATAGAAGCTTCTTCTGAGTCTTTCTGTGCTCGCCTTGAGACTCCGGTATCGCTTGCCTGACCGCAGCAGTTCAAAGAGGCAGTTGTTCGGGTGACTGGAGTCTTTAATGATTCTCTTAGCCTTGCCCCTGCAACGCTTGTAGTAAATGTTCTGGAGGGTGGGGAGCCCCCCTCCAATTGTGCGTTCGGCTGAACGTGTCACTCTTTGTAGTCTGCTTCGGTCTTGTGCAGTGCTATTCCCAAACCAGGAGGTGATGTTGCCGGTCAAGATGCTCTCTATTGTACATGAGTAGAAGTTCTTAAGGATCTTCTGGCTGACTTGGAACTTCCTTAGGCGCCTGAGGAAGTAGAGGCGTTGTCGTGCCTTCTTCACAACACTGTCAATGTGTGTGGTCCATGTCAAGTCCTCGGATATGTAGGCTCCGAGGCACTTAAAGCTGTTGACTCTCTCAACCGGTGCCCCGTCGATGCTGAGGGGGCTGTAGTCCTTGACCCCCGACCTCCTGAAGTCCACAATCATCTCCTTTGTTTTGCTGACGTTCAGGGAGAGGCTGTTTTCCTGGCACCATCCCGCCAGGACCTTGACCTCTTCCAGGTAGGCCCTCTCGTCGTTGGCAGAGATCAGGCCCACCACCACTGTGTCGTCAGCAAATTTGATGATTGTATTGCTACTCCGCTGAGCCACACAGTCGTGTGTGTACAGGGAGTAGAGGAGGGGACTCAGAACACAGCCCTGGGGGGCCCCTATGTTGAGGGTGATGGATGAGGAGGTGCAGTTGCCTGCTCTCACCACCTGGGGTCTGCCAGTCAGGAAGTCCAAGACCCACTGGCAGAGGTCATAGCCCAAGCCCAGGTCCCTGAGCTTGGCTATGAGTATGGAGGGGACTATGGTATTGAATGCCGAGCTGTAGTCGATGAATAGCATTCTCACATAGTTCCCCTGCCTCTTGTCCAGGTGTGATGCTGCTGTGTGCAGCACATGGGCTATGGCATCCTCCGTGGACCTGTTGGGGCGGTATGCAAATTGCAGGGGGTCCATGTTGATGGGGAGGGAGGAGCAGATGTAGCCCTTTACTAGCTTCTCAAAGCACTTCATGGCTATGGAGGTGAGAGCTACAGGGCGGTAGTCGTTGAGGCAAGCAGGCTTGGATTTTTTGGGTACAGGGATAATAGTGGACTTCTTCAGGCAGGTGGGGATGACAGCCTGTTCTAAGGACAGGTTAAATATGTCAGTGAATACTGGGGCCAGTTGGTCGGCACAGACTTTTAGGACGCGGCCGGGGATGCCGTCCGGACCTGCTGCCTTCCTGATATTCACTTTTTTAAAGGTCCGCCTCACCTCATGCTCTGTTACCCTGAACACTGCGCCTCCATCAGCAGCCGACCCCCCCCCCCCCCATTGCCGAGGCTTGTGAGCTGGTGTTGTTATTACCAGCATCAAACCTCGCATAGAAGGTATTGAGGTCATTTGCTAAGGAGATGTCACTGTTCAGTTTGAGGGAGGCGCCTTTGTAGTCTGTCATCGTTTTGAGCCCCTGCCACATAGCTCTAGAGTCAGCTTGTTCAAACTGGAGTTCAATTTTATCCCTGTAGCGCCGTTTGGCCTCTGACACTGTCCTCCTTACGTTGTATCGCGCCACCTTGTGGTCATTCATGTTGCCTGCCACTAGGCCGTCGTTGTATGCTTTGGTGCGCTCTCTCAGAGCTTCACGGACGGATTTGTCTACCCAGGGTTTTTGATTTGGGTAAACTTTCATTTTGGTAGTGGGGATTGTTTCTTTTACCCTAGTACAAACATAGTCCAGCACTGTTTCCGTGTAGACATTAATGTTATCTGTGTCGCGGAACACATTCCAGTCTGTGTAGTGAAACACTGACCGGATCGTCTCCTCTGACGTCAAATCCCATTTCTGCACCTCTCGCGAGACTACAGGAGAGGAATGTGCCATTCGTGTAGATCTTTTAATTAAATAATAGCTGTAAGAAAGCCAGACGTGCCATGTTTCTTATGACCGTCTCAATGCTTGAACGTGCTGTGATTTCTACTTTGATTTCATGAATGAAAGCCGTTGGCTTTCGTGGGTGATCAAACCTGTGACCTGGCAGCTACATGGTTCTCCAAACAAACACTGCTTGTTTTTACTACCTGTACCTCCCCTCCCCCTCCCCCATGCTGCTATGATGCCTGAATTTCCCCAAGGGGATCAATAAAGGAATATCTTATCTTATCTTACCACCTGGCCAACTGTTAATGTACAGGCAACTATGCGTATGCAGTATAAAGAGTCCACACTGTATATCACCATAACACCATTTCTAGAGAGGGAAAGAAGTGCACTTCAACAAGAAATGCCTTCAATGAGAAGTGCTTAGCCAATCCCATCCCACCAACTCAGCATGAACGATGGATTATTTACTTTGATAACACACATTTTACGATGTACTTCATGCAAATCAAGCTTTCATCATCGTATGTCAGAGCATCACAATGGAGTACCTTTCAGTGCTACTTAGATATGCGTCTCCACGTCGGTGTAGCTGGGCAGCATGTCTCCGTTGGAGTGGCTCTTGAGCTCCCCCGCTGGCAGGGAATAGGGCAGCATGTGGTCGGCGGGGCCCGGGTCCTCCGGTGGCGCCCCCGCCTGGGCACGCTGTTGCCTGCGGTGTATCATGGGCACAAAGAAGAGCACCACACCCCCCACCATGGGAGGTACCCCGGCCAGGGAAAAGGCCACCTTGTAGTTCCCAAAGTAATCGCGGAGGAGGCCTGGGGCAGAGGGAGTGGAAAAAGGCAACTCATATTATCCTTATTCAGATCTTATTTATGGGCACAATAAATTATAAAGAGAGATCACGATTTACAAGAATAAGCATCATTGCAGAGAGGTGAGGCATGGCTTGCAGCAGGCCACAGAAGGGTATGGGCTGCTAATTATACATAAGAAAAAGTAAGAAGGAATAAAATAAATTGTATCACTGTATAACCTGACTGACAAAATGGTTACAGTATACATTCAGAGTACATATAGTGCCCAGGTGATTCACACTATTCTATTCAGTCCCCTAGCGATTTGTATTCATCTCAGTCTCCAGTTACACTCCCCCTGGTGTATATAACCTACCCTGTACACAGTGTAACCTCTCTTTTGTCTATCCTTGAAAGATAATGTTGCTTTTCAGCGCTCTCTTCCTGCTGAACATGTTTTGTAATCCATGCTTGTTCCTGAATGGTTTGAAGAGTTAATTTTCAGTTATTTCAGTTATTAACAGTTATCCGTGTTTGTATTTATTATCCTTTTATTTTTATCCTAACTGCCTTGCTCAAGGTCCCTTTGGTGGTATAGTTGTTAAGGGGTTGGGGGTTTCCTGCTGGTCTGGGTATCAAGCCAGCAACCATCTCAAGCATCTCTAACCATCAGGCTATTACACTATAGTGTATGATAGTACATCAAACAACAGTTCTGAAAGATTTATTCTATTCTTGGAAAGGCTTATCATGGACTTGGACTCAACGATCCCTTCCGTCATTCAACAATTCTTGGCCATGTCTTGATTATACTATGGGTAGTTTCCCCATGAATACCCATAAGAATATAAATCAAATTAAGTGTGTGGTGGATTAATGGATGCCTTGTATCACCTCTGCTCTATAGAAATGCTGGTCTGGTTTGTGCACACATTTAGAATGGCCAACACTTAACAGTCTCAAGTGAAACAAGAACATCCTCACTGTCCACAACAACTGAATTCCTTGAGCATCCATTCAATGTCTCTTTATTTAAAAGAATAAGCATAGAATATGTATATATATTTCAAAGTTATTTTCATGCCACTGGTGTGCTATCTAAGGAGTGCCACTTTTAACTGAATAAACTCTCTAATTCAAACAGAATAGCAAAATAGCCTTCAACATCATCATCGCCATCCCGCCTCCGTGATCTCAGATGCCACGGCCATTGCTGCTCCCAGTTCTTGGATCGTGATTCCTGTGTCCCTGGAGATTGTGTCAGGAAATGTACCAGGCCTGTTTCCTGCGATTGATTGAGGAAACAGCCATAGAAAGACATCGGATATCATTTGATCCTTTGCACAGAAATGACCAGCAAAGATCGCTGTTTGCCGTGCTACAATAGTTGTTATTGGAGGCAGTTCACCATATGTCATGTGGTGAAGTGGGTGTGTATAGTACAGGTGGCCAGAGGGGGGAATTGAACCTGGTAGCAGTGTTATGCTCATAACTACTGAGCAACACAGAAGATAAAATTAAACATAGCCACAAGGTCTGTGCTGGTGACGTGATGTCAAACAGTTTAACACGCGCTACCGTATACTATCTGTTTAAGCTTGTGCTTAATTTATGGGTTGCTGCTTGGTGCTATAGGGCAAGGAGGTGACATGAGCGAGCTGGGTGTACAATTTCACTCCGACTGCTGCAGATGTAGTTCACTGTACCACAACAATCTAAGGCCATGGTTACACTGGGCTAAAACAGCAACGTTTTGTTGCTGAATGATTACGTTTGCATGTCCAAGTTAAAAAGAAACACAGTTTTGGCAGGAAAACGCGTTTCCCTAGCGGGAACGCTGAAAAGGTGTTTTAGTTTTGGAAACTCGCCGACAATGGTGCCATGTAATTTGTGCAAGCCGGATACGGAGCCGTTCTGCCCAATGCCCATGCGCAGTAGAGACCGACGCCAAATTCTCCCCCTCCCAGACCCATGTCATGTCAACAAACCCTTACCACACAAGAGTCGACTGCATGAGTAGCTCAAAGCTCCTCTTTCAACATAACAAGCATTAAACAAAATGGCCCAGTCATCTATTCACTTTTGTTTAATACATGAGGCGTTGTCTAATGTTATCTAGCTACTGATAGCTCCTGATATCAACGTCTGATATCATCAGTTTGGCTTTTGTTTTCGCAGGTGCTGGCTGGCTAGTGTCGCTCGTGAGCTAACATTAGCTACCTAGCTAACGTTACTTTCAGACCCTGTTAGTCAAGTTGAACTATCGCTCTGGGGACGCTGATTAATATAACAAGCTACAACAGTCTGCATTCCCTTAACAATTGTTTGTATTGAGCCATATTGTATTGTACCCATTCTGCAATCTGTTAAATAATGTTTACATCCATTCATTCTGCTAGCATTAACATTACTTCGCTGCTAGCCACAATGCTATACTGTTATACTGGCATATCCCAATCACGTTAGCACGTAAGCTAACAAACTTTGCTGCTAGCCACAATGCTATACTGTTATACTGGCATATCCCAATCACGTTAGCACGTAAGCTAACAAAATCGGCGATATTTTTGTGAGACTAAACTCCGCTCTTGGTGGTCAATTGTGTTGATGTTAGTTTTGTTTCATCAACAAATCATCAACAAATGAGGCAGAACACACAGTGAATGTATCCGTTTTTGTTTATTGCACTTTATTTCTTGCTGAAAAATAAATGCTATGTGGCTAAATGGCTCATGCGAGGTATAAAGATGGTGGCTTTTGAGATTTTGAGCAGGATGTGGAGTGTCTCGTTCAACCTTTCTGATTGGTTGAAAATGGCCTTCATGTATGAACTACATCGCCACCTACTGCTTTGGCATTGTACTACATGTATATAGTAGACAAGACAAAACGACGTCTAACTTAACTCTTACTTGCCTGCCAATACGCAGCGTTCTCAAAAGCGAATGAAACTAAACGAAAATGGCCCTAGTGTAACCGCAGCCTAAGGGTGTTTTCACCTGTAGTCCTTTTTAAACAAACTTTTTAAGTGGATCAAAAAGAAATGAGCTCAGTTCGCTTTGTGTTCACATTAGGAGTTTTCAGACCGGAGGGATGTTTTTAAAGTTCATGGGGAAGTAGGCGGCTGGGTGGCGCAGCGGACATTGCGCTCGTCACCAATTCAAGAGACACGAGGTTTGACTCTGGCAGTCGGTGTTGCCTCCGGCTTGGGCCAGCCGTCATACTAACTCAATTGGCAGAGTTAGCGGGTGGAAGTCGATGGGTGGTAATCTGGACGTTGTGGACAGCGACTCCTACAGGTCGGTTGGGGATGCCTGCACAGCAGAGACAGGAAATGGCGGGGGTAGTGTGACCCTCCCACACATTACACCTCGCCAATGAGAGTCCGCGCTGGCAGGTGAAAAGATGTGACAGGCTGCCTCCTCGTGTATCGGAGGGGACACGTGATGCAAGGCTTCTATCCTCCCTACAACCGGCCAGTGGGGGGCATATGCGAGCAACGTTCAAGACAGGGGAGGGAAGAATTGGCACAGTGGAATTGGGATGGGAGAAAATTAAATAAAAAAAAGAGGAGAAAAAGTGGATAAAAAAAAAAGTTCATGGGGAAGTGAATGGAAGTGGATACGGACCACTAGCCTAGCTTAACACTCCAGGAGAGGTGTGTTTGGCCAACAGCAAGGCTAGCTGGTCCGTATCTGCTTCCATTTATTTGTACTAAGCTAGGCTAGCTTATGCACAGAGAGGAAATTGGTATCTATCTTCTTGTCTCTGACTCTGGAGACGAAGCTAAGGGCATTTCCCATAATGCTGGCATGTTCCTTTAATACTAGGCTAAAAGGGCTCACTTCAATAATAATATGATTACATTTTCAAGGTAAACCCAGCTCTTAACTCATTCAGCGCCGGAGGCCTAGAGCAGGGGTTCCCAAACTTTTCAGGCCGCGACCCAAAAATAACGGGGTCAGAGAGCCGCGACCCCCACTATTATAGGAGGTAAAAAAAAACTATAATAAAAAAGAATATTCATTTTTTATTTAAAAACATTTTTATAAATGGAAATGTATGGTTGAAACATGCACACGTTCAAACGCACACACACTAATAAGCATTGGAGGCTTTTAACCTGGGCCGGACTGGGGAAATCATTCACGCCAGGAAATATAGTGCAAAATATAGCCCCAGTCAGACCACTTTTTAAGCAGGGGGTCTGGGGGTCCCCCACCAGGACATTTCTTGTTACAAAGACTTCATTTCCTGCATTCTGGTGAAGGCATTTTTTTTATTTGTACCCTTTAAATGCCAGTGTTTGTGATGGCATCACAAATTATTGTTAAAAAACAGGCTAGCATATGTATGATTAGCAACAACACTGATTTAGATGGATTTTCAGTTTTTTTGTAATGTCAGATTGAAAATAATACAATATTTTATTCAACTTCAGCCCTGATCATAACACCACATATTAATTTTATAATTCTAACTCTTTAAATGCCAGTGTGTGTGATGGCATATATTAGCAATATATCAAATGCAAAGTAGATTTTTCTGGGGGGGATTATTACAGGCTAGCATGTGTCAATGATTAGCAACAACAGTTTTTTGTAACGGTCACCAATCACATGCGGCTCCTTTTGTGTGTGTGTGTGTGAGAGCGAGAGAGAGAGAGAGAGAGAGATAGTTCTCCAACTTGTGTGAGTTGCAGTGATCTCCTGGTTGTTCCCCACCTAGGTTATCTCTAACTATTGCGCTGCTGCAACTAGAAACACTGTCCTGACCTGCTTCTAAGTTCAGTGGCCTGACTGCAAAAAATTTAATAAAAAACATTTTTTGGGGGGAAATCATCTGGCGACCCCCCTGCGACGGCTCGCGACCCTCCTGTGGGTCGCGACCCCGACTTTGGGAACCCCTGGCCTAGAGCATCTTAGTTCCTACTGGGCCAACGCTCTAAGAGATGGGGATAAGTGGCGGTGTTTGCAGGGCTATATCTTTATATTCTATATTATAGCTATGGATACAATACTATGTCCCATTTGACATCAACTATCTATCATTCAATATGTGAAAAAGAATAAATTATTTCATGCATACGTTCGCGTGTGAATATAAGTATAGTTTCAGATTGATCCTGGCTAATCCCAGAAAACGGCGATATGGAGCAATACTGTACGTGAATTTCACTAAAAGCGTTGGTGTTGCTCGCCTGGACACGTTACTATTTCCAAATCAAATGTATATTATAGGTATTATGTTTCATCATGAATGCATGAAAGGGGGCGGAGGGGGTCGTTTTTTGATGCTTTGATCATCACCAACGGCATACGTTGTGGAGTAACGTTACACATGGTTGTTGCGATCGATGTGAAATCATGGTCCACCACAACACCAGAAAACTGCGCCCGGAGGGATTTAAACGTAACACAGGGTAAGATACAAGGTTTCAAAGGGTGCTCGATACTGCCACCCAGCAGGATGCAGCCGGTATTGCACTTTGGCAATCTCAGACTAATTTCCTATGGTAACCCAGAGGTCTGTGTGAGAGAAATTTATAGAAATATTGAATAAAAGAAATAATGATGAAAACCCGACTATACTCGGGTCTGGCGCTGAACGGTTGGCGAGATAACCCGACTATCCTCGGGTCTGGCGCTGATTGAGTTAAGGGCCATCTGGGACCAGGACCTCGTGATTAGCATGTCAGATGAGCATTGTGGGCAAATACTAAACCTTGAGCACACCTCCTCTATTATGTGCAAGGCAGTTTACTGCAGTGGAAGATCTTACACAGAGTCCATGTCACCAACGCAAGACTAAGATTAGCCATGATACACCCTGCAACAGTGGCGGCTCTACCACTAGGGGCGCTCGGGCGCCGCCCCCCCTCAGCTCCTACCCTGGTTATATGAGAGAACAAGAAAAATAAGTTTTTAGTTTTTAGTTTTAAAGCCCTATAAATAATATAAACATGTTTAAAATTAATAATATTTACTCATTTTAAGTATGTTTGTGTTTCCAATGCACAATATAACGTTATTATATTAAAAAAGAAATACTCGTTTTCTTGAACAGGAAGTGACGTTTTTTTTAATTTTTTCGTATTTCTCGCCCGGGCTAGAAGCGATAGCGCTCTGAGTGCGCGTCACAGTTTGATCGCTGTCTCCGTCACAGCCAATCAGTGCATACGGCGTTGTGCGTTGAAATATGACTATTATGTTGGAATCCGAGCGCGATTTGAAGCGGTCTAGCCAGCAGCGTGAACTTCCGTGAAGAATTTCCATAGCCGCATTTCGCGGAGACGCTCTCTGATTGGCCGACGCCAGTATTTTTTTCCATGGCAGAATTTCACAGAGACGATCTCTGATTGGCCGAATCCAATTTCTAATGTTCCAATTCTAGCTTCTAGCTTGGTTCCTAGGTTGGTCCTAGGTTGGTCGGTGGAGATAGTTGTGTTGTTGTGAGATGCATGCAGCTGTTTGTCTTAGACGAGCGTGCCGTGACTGCAAGTTCTTTAGACTGTTAAGCTTAGGCACTCTTTCAAAGTTGGTTAAGGTTAGAGTTTGTCTTAGAGCATGGCGATAGAACGCCAGGTAGTTTGCAGTCTGTTCTAGCGGAAATGGACAAAAAAATGTACTTGTTGAGTGTTGTGCTAACGAGCTCAGCTAACACTTGGCTAACAAGCTATATGGCGGATTATACACGTTTATCAAGCTCTCCTGCCCTGGACGTTTCAACTAAACAGTGAGTCTCTCTCTCTCTCTCTCTCTCTCTCTCTCTCTCTCTCTCTCTCTCTCTCTCTCTCTCTCTCTCTCTCTCTCTCTCTCTGTGCTTAACGTTAACGTTTGTAAATAGTTTTTTTTAGGAGCAGTACTACTGCTGGCCATTCATGAAGCGAGACATTGCTGATTGTTTATTTATTTTATAACACAAGACTATGACTACCAACTGCCTAGCCAGCCGTGTATCAATCTTGGATGCAATAATAACGTTACTTACCACACTGACTATGTCGATGGCTCATTGATTTAACTACTGCAGCTCTCTCGGATTGAAAATACGTGGATTATGGCTTGTTCAATATCGTCTATGTTTGAATGAATGAATGAATGAGAACTTTATTAACAGATTGCAGAATGGGTACAATACAGTACGGCTCAATACACACAATTGTTAAGTGGATGCAGACCAGAGAAAGACGTTTGTCTTGTTTACATCAGGGTCCCAGATTTTCGATTCATATCGATAGTTTAATAGCTAGCCTTGGCTCGTTTAACAATATGCAAAATATGTGTACAGCCCTGTACTCATACTGAAGTTATTCTTGGTATATAATAGGTCTGATTGTGTAACGAATCGATTCCACGTCGCGCTGTGTGTGAGAGAGAGAAGGAGAGAGGGAGAGATCTGCCTGTGTTTGTAGACGGGCGAGTTTTGTTTCTAACTTTTCTATTTATATATGGTGTTTCAAGTTGTGAATTAGAGTCTAGACTATACTTTATTTGACTGGTTGTGTGTTGTTGTAGTAACAGCTGAGCGACTCGTTCATAAGAGCCGATTCATTGCCGTGAGCGTGAGTCGAATCGCTCACGTCTTGCCATGAGTGTTGCGTGGTACTGTACTGTACATGTTTGCATTTTGCAAAATGTTTGGTATAGCGCCCCTAGTGGCGAAGTACCCACCGGCCGCCACTGCCCTGCAAGAACTGATACATGCAACATATTTGAACAATCACCGGCTGACTATAATGCACATGTTTTGGTCATGCCCACAATTATCTGAGTTTTGACTCGTAATATTTGATACTTAATGGTGTCTTAGGTAAAACAGTAGACCCTGACCCAGATATGCTCACAAGTCATTTTTACAAGTCTCAAGTCTTTTGGTCCCGAGTCCAATTTAAGTTTACAGTCTTTTAGGGTGATAATGTGGTTGATCCAGCATTCTTTATTTTGATACTGCAGACATTTACATTTAGTAATTTAGCTGACGCTTTTATCCAAAGTCAGCAGGAAAGGTACAACTCTTTCAGCTGAGTAGCAATGTTCATCAAACAGTGTTGAAACTTGCAGTGTTGAGTGCATAGTAGTAGAGACATAATAGTATATTAGGTACTAGGTAGTAATATAGACAAGGAAGATTAATTAGTGGAGTGGAGTGCATGATAGCAATTTAGTTTGGGTCTTGTGTGAAGTTAGTATAGTTGTGATATAGTTTATTATCTATAAAGTATTGTTTGGTTACATTCTGGAACAAAGTAGATTATTTTATTTATTTATTTTTAATTATCTTTTTCCTCCTTCTTTTTACCGTTTTTCTCCCTTCCCAATGTTAGTCGTTATGCCAATTCTCAATCCCCTTCCTGGTCGTTGCGCACTCTACCCCCTACCGTCGGTCTGGGAGGGCGGAGACTATCACATGCTTCCTCCGACACATGTGTACCCAGCCCACCGCTTCTTTTCACCTGGCAGCGCGGACTCTCACTGGGAGAGTGTAACGTGTGGAAGGTCACACTACCTCTCCCAGATCCTTCCCTTGCTGTGCAGGCGCCTCGACCGAACTGTAGGAGTCGCTGTTTACAACGACCAGGACCCACCCACGCCAGCTTCCCACCCGCTAACACTGCCAATTGTGTTAGTATGGACGGTCGGCCAAGCCGGAGGCACCACAGCCGGATTCGATCCCACTGGCTCTGTGGTGGTAGACAGACGCTTAGTCCGCTGTGCTATCCGGCCGCGGAACAAAGTAGATTCTAGTAAAGATAACATCCTCTAAAATGTAGGCTACATACGATTATGAAAGTATAGGCTACCAAATTAACTCTCTGAAGAAATACACATATGCGGGGGACTGTGTGTATGTGTAACTACACTGTAAAAAAAATAAGAATCATGGGAAATTCACTGTATTATTTTACAGATTACCTTTGTTTTTCTACTTTAAGTGTAAATACAATAAAAATACAGTAAATTACCTTTTATCAAAATATTAACCATTAAATAAAGGTTGTAATCTGTAAATGTATTTGATTTTACTGTAATTTGACAGTAAGTATTTGGAAACCGTTGCTGCCAGACATTTACCGTTGTTTTACAGTCTTCTAAGCGCAGCTCTGTTAACAGTGTAGGAGGGATATGCAAGGCACATTTCAATGGCCTTGTGTATAATGACAATAAAGTATATTTTCTTAATCAGAAACAAACAATGATAGACTAGAAAGGTGCACTCAATACAGCACAAATCTCGACCAGGCGGCAGCCACACATTTATTTTTTCTCTCTCTTTCACAGAGCAAACTAAAATGCCTACACAATTTAACAAATGCAGAGACCATCTATTACCATTAATTATAATTACCAGTATCCAAACACACTCGCACAACGTACACAGAGATCATCCACTGTCAAAAGCCCAACTGTGTTGACAAGTCACTAGCCTACCAAGGACAGCTGGCAGAAGCATTAGGTGTGGCAAAGGGTAGGGCAAACATAGACCAATGAAAGCAGATCTCCTTGCACTATTCCTATTACACTATTACAAACTATTTCACTATCACACTATTACACTATTGCACTATTACTCTATTTAGCTATATTATACTATTAAACTGTTACATACTATTACACCATTACAAACTATTACACAGTATTACACTATCACACATTTAAACATGTGGTTAACCTAGACCAATAAAGTAGTAGTATGTAGTGAGTTCATTGACACCTCCCATAGGTTTCTACTTGTTTCTACTACCACTTGTCATTGACCCGATGAAAAGATTATTTGAGAATGCAGGTCCTGGGTCTGCTGTCAGCCTACGTGCCACGTTTCATCCAAATCGGCCTTGTAGTTTGCAAGATTAGCTGTGGACAGACAGACAGACAGACAGATACACGAACACACTGGACAGATTACATTATCTCTCCCAGGCTTCCGCCTGGTGGAGATAATAAGTCACACAGTATATGAGGGCTGGAGTGCCTGCAAATCAAACTGTGACATTTATACCGCCAGAGAGAGAACAGTCGCTAGTGACTTGGAAGGTGAGCTCAAACCATAAGTAACATCTGGTTATATAATACATGTCTGAATGCAAGCCTCCGTGGCGGTGCAGACTGCCCAGGGTGATTCATACTATTTAATGTTTTCAGCTCAGCTATAAACAACTATGACAGAAAGCCAAACACATGGCTCTGGTTACAGAGACTGACATACGGGTAGTGGTTTTCATAGGTATTAAACTATTTAACGATGAACTTAGCTTACAATTCAATACAACGCAAAATACAGGGTCCACAAAGCAACAGTGCAAGACAAAAAGGTCAATGAATCAGGGCACATGGAATGGAGTGCTATATTTTGGAGTGTAGCGCATGTGAGAGAGGGCACAGTGTTAGGTAAGGAATGTGCAGTTTGGGTTCTTCAAAAGGGCTAAGAGAGGTTGGCTCGAGAGAAGGGCTGAGAGAAGCCAGACACCTCAAATTTATGTTCTGCCTGGGCACTTTTGGCTCGGGCCCCAACTGCTTGTAGAGGTAGACACAAGGGAGAGGAGGTGGTGGTGGTTGGGGGGGGGTTAGATGTTAGATAGAAATATATGCAGGGAGAAATAGTACTGGAAACACTGAGGAGGGTGTAGGGTAAAGAGTATATACTATAAAATAGGAGATCCGTCACTGCAGCCATAGTGTCCATCCTCTTGTTATAAGTCGTTGCACTCGGCTCCATGAGTCTGCCTCATGTATGTCACTGCTTCAAAACACAAATCAGCAGGAACAGCCAGCCTCCTGGCCCTGCTCCCAGAACTTACTCGCTGTAAATGTTACGTCCTTTGTATATTCGGACATGCATTCCTTTTTACCTTCCCTTCACGTCTATTCTATCCCATTGTAATTCCATCTCACCTTAAGTTGTCTTACTTTGTATTCTGCAGGTATATTCTACATGGATAATATATCCGTCAACCCCTTTACAGTCCCACGTTTTTCTGAAGTCAGTGTTTTTAGTCATTTAGTATAGCTATTTCAGCGCTGGTTCAGCTCATTCTCCTTTCTCTTTTTATTTTTAAATCAGTGCTGTGATACCTCCAGGGGAGAGAAAAGGGGGAGGAATAGAGGGAAGCTTCTCACCAGCGATAGGAGGACCAGCGGTCATGGGGAGGGCCATGAGGCCCAGGAGGTAACCTATGGCCTGTGAGGCCTGCATGGGGCCCACCAACTCAAAGGCTATGGGAGCCATGATGGTGAGGAAGCAGCCATCGCACAGCCCCAGGAACACACACACCACCACAAGCCCCGCGAACGCAGTGCACTGGGGGATCAGCATGGACATCAGCCCCAGCGCTATGAAGGACGTCACCTAGTGAGACAGGAGGAAGATGCAATAAATAACCTCCTCTGTTGTCATTTCTCCCTACAGAGGTCTAGGAACCACAAAAGGCTGCTCAGGGTGTGAAACAGAAGGAAAAAAATTCAAAATGATTTACAGCACAAATTACCTGAAGTTAGATTGTTTGCAGGTTTTCTTTTCTTAAACACAACATTATAGAGACGTAATAGAATTATTGTGATTGTGATTTCAAGTTAAGTACTGCCCTTTGAAGGGTAACATGGTCTTCCATAGTTCAACAGGTGTCCTGAATGATAGCTTCCTTTAACGTAATAGGGGTTTCAGACAGGACATCTATAGATACTAACTTATACTACTAGTAAATCAAGGGTAGCCTATTCAAATAACCCAGGGGACTTTAGACATTATAAATATTATATATTGGTCTCCAACCAGTAGCTCCTAGCCTACCAAGCATCCTCACAAAGTACAAATCAAACTGTTTGATAGGTTGTAATGTGTATATTTTGTACACTCAAAATACCCATGTTACTACTATAAAATCAGTTAGGGCTTACTTTGTTGTGGTAGCTTAGTCATAGTTGTTACAGTACATACAGTAATTGTTACATATCCTGTATGCCTGAGAGTTATGAGACTTCTAGCAGTATTTGGCGGTGCAAAACCGATGAGGATCCTCTTAAAATAAAACATTAAATGAAAACACTGACTGTATTATGGGGCTGGGCAATATCATTTGTTTTATTACTACTGCAAGGAACTTGTTTTTTCATTAACAAAAAATATACAGTATGTGTTTTAAAATATGTATATATTGTGGTATAGTAAAAACCCATTATAGAAACTAGAACACTAGAATTATGGCTTTGGCTGCTGGAAGAAGACTTCTGGCAAAAAGGTATTAAATATAAATAATCTTTTGAGCCATGATGAAGACTTCTTACCAGACTTTTGTTTATTAATCATGTCAACCCTAATGCTTCCAAATACTACCCTTTGTTCCTTAACTCAGAACCCATTTCATTCACAATAATCAACTCTGAAGTCAGCCAGTGCTGCAGGGAATGTACTTGTTCCCCTTAACACTAGAACAGCCCTGGAATGCTGTGAGGTCAAACGACCCGACAGAATAAAGCCTTCCCTCCCTGGCCTTCCTTGTCTGTGTTCTTTTCATGCAGCCTGTATAACCAAATAATATGCAGGCTACCTATAATAGTTGTGTGATTTTCTGAGCAGAAATGCATTTGCGCATTTGACACATTATGTAAAAACTAGTTATGATCTACATTGTTCCAAATAATGCCGGGATCATCAGACTACACCATATTCTTGTCTTTCACGATGGTCACCATGTTAGGTTATCATACTGTAGCATCCTCTTGCTGCGTCTTGGCCAGGAGACAAACTGCTTGCATGCCGCGTTGACATGAGATCGGGGACCAGGGTTTGGTTTGGACGTCTCATTTTGAGAAATAGATAACATCTTGAAAACATGCTCCCGTCTCTCCTACAAATTAAAATTGGCCGATGTTCAAGATTTCACAAGAATGATAAATAGCCTAAATATGAAATTCCTGGGGTAGTTTGCATGAATGAGGAATGAGGAGCGGATAGCACCCGTTGTCCGTTGAGTCTTTCCCTGTGTCTGATTGTTAACTCATTGAGCGCCAATCACGAGAGACAAAGGTAACCTCTATTTTACGTATATTTTACCGAACCCCATCATAAAACATGCTTTTGTAATGATCGCAGAGTCGGCTTTGTGAAGAAACATGGCCGTGTTTACATTTGACCTGGCAATAATATAGGTTTAAATGAGCCATACTATTGTCTCCATAGCTATAATATATAATATACGATGGGTCCGCAAACATCGTGAAAATGGTCAATAACGCCGGCGCGAGGGAGTAAAGATGGAAAACCAGCATGGCAGTCAATGAGTTAAAAGATACCTATAGTCATCATTTCTTTTGAAGTATTTTTTGTAATTTGTGTCTGGACAAGGATGAAAGAAAAAAAAGCGATTCATGTTATTCCTCAATATCTCTGCAACACAAAGTAACTTTGTATTTGTCATACCATGACAACTGACAAACAGATTATATCTATAAATGATATCTATAAATCATATTCCTGGAATTGGCGCATCAGAGGAGAGATGGGGAGCCAGGAGAGATGGAGGGGTGGAGCAAACTCTCCTTCAGTTGTTTAGGCTACTAATACATTTACACGTTCCTGCATCACAGTAACTTTATATTGTTTTATCCACAAAAATCTGCAAACCTTTTGTTCAAGGGACACAAACCAGAGAGAAGGCTATGAAGAAACACAGGCTCAGTTGATTTGACACTAACAGCACATAAGTCCTCCTCTGAGTTCTCAGTATATATATATGTTCAGGAAAGGTCCAGGAGGGAGGCTGTGACAGCTGTTCTAAAGACGGTGTTAAAGCTGCAGTATGTGGTTCTGGGGGATACGTTTTCAGCTCAGAGTTGTGGAAAGATTCTATGATATATGAAAAAATACATATAATATAAAACATACAATAAACTATGCTCAGGGAAAAACTTGGGACACTGAAAAGTCTTTTACCGTTTACAATTGCATTGCCAGAAAGTACGTTTAAAAACACATTTACTACTCAAATAAGTATCTGCTAATTAGATAATTCAAATAATTACATTATAGTAGTAAGCACCGCGAATGCAAACAATTATCTCTCTCAAAACGACATATAGTGCACCTTTAACAAGAATGCATGAGTTCAACTTTCAAAGAGAATCTCTAATGGGTGTGCTCCATTTGGCTTATATTATGTGAGTCAAAATGGTGTGAAAACCACGTGCAGCACAAACTGGCCTTGTGTGGTATTTGAAGCGCGCCCAAATAAAATAAAATAAATATTCAGAGGGGGTGCACTTGGTTGATCACTCCCAGGTGGTTAGGCATTGACGTACGGGTGGCGGCTGGGTGAAGGTGCATGCTTAGGGATTGACCCGGAGACTCTGGTAATCAGCCTTTGTCTCCGGAAAAGGAGACAATCCAAACCCAGAAATATAAAAAAGAATTGCTTTAAAAGTTAAGGTTTTATAGTATGCACCTGTCAGATAGTGATTCCAAAGTTGATTGGACATGCGTGCAGACAGAGGAGCGGAGCTAAATACTGAGGCGTATTGCTCCATTAACTAGTTCAGTGCCAGAGGTGTGGGCGTATGGCCGTGTGTGTCAGCGCTGTAATGAATGGGGATACATGCCGGTGTTTGCAGTGCTAAAACTATATTAAATATTATAGCTATGGATCTAATAATATAGTCAATTGTAGGGCTGTCCCCGACTAAGGATTTGGATAGTCGACTTTGATTGGCCGAAATTAGCCAATAGTCGACTATTAGTCGACTATGAAATGTTTTTATTTTTTTAAACAATATTTGTTTAATTTTTATTTTTTTTATCATTCCATTTGGGCTGTGGGGGGTGCTTAATGTCTGAAGGAGTCGACGGAAGACTTCTTGTCCTCTGCAAAAGCATGCAATTGGTCCACTGATGGATACATCTTGATATTTGTCTAGTCTAGTGTGTTCATTAGATGCCTCTGTGCCTGTTTTCTTAGGCAGTTAGCCTCTGGTATGCGTGCCATTAAAAAAAATTGCATTCGACTAAGAGGTTGGCAGTCGACTACGGCTCCTTTCGATCGATTAGTCGACTATTCGACTAATAGGGGTCAGCCCTAGTCGATTGTCATTGAGTTTCTTTCGGTCAAGATGCAAAAAACTGATTTTTTTTCATCCATACATTCCCGTTTTATACCGTGGTTGTCATGGTCCCAGCCGGGGACCCACCCTGAACAATGTGAACAGTGCTTTTCTGCCGCCCTCTGGTGGCCAAACGCAGCAGCTCCGGATTCTATTAATGTTATGATTAATACTTCTAATGCTTTGTTGCCTCTGTTCATGTTGTGTTTCCCCGGTCTAGCTTGTGTTTAAATGGTTATCTCTGTACATATGTTTCCATTAAGGGTTTGCTCTTTACATATGTTTTCAGTAAGTGTTAATATCTTTACATATGTTTCCTTTAAGGGTTCATTCCTTTACATATGTTATCAGTAAGTTATCCCTTTACACATGCCTTTATTTTTTGTGTGAGATTTCTTTTTGCTAATGCTTTGTGTTCACCAGTCTTGGCCATGCCTGGCCTTAATCCAGCTGGCGCTCATTAGTAATCATGGGCAGTATTTATTCCTGCCCGTTTCTCACATTCCCTGTTGCGCCATTGCCTTTGTTTACCCTTGTGTTCGGTCACATACTCTGTTTCACCTTTGTCCTAAATTCCCAGTGAGTCCGTTCCTTATTCCACTTTTTCCAGCACTGCTGAGTTTTGTTTTCCGGCTTTTACAGTTCGTTTTTGTTTGCTACCGTTTGTAACGTGTATCATTGTTGCTTGCAAACTGTCAAAGTAAAAGCCCTTCATTTCATTCCGTCGTCTCTGCCTCTACTCTCTCTGATCTTGTTCTGCATTTGGGGTCTCCTCACCTACCCACACCGAACCCTTACAGAGGTGAATAGTTTTAGAGTAATTCTGTGTAATCCCAGGAAACGTCGCTAAACAGCGTTTTAGTGCATTTCACTAGGAACCGTGCCATTCCTCGCTTGGATCAACAATCAATCTGAAATCAACTCTAGATTATCGGTATTATGTTTCATCATGCATGCATGAAAGGGTGTGGGGGGGGTGGGTTCTATGCTTCGATCGTCACCAACGGAATACGTTACACAGTACATTACAGACACACGCTCCGATCGCGGGGAAGGAATTATTGGATCAATGCAAGATTGATAGCATACCTTTACCTTGACTAGGATGTACTGCAAAAAGAATATTCCAATTATCTGATCGCCATTCCAAGTATTGATGTCGATCGTGTTGCCAAGATAATCCACCAAAACACATGAACCGGCGGTGCTCGAGTCTCCCCAATCCATGTGTTATAAACGTTACTCATGCCCGAGAAGGAAACCCCGGACCGGACTTCTTAGATCGACACACAGCCCAACTGGAAGTGAGGCAGGACAGTAGCCTTACAGTGCCTTACAGTGTATTGCAAGGTCTGACATTGACCAAATTTGATATGCATGACCTTGGTGGGCTCTAGGTCAACTCCTGAAAAGGGGGTCAATGTCAGACCTTGCAATCAAAAGTTAGGGGGCGCACTGAAATTATGGCAAGGGTTATTAGCCCCCTAACTTTTGATTGCAAAGTCTGACATTGACCCCCTTTGCAGGAGTTGACCTAGAGCCCACCAAGGTCATGCATATCAAGTTTGGTCAATGTCAGACCTTGCAATACACTGTAAGGCACTGTAAGGCTACTGTCCTGCCTCACTTCCAGTGATGAAGCTAAGCTATGCTAACGGAGCGTCTATTCCCAAAGCTAAAATGCACGCACAGAGACAAAAAAGGTATGTATCTTCTTGTCTAACTCCAGGGAAGATGTTAAATAAGCTAATTTCCCAAAATAGTGGAGTTATCCTTTAAGGCATTAACTGGGTTAATTAATATAAATGTTATATTGTAACTGTCTAGTTACACATTGGTTCCGAAACATGTATGTTCCAGGCTGCGATTAAAATTTTGAATCTGAGAGAGCTCTGGTCAGCGAAGCCGGCGCCGTTCGCGACCTCCATGTTTTGGGGCTATTCATCAGAAAACTCGGATCCGCGATTCGGCTCCCATCCGTCGGGCAAGAACTGGCGGTTTTCAGCCTCTCTCTCTGGAGCTTAACGGAGTTTCGAGTTTGGGATTCACCGTGTTGAATGGGGCGTCTGAACTAAGCGAGGACCTCATGCGCATGCGCGGCGAATAATGCGGAAGCACTCTTGCACTCTTCCGCTGGCATTATGCTACACGCATCCCGACTGTGACGGTGTGCCGCACCCTGTTCTCGCATGTGCGACTGGTGTGTTTGCGCTGAGGCGTATTCGCCGTATGGCGCGCGTACCACACCTTGATGGCCGATACACGTACCGTTACACCCCTAGAACACACTAGACAAATATCAAGATGTATCCATCAGTGGACCAATTGCAAGCCTTCAGTCGACTCCTTCAGACATTGACACCCCCACAGCCCAAATGGAATACATATTTTTTTTATATTATAATTATTATCAAAAAAAAAAAATGGCCAATCAAAGTCGACTATACAAATCGTAAGGTTATTCTATAACCCTAGTTATATGAGTATAGCGAGCGCTCTGCTCTTAGTGGAACTATCCCTTTATCCAATCTAATATTGAAAATAACTTTCACATGTACACACCCCTATTCACCTCCGCCTGGCCACACCCACATCCGCTCCTACATAAGCAGGGTCGTGGCCACACAATCAGCTCCTTCCCAAGACTTTCACCACCAAAGGAGAAGACCATGGGGTCCTCAGTGAGTCAGAGCAGAGCGCACGCTATACTCATATAACTAGGGTTATAGAATAACCTTACGTTATATAGATGGTACAGCTTACGCTCTGCTCTTAGTGGAACACAGGAGCTGAGCAGAGTGGAAGCTTGACAGATGTACCCGCTGAGGCCCCCCACAACCATCAGAACCGGGGAGGACCCGAGCCTCCTGGACCCCCCTAGTGGAGGACGGGAGGGTGAGCAGACCGTGGGACTTACCTTCAGTCAGAAGGACCCGCGACCACACAGGCGCGCATCCCACATGCCACCAGGGAACGGACAGGAAGCAAAAACACCTCTGTCACAGCCCCCAACATCACGGGGTCGAAGGTCAAGAACCCAACCCTGTGGCAAGGCCGTAGCAGCGGAGGAGGTCCCAGCCCTAGGACAACCTGAGGGCCAGGACCCCCCGAAAAAAGGGGCCTGGTGAGGCCAACGAGGCCGCAGCATTGGGGCCCCACCAGACGGTCACTGGTGACAATACCCCCCACATTGCCAGCGTATCGGACAGGGCCCAAACAAGAGCAGACCCTTCCCCCCTGGCACGCCGCTCTGAAGCACTCCAGCTTACCGCACCTGGTATTCCCAGGAGGTCTCCCATCCAAGAACTAACCAGGGCCGAACCTGCTTAGTTTCCGAGATCTGACGAGATCGGGCATGTCCAGGTTGGCATGGCTGTAAGCCCCAAGAGGCTACCCCCCCACAATACTGTGGGGCCAGATGGCACGCCGGGGAGACAACCCCCAAGGGGGTTGATCCCTCAATCCAGGCAACAGGCCAGAACTCGACCTGTGCCTGGAGCACTGCGAACTAGACAGGCGCCTAAGGGGTCTACTGTGAGAACAGTACCCGGCGGAAGGGGTGTTCGGTATGTTGTGCACCATGTCATGACCTCCACAAACCCGACCCCCCATCCAGCGGGGTCGAGGTTCAAAGGAGAGGCTGACACAATTGGCAGACGTCATGAAAGATGCAGAAGCATACTCTCGGGCAGACAGTGTCAAGCCCGGCCTCAACCCGAGAGTCGACTCTCACACCAACACACCGGAGAACCAACCACCTCCCTATGTTTAGTTTAACAGGAGGCGGTTGTTCCCTTAACCCACCGAGAAAACTTAGAAACATAACTGCGCGTATACACAGGCTATACAAGCAGTACAAGTGTTTCATTTTTCAAAGGGTTAACCCAGGCCAACAGGTCGACGAGAACGAGTCCGGACCTGGCGGACCGGGACCTACACAGGGATGCCTAGAGGGGCTGACAGCAACCACCCCGACAGCCCCCTCCCATCCCCGCCCAGCAGGGGGAGGGAGGGGTGAAACAATGGAGAAGGACCAGGTCCCCTAACACAGCACAAGGTACAACACAGTATGGACCAAGCACGTCACTGTTATGGGCAACTCGTAGTGGCATACATATGACACACACATCCACGACATCAATCCCCGCGAAGCCCGGTCCTACCCGACATTTCCCCCCCGGAAAAGCACAAAGTCCTTCGGGGTACCAGAACAGCAGATCTGCTCCCCGGCGGACAACGGGTTAACTGACCTGGTCCGGCGCGACCAGAACCAATCCCGCGTCCTAGTGACGCCGCCAGAAGTTCCCCCAGAGAGACCTCTACGTGAGTAACAATTGAAAAAGATACATGTAATAATAATTGGGCCAAGTGACCAACGGCCCAATACACACTGTAATAGAGAGCAGAGCGGAAAACGAACAGTTTTCGAATGCATCGCATCATCCAACTTTGACAATGACAGCGGTCTGCAGCACAGAGCCTGTAAACTCACGGATGTCTCATGGCCAACAGGAAAACGCGCCCAGTGACGTATTCCATGGCCGGGAGGAAATCCTGTGACCCACCCATCCTAACATGGAGTGGAACCAGGGAACCCCCCTTCCCCCTCCCTGTGATGCGCTGACCCCTCAGCCGACAGGGAGACTGACAGGCAGGAGGTCCCACCTCCAGGCCAATCAGTAAAGGGGGGGAGGGATTTATTAGTCCACCCCTTATGACCCCTCACCCCTGATACGATGCAACAACAAAGCAGAGCCATGACACCAGTCGTAGCGTGCTACATGAAAGCGCATTATACCTGTTAGGGTAACAGCTTCACATTCTGCACGCCAGCCACAGATGATAACCTCGTTTGTGCAAAAACTGGCTTTACACACGGCTTCAGGCTCATGTGCGAACTTGCCACCTGAATTTTTACACATTTACCCTAAAGTAAGAGAAAACACAGACCAAAGAGAGGGGCCAAAGGCCTTGGTACAAGAGCTACACATGTAACTTCTGTAGGCCAACACCTAACCCAGTTGTGGACTCAATGCCACGTTTACTTAAACGTGAAAACACGATACACACAACCCTCTATCACGATAAAAAAGGGCAAAAAGTTCACTCACTACTGCAAGAGGAATGCCGTTTTATATGATGAGAGAAGACATAAGTCCTCGATCAAGTGCTGGTTACAGGCCTTGCTAAGCCTACATAATAGCGACCAACAATTTTCAGAGAAAACTGCAAGAGCACAACCCCAGCAGTAGCTGAGGGATTACACCGTATCCCCAAAAATATAGTGAATCAACACACATTTTGTAAACAAAATCATATTTGAGGGGGAGGGGAGGGGGGGGACAGGGGCAACCCAGGGGATAATTTTACCCACACCCCCTCACCACCTCACCCCTGATACGACGCCAAAAGAAAAAAACAGAGCCGTGATACCAGGCGCATGGCGCGCCAGATGAAGCACATACTTCTACCTGTAGAGTAAAAGCTTTACATCATGCACGCCAGCCACAGCCGGAAAACAGGTTTTCCACAGCTCTGCTTATGTGTGAAAACTTGCCACTCGTTATTTTTATCATTACCCTTAAGTAAAGAATAACAAGCTAAGAGAGGGACTCAGGCCCTCGATCATATGCCACTATGTACAGCGTTGTAGGGTAACACCCAGCCAGTTGTGGACTCAGCCACGTTGTTTAAACGTTACATGAACACACACACAACTTCTCATCATACAACAAAAAAAACAGTAAGTTTTTACTCACGTAAAAAACAACGCTGTTTTTAGGTAGAGAGAAAGACATAAGCCTTGGCCAATGCTAACCTAAGCTATACAAAAGCGACCAAGACAATTTTCACACCACACGTCGTATCTCCAAATGTAGTGAAGTAACATATGTTTTGTTAAACAAAGACATCTTTATTAACCAAAAACATTCGGGAGGGGGAGGAAGGAAGAGTGGAGCAATGTCCTACGGACATCTTACCTGCACCTACGTACGCAGGACGAAAGGCCGCAACACAGGTTGGTCTACCACGTTGACGAGGCCTCTCGCTGGCAAGGCCAGAAGAGGCGATGGCTGGAGCCTCGCTCCGGCGTGACGCCCCCCTCCTGCAGCCGGTCATGGTGCAGGCCCGACGACATCTTCGGCCAGAGATGACGTCGTAGTCAGAGTGCCAGGGCCCGCTATCCTCACGGCTAGCGCCAATGGTTGTAGGCTTGTAGCATAAGCTAACAGCTAACTCCAGGCTAACTGATAGCATCGAGCTAACGTTTCTAGCCGAGCGTAGCCGCCAGCTAACGAGAATAGCGATACAGGCCAACACTACAGACAAAAGGGGAAAAAAGGCAACACACGTCCCTCTCACAGAACGGTGTTTACCAGCAACGGCATCGGCAGCAAGCCCCGTTGCTTACCCGGGTTTGTAGCCATCCTGAGCTCGGAGATATTCTCATAATGAAACACCAAGGCCGCATCCTTCGTGCCGGGTGTTTTCGTTTTGAAAAACGGGGCCAGCCTGGTGGCAGAGGGTATCCGTTTTTCAGAGACCCGGGAATTGAACCGCAGACTCGAAATCACGGCCCCAGGAAAACAAAGCTACAACTTCACCGAGGAGGAGTCTATGTTATCGTGGGGCATCAGACTAGAACCCCCTCCACGCCGCTATGAGGGCAACAAGGGATTCTAGCCTGGAGCCGACTTTACGCAAGCTGTACAGTTGTCCCCCCACAACTGATACACCTGAAGCTTGCGTCGCAAAAACATCACCCGCCCAGAGAGGCCGTCAGCCCTCACACAGCCGACCGCCTCCCGAAGCATAGTATCCAGCTGCAGAGCCGGAGACAATGCCGGCGGGGATTGCTCAGCGATGTCAACGCAGCTCCTTTTCTCTTCAACAAACTACTTTGATCACTAAACTAAAGTGGTGTATACAGACACTTTCCGGTGGTGAAAGTAGGGAAGGAGCTGATTGTGTGGCCACGACCCCGCTTATCTAGGAGCGGATGTGGGTGTGGCCAGGCAGAGGTGAATATAGGTGTGTACATGTGAAAGTTATTTTCAATATTAGATTGGATAAAGGGATAGTTCCACTAAGAGCAGAGCGTAAGCTATACGATCTATAACCTTAGTCGGGGACAGGCCTAGTGTTTTTGCGACTCACAAGTCTGTTTGTATGTAAAGAGGGGAAGAGAGAGAAGTGCGCCAGGTTACTCAGAAGATATAGGCCTTCACTTTATTATGGCAACATGAGGTCTGTTGTTCACCACGACCAGTGCTTTTTAAAGCAACCCCATCTTTTCATCCATCAACACCAGAGCAGCTATCATGGTTTTCTTTTCCTAACAATGAAGAATGACATTTGCAAACTTTGAATCAGTCAAAGGTGGATAATACAAATGTTGGGTACAGTTAATGTGCCTTGTCAGCCCATATTGTCCAAGAATTGGTTCATGTGGACTTAGAAACCCTATGGTGCTAGAGAAAAGGTCATGGGGTCACAGAAGTTAATAGGTTTCCTCCTATTAGGATCAAGAATATGCACAGGAAATATCATGGCAATCCAGTTAAGAGGGTCCATTTACTGTATGGTTTATGCATATGAAATGTAATCAACCTATTGTTTAGTTACACAATTAGTAGCGGTATGTAACTTAGTAACTAGTATGTAACTTAGCACTTTTATATAAGACACACTTTATCTCTATCTCTTTTCCTCTCCCTCTCTCTCTCTCTGTCTCTCTCTCTCTCTCTCTCTGACATACCTCTCCTCTACATACATCAGATTCACATTATGTGTCTCCCACACACATACACATACGTCACACATACTTACACAAGGCCCCTCATCGTCCTGTATATCCCTTTTACACACACCCACACACACGGACACACACACATCTGATCTCATAACTCTTTCCATATATGTAATACCTCTTCACACATCAGTACCGTATAGGGGTCCTGCAGGCCCTAAAGGCGTTCTTTCTGTTATATAGCCATTTTGTCTTTTTCAATCACTTCTATGATAAACAATCCCTCCAAAATACCACATTAACACACCAAGCCCTTGAGGAAAAGCCATGCTGCGATTTGGTATCAAACACTTTAGACATTTGGAGATTTCTGTACGAATATTTTTTTTCTGTGGTTAGGGTGCGTGAGAAAAACATGCAGGTATGAAGGTGCGGTTAAGGTGCATGACCACTCCTAGACCCAGGAACGCTAAAATAAAATAAATATATAAAAACAGGTCTGAGATCTTTTTCTGCTGTGATCTCAACATAACCTCTTCAAGTGCCACCAAGTTTCATGTTTACGTTGCAAATCTGGATAGTCGATATAGTTCACAAGGAAGATATTCTTTTCTATATAATTGTGTCTGCCAGAGAGGATTCTGCCCTGATCTGCGCCCTAGTGGATAGACTTTTCAACCCTCCAGGTAAGCGCAAAATATGCAGGCAAGTATGTGAACAATGCCGCTAACAACACAGCCGCTTGTCTACTCATACGCATGGTTAAAAGCAAGTATACCGAGACACTAAGGGTGTCTGAGTGTGACAAATACACACAGAGGACCAGTGTGACTAATGTGTCGCAGGGGGCATGAGAATGGGTTGGCTGGAACAATGAGCAAATAGGTGCTGCCTTAAATCTGCCTTCAATCCTCTAACCCCCTAATCCCAGATTGCAGGAGCAGCAAACTACTTTGGAAATGTTTTGATTTGTTTGTTTATTTCTTTATTTACCCAGGGTAGATTCTTTAAAAAAGTGCTATTATTAACACTATGTTACTGTTGAAAGCCATACCGAGACCCCAAGAATGCAATACCGGCCAGATCCTGCTAGGTGGCAGTATCGCCTACCATTTGAAACCCTGTTCCAGACTGTGTGTCACATCTAATGTCGTCCGGGCGAAGAATTTAGACCAAGCCAAGTGAATCGCTTGATGCAAGCACTTTGAAACACGTTCAGCACACTTGAGGCATATCTTGTGCCACTTCATGTCAGGGACCCGATGGACATCAATACTGGAAATCGTGATCAGACAATTGGAATATTCTTTTTGGAATAACCCTAATGAAAGGTAAGGACTATCTGACGTCAATTCCACCTTGATCCTACAATGATTTCATATCGATCCAGCCATTATGTAGTATTCAAAACGAATGCCGTTGCTGGCGATCAGAGCATCAAAAAACGACAACGCCAACTCTACTTCCTCAGAAGGCTGAGATCCTTCAATGTCTGTACAAGGATGTTGAGGATGTTCTATGAGTCGGTGGTGGCGGGCGCCTTCTTGTACGCTGTGACCTGCTGGGGCAGTGGACTGAGAGCAGGGGACACAAACAGGCTGGATAAGCTGGTCAGGAAGGCCAGTAGTGTGGTTGGGGTGGAGCTGGACTCCCTAGCGAGGGTGGCGGAGAGGAGGAGCCTTGCTAAGCTCCAGGCCATCAGGGAAAACCCCTCCCACCCACTATACACAGACTTGGCGGACAGGAGGAGCAGGTTCAGTGCCAGGCTCACACTACCTAAATACAGCACTTAACGGCACAGGAAGTCCTTCATTCCAACAGCCATCAGACTATACAATGCATCACTGTGCCTCACTGCATCACTGAGCACAGAGTGGCAGTTACCATCTTCCTGGACTTAGTTTGAAACAGCACTGTGCAATATTACACCTACTGTAGACCTCAGTATATTTTTACTGTATTTATTTACTGTATATTTTATTGCATTTTTATTCTATTTTACTCTACTCTTATCTTGGGCAACTTGATTTGATTTGTGTTATTATTCTTATTCATGACCTGTTCTGTCTAAATGTTTAAATGTTGAGCGATTTGCAGTGTCAAAATTCCCACGGGATAATAAAAGTATTTCTATTCTATTTTATTCTATTCTATTTGATGCATTCATGATGAAACATAATGTTACAATCAGCCTGGACTCATGAACCTTATGAACAATCGTGTCCAGTTCATAGACAGTACTCTGCTGCCATCCTGTGGCCTGCCGTCACTACTGCAGTTGGTTCTGCCCTGCATGTGTTTGTGCCTGTCTGTGTTTATTAATCTGTTCTCTGTCATGCTCATTGATCTGCTCCCTGTGTATCTGCTATCTGTGCTGTGTCGCATTATCTAGTCCTGTGTTCTCCCCAGTATGGTTGTATTGTGATCTAGTCTAGTGTTGTCTCGGTGTGTGTATCTGTATTCGGTCCAGTCATGTATTCTAGTCTGTCCGTGTCTCCCCAGCTGTTGCTTGTTTGTAATCAACCTCCGTATTTATGCCTGCCTGCCCGTGTCGTCATTGTTCTGTTTACCCTGTGTACTGCCTACCTTGTCTGCGTTAAGCTCCCCCTACCCTGTTCCTCGCTATTCTGTCGTGCTCCCCGTTATCCTGTCGTGTACCCTCTCGCTATGCCTGCCGTTAGCAGAATTCCCCTTTGTAAATTCTGATCGTAAGTTTATTCTAGGGGTGCACCGATATATCGGTCGGGTATCGGTATCGGCCAATAAGTGCCTTGTTGACTGCCATCGGCCTGTCGGCAGATAAGCTCAAATGTGCCGATGGCAGTAGCCGATAAATATCCATCAATTTGTGTCGCGTCAATCTGGTCCACACATTCAAACTTTGAAAAAGTTTCAGTCAAGCGACCTGCACAACGCCGCCCGCACACACACACGCTACTGCATCAAAGTTACTACTTATGATTAACAAAGGCATTCGTTTTGTGGCATTAACGTTATATAGTTACACGTTCAATAACATCAGCGTATTTACCCGAACATAGCAAGCATTACTCATTCATATCTCAGTTCCTTCCTTTGCTCAGAGAGCCCGTACTGAATTGTACCCATTCTGCAATCTGTTAATAAAGTTTTCAATCAGACAAATGTATAGAAAAGCTTTTATTATAACATTCGTTGCAGTAAAATCAATATGCCTCGTTTAGTACTCCTGTGGAGCGCTGGTAGTCCACTCGTGGCCGGCGGGGAGCTAACATTATTAGCTTTGTTGTTGAGCTCTCGTAAAAATCAATGGCGGACATCCCGGAAGTAAAAAACGAATAAGCGATTGCCGATTGGTGGTAAGAACAGCAGAGGCGGGTGCAAGCGGTGTGACGTAATTGGCAGAATTGACTGTCAATCAAAATTGTTCTGTTGCATTGCTTTGGTTGAGAGATAGTGCTCTCTTATTAAAACTAATAAACAAGTCTTGAGCAAGACAAGTTAGTCTGTTATGAAAGCCAGTGAGTATTGTATGACTCAGACTTCAGCAATAATCATGACTCATGAGTAGGGATGCCCCGATCGATCGGCCACCGATCGTTATCGGCCGATAATCAGTATAAATATGCGATCGGTGATCGGTGATAATGCTTTATTTTCGCCGAGCGTCAAAACCGATCTCACTCGCTCGTCTCGCTGAGTTCTGTCTCAGACACCGGGAGCTGTGCGGTGTCTGCTCCTCCCTCCAGCGCGCATGTAAACACGGGTCTAGTAGTCTAGTCTAGTGTGACGGGAGGACGGCATCTCCCTTAGCTAACGTTAGCTATCGTTACAAAATGACCCAGTCAACCATTCACTTCCAGTCCAATACATGATGAGGCATTGTCTAACCGAACGGTATCTAGCCAGCCAGCTACCGATAGCTCCTGACATCAACAAACGCTCCAGCAAGTCTAGTATAGAGACGTGTATGATACCTCAGCTAGCTCATGTTAGCTGACGCCAGCTCACTGTTCAAAACGAAATGTCCCACTGAACTAAATAGTTCACAGAGGCGCTGTATCAACGTTATATAGCCGGCCAGCAGTAGCCACAGATAGCTCCTGATATCAATGTATAACATATATAACAATATATAACACTCATTCGATGCGTATTCGAGCTGAGGGCATGTTGTTGAATTTGATCAATAGGGTCCAGCTGCACCTCCGGAGAATCCTGGCCGTAGCTGCAGGCTACTCGAGTATAGGGTCTAGCTGCAGCTCCGGAGAATCCTGGCCGTAGCTGGAGGCCGATATGGCTCACGACGATCGGTGATCGGTATCGGTGGCAAAAAACGTGATCGGGGCATCCCTACTCATGAGCATTATAAAATAAAAATACACATGGCATGGTGGAATTAATACCATAAACATATTTCTTGATGTTTCCTTTTTTTAAGTAAGTAAAGAGGCCTATGTTCATATCGGTGAGCACAATTTGTAACACAAAAAGAGAGACGTGTAGCCTATTTATTTATTTATTTAATATTTTATTTATTCATTTTATTATTATTATTTTATTTGTTGCCATGCCTAAAATAATAGTCAAGCATAGGGCTAAAACATTTTCATAAACAATAATATAATTTTTTGTTATATGGTTAAAATAAAAGCTTTTCTATACATTTGTCTGATTGATTGATTGAAAGCTTTATTAACATATTGCAGAATGGTTACAATACAGTACAGCTCAGTGGACTGGAGGATGAAGACCAGAAAAAGACTTTAGGCTTTTTTACATAAAGGTCCTCCATTTTCAATTCATCAAAACATTTAGAGACATACAAATATACAGTAGTTTCATAATTTTTTTTTAAAAAGAATATAAAAAAATATATATTTGAAAGAAAAAAAAATTTGCCACAAATATCGGTATCGGTATCGGCCGATTGTGTTAGTTGAACAATCGGTATCGGTGGCAAATTGTCATATCGGTGCAATTTGACAAGACTACAAACACAGCGACGCACAGTGAAAATGCCTATATTTTAAAGTGTGGCGCATTTACTACAGGATGAGGATAATAGCCGGTTCTCAGTGTTAAGGTGTGAAAAGGATGGAATATCAGTCATAAAGTCTTCATCACACTAGGCTTTTCATCCCCACAAATAAATATTTCCAGACAGCTGGTACATTTCTTCATTGAAACGACAGGAGAGAATTGTTTGGGAAGGCTACTGAAAACACTCACTTTTACAATCAACACTGAAACTAGGCAATAAGCCTTGGTTTCCTACTTCTACTCATGTTCATTATTTCCCTCACCTCTGTGATCATATTGTTGTATCGTCTCGTCTGTGTCCAATCTTTTTGGTCTACTTTTTAAAATGTTGTATTTATTTTATTTTCTATTCTATTATTATTTATTTTGTCCCCTTTTCCCTGTTACCCTTTGAGAGGCCCCTTTGTCCTCACGCCAGGCCGTCATTGTAAATAAGAATTTGTTCTTAATTGACCTGCCTGGTTAAATAAACGTTAAATAAAATATAAATAAATAAATAAATAAAACACAAGGAGGATTACAAGACACATTTTACATCATAATGTCAACGGTTAAGCAAATACAGGGTGGGAAGTAGTACAAAACTAAATCTACATAATTTGTACAGAGTAGGCAATGATTGTGCTGCAATTACAATGTACAGAACGTATGACCTTTGAACAATAGATAAGCTACAATAATGCAGTATTGCTCTTCTACTATTCATAGAGACAGAGAGCAAAGAGGTCCTTCCCCCACACAGAGGGGAAAAGATTCTATCGCTCTCCATTGACTTTGTATCGTGTGACAGACAGTGCCTCCTTGTCATTTCGGTCAACTAGCAAACATCAGAACTATACCTAAAGTATACTGTGTGGTGGGATGCACTACCAACAGGGTAAAGAACCCAGAACTAAGTTTTTATAAGCTTCACAAGAAAAAGAGCCTTTAAGAAGAGACAAATGGATATAGGCAATAAGATGTGAGGCATCAGCAGCAAGAATGGGAAAACTGTGGGACCCTAACACTCAATAACCTACTGTAGGCCCACTAGGCCAATGTGTGCAGCAAGTCATGGTAAATAATAATGTAATGGTAAAAGATACATCAGAAAGCTATAGCCTTTAGTATTATGTTTGCAAGTTTCTTAGTTAACTAGCCTGCAAACAACACTAGCTAACATTAGCTTGCTAACAGCTAACTTGCCCCATCATCATTTTAGGTCAAAGTTTTTTTTGCCATAAACACTACTTTTCCTCCCTCCTCTTGTGTGTCTAACCTGGAGATATTGACAGGATGTTGTTTGTCAATATATACCTTGCTCTCTGGGTGCTACAATAATCATTTGACATGCTGATATTTCATGTTTTCAACTACCTACAGGCATTTGGTTAGGTTTCCCTCCTTGGTTGCATATTACTGAGCCTCCGGAGGGTCGTATGACCCTCTATTTGCCCTATCTCTATTTGCACGCTTCATGGATAACACAGTGATTGAGTGTGGCAGTAATTGGAAACACTGCTCTTTGCCATGAATTTAAAAAAAAAATTGCACTTCGCAGGAAGGAATTGCAATGAATGTGAATTGCAAGAAACTTGTTTGCATTATGTTTCGGAGCACATTGCGTGTGATTCACATGATTCTGTGTGCTTATTGTGCTTACAAAAGAGGTGAGGTACATGTGATCACATGTTATCATAATAAAAGCAAGATAATTATCACACTTAGTCAAATCATGTAAAGCACACATGGAACCATGTACATCACATGTGAAGTGTCTCCAGAACACATTGGAAACAGATGACAGCCTGTGAAAACAGATCTGAAACCCCATAAGGGAAATGTCTTGTACACACTGTTCTAAACTGAATCAAACCTACCAGAATCTAGAATGCTACTTTTTGGCAACACATTGCCAATACTTTTTGCTAATACTTTCTGGCAGGGGGTGACTTGATTATCTTGCTAGGAATCTAATTTGTTCACTGGGAAAGTGCCAATTCTGAGAAATGTTTTTATGCTGCCTAATCTGTTAAAAGGAAAGAATAAATATTTTTTTTTTACCTCCACGAGGAGGTTATGTAATAGGTCCTGTCTGTGAGTGAGTCTGGAGGTAAGTGAGTGAGGCTGTAAACAGGATATCGAGATAACAACACATTTCCTTCTCCTTCCTCTGTCTGTCTCAAACGCTCTGACAGAGATGGGCAAGAAAGATTTCATGTTCTCTGTTCCCTCCGCTTGGAACAGCCTGCAGAAAGACTTGAGACTAAAGTAACTCTCTCTGAATTTAAAGCACTTATAAGCTCAATGGTGAATGAATCTATTGGTAATTATGTCTGTTCTTAGTTATCTATATTGTTTTTAGGATTGTCTTCCTTCTCCATCTCTTTTATTATTAGTGTTGTCGGGGCCCAAGTCTGCTTCACAAAATAGATCCTTGATCTCAGGGAATTTTACCTGGGGTTAAATGAAGGTTAAACAAATAAAGGAATGAAAAGGTGCCATCATGTAGCCAAACTGAATACAAGCATCACAGGAGTAATGGCCAGATTGCCATTAACATTTTCTGTGCACATTCATGACCCCAAGTGGAAGAAATTTTTGGTTACCCCATGACCTTCTCCTCTAGCACCACCATCGGGCCAAAGTTTGGAGTTCCATTCCAAACGTTCAATACATGAAAGAAAATATGATTTGAGAGACATTTGTAAATTTACTGTTCAAAAAGCTAAGAAAGGGATTAAAAGGAGATGTATTTCTATTGTTGGGGTTAACTTGTGGAACAATGCTGATATACATTTAAGAATGAGTAATTCGGTTTTGGTTTTTAAGAAAATGGTTTGTATAGCTATTTTTGAAGATTACAAACGTGAATAATTGTTTTTTTGTTATTTTCTTTTATAATACTGTTTTAGAGTCTAATCATTTATCATATATTCAGTTAAGAATATAGGACAGGCATGTATAAGCATTATGCTTCAGTCTGTCCCTTTTAAGTCACTGCCAAATCAAAGATGATGAATGATTATGCATATTGTACTGTGTGTGATGACCAGTGTTGTGCTAGTTACTGAAAAATAGTAAGTTACTTTACTAGTTACTCATTTCAAAAGTAACTCCGTTACGTTACTAGTTACTTACACCCAAAAGTAATGCGTTACTGTGAAAAGTAACTATTTAGTTACTTGAAGATGAAAAAAATTGCTCCCATGCAGCCAGATACAGATACTCAAAATCGGTTGATCAACTTGACAGTTTCCATTCACATCACTGAACTCTGCTAAGCAATGTGGTCACCGTCTAGATACAAACACAAATCACAAACACAAATGTCCCGACGTAATAAGAAATGCACCGTGCCTGCTCGGGGAGGTTGCGCGCATGCACGTTTAGGTTGAGCGCATGCATGTCTAGGTTCTAGGTTGAAAATAAGTGCTTGAGGAAAAGCCTTGATATCTGTCGCCGGAGCGTTTCATTATAACAGTCTTGCAACGTTGTTTAAGATATCAATCGTGCATTGCAACGTTAGAATAGTTAGGATATCAATTGTGCATGAAAGGACTATATTTATATTGTTTGATTAGTATTGATGAGATTCCCTGGCAGATTTGTAGTCAAAATGCGTTGATGAACTTGAGTTTCCATTAATTTACATTCACATCACTGCACTCACCAGTGTCTGTCGAGATGTAAAGTTAGTCCAGCAGCCCCTTAAACATTTTCTTTGTTTCATTTCCATGTTGTACTGTATATTCTCTCTCCAAGTAGTTGAAAAAAGTGTTCCGTCCCATTTGCTGTGTGTCGCCTCGTATCATTCTACGCGGGTGGCGAGTGGATTTGGATGAGTGACAGTCCTCGTAGTTAACGTTAGACTCCAGTATCTTTGAGCCAAAACACAAATGACATAACTAAAACGTTATTTTCTTTTCGCTCGACAAAAGAGAAATACGCGAGTGCTCTGCCTGGGCGCTGCCATTATCAGTCAGGAATCTCAGGAATAGTAAACAAAACACGCCCCCAGCATAGCGTTCCCCGCAGCCAGGCAGACAGGATATGAGGATAATAATAATAATAATAATAATAATAATAATAATAATAATAATCACTACCGCTCGCTATCAATCTACGCCGTATATAACGCAAATAACACAGTGACGAACCATTCAGTAACGTAAGTAGCGTTACTGAATTTCAAAAGTAATGTGTTAGAGTACTAGTTGCGGCAAAAAGTAACTTCGTTTCTGTAACGCGTTAGTCCCAACACTGGTGATGACTGAATAAATCTACTACTACTACTACTACTACTACTACTACTACTACTACTACTACTACTACTACTACTACTACTACTACTACTACTACTACTACTAGCTACAAAATCCACTGTGAATATCCATGACCCCTAGGCGGAACCCTGTTGATTTTGGTGACCCCATGACCTTTTCGTCTAACACCACCATATTAATGTATAGCCTTTATGATGTGCCTGTAGCTGTACACCCCCCCCCCCCCCTTTGCTCACCTGCATATAGATCTTGTTGACCCCAGGAATGAGGTCCCCAATCTTGCCAAAGGTGAGTCGCCCCACGCCGGAGGAGGCCCCGATGCACACCAGCAGCACCCACTCCTTCTGAGTCTCTTTGAACTGCTCCTTGACAAAGCTGATCTGAGGCAAAACGGAAAACAGACAAACCCAGCGCTTAGTGAGCCTTTGCTTATTAGGTTACCATGGGGTTAGATGTGTTATTATTGTTCTAGGAATTCCTTTTCGTTGTTATTGTTATTCTTCCGTATCACACACTTGGTCCTAGAGATTGTGAGATTTGGTACAGATTAGAACATTTGAGCAATTATACCTATAATGTTTGCCGATATGTTTTCCCACCATTTGTATTTATTTATTTATTTATTTATTTATTTGTTTATTTATTTATTTATTTATTTATTTATTTATTTATTTATTTATTTATTTATTTATTTATTTATTTATTTATTTATTTATTTATTTATTATTATTATTATTATTATTATTATTATTATTATTATTATTATTATTATTATTATTATTATTATTATTATTATTATTATTATTATTATTATTATTATTATTATTATTATTATTATTATTATTATTATTATTATTATTATTATTATTAGTAGTAGTAGTAGTAGTAGTAGTAATTTTAAAACCTTCAAACATTATTTTCATAAACTGCATAAAATTAGCTGGACATAGTTATCATTTGTTAATATATGTAGGCTATATATCTTCTGGCTGTCTGTAACCACTGGTAACCACTTACAAAAGAAAATGCCTATGCCTACTGCCTTCTATGCAATGGTAGAGTAGGTAAAACATTGGAAATGTATATTACTGTTACTGTTCCACTGTGACTTGTTTCCACATAGCAACCGTTGTTTCTTCCAACATGGAGGACAAATGGGCATTCTAAACATTCCATGAAAAGCCTTTATTGGGGAGATCAAATTATCCTTTGTCACCGCGGTCAGCTGCTGTTATTGCTGCTAGTGGCTACACTTGTTTTTTGGGGTGTTGTGATTATGCCTGGAAAAACTACCCACAACCTGTCACTGTGGAAGGATGTGATCACAGGGAGTAGCACGTCATCATGTCATATAACTTGTGTCCGTGTGTGTTTGTTTGGTTTGTTTGGAAAGTGAGGGGAAGTCTTCTCCATCCATATTCCAAAAAACCCAGGTCTTGGAATAACAAATCTCATTCATTCTGGCCCTTTCCATGGCCCTTTGGAACAGCGGGACAGGACATAATGCTATACTGTGGGTCAGACACTCCCACTTCCCTCGACCCCCCCCCCCCCCCCCCCCCCCCATCACCTGAATCACATCCAAAATATGAAACTGCTTTCTGAAGTCCTTCCTGACCAGAAGTGTGGTGGTCCGTGTGAACTATTTGCTCTGCTTTGAAGGGCGCTACATGCTAGGGGCTGACATCAATGGCCATAGGATAGGCATATTTAGGGACACAGGGAGGCCATAACGGAGAGGTTTCCTGAGGTGGTTGAGCTGATACAAAGGCCGGGGCGTTGTTTACATCTGGGCCTGGGCCTGAAACAACAGCCCTGACAGGGGGAGGCCGTACCAGGAATATCCGACATCTGGGTGGAGGGAGTGACTGACTTTGCAGCTTCTTGCTACATTTAATCCACTGTTTCCTCTCTCTCTCTCTCTCTCTCTCTCTCTCTCTCTCTCTCTCTCTCTCTCTCTCTCTCTCTCTCTCTCTCTCTCTCTCTCTCTCTCTCTCTCTCTCTCTCTCTCTCAAGGCGATCTTCCCCCACCTCCAGAGTGCAATCGTTCCTAAATTTTGGTCACTTGCGTTAATTGTAGGGGTGTAACTGTACACAAAAACCACAGTACGGTACGTACCTCGCTTTTGAAGTCAAGGTTCGGTACGGGTTTTTGGTACAGTGGGGGAAAGTTTGGCTTTCCATGTTCCACTCAGGGGTGATGTAGTGTGCAGTAACTAATTGTACTTGTAGGGCTGTCAACGAATATTCTATATTGAAATTAATAATCGACTTGAAAAAAATATTAGATTGTGAAAAAAACAGCCCCTCGTGGGCGGTCGTTAGTGGTTAACATACCGTTGAATTAGTTCGGTACACTACACAGCCGTTCACAGAAGATCCTTAAGAACTTCTACTCATGTACAATAGAGAGCATCTTGACCGGCAACATCACCTCCTGGTTTGGGAATAGCACTGCACAAGACCGAAGCAGACTACAAAGAGTGACACGTTCAGCCGAACGCACAATTGGAGGGGGGCTCCCCACCCTCCAGAACATTTACTACAAGCGTTGCAAGGGCAAGGCTAAGAGAATCATTAAAGACTCCAGTCACCCGAACAACTGCCTCTTTGAACTGCTGCGGTCAGGCAAGCGATACCGGAGTCTCAAGGCGAGCACAGAAAGACTCAGAAGAAGCTTCTATCCCCAGGCCATCAGGCTGCTAAACGAACAATGAATGAACACTACACAACAACAACCACCAAACGCACATAGCACACACATCCACACGCACACACTCACTTTAAACAAACACACTGTAGCACCCACTCCACACACTTTATAGCACACACCCACTTTAAACAAACACACTGGTGTAGCACCCACTCCCCACACTTTATATTTATGGATGAAGGATTGCACTACAACTCGTACACCTTACTGTAAATTGTACCTAAAATTGTACCTAAAATTGTACCTCATCCCATTTCTGCTTTGCACTAGATAGTACTGTACATTAGTACACTGCATAGTATTGTGTATTGTATATTATATGGTAACTCAGAACATTGTACATATGTCTATACCAAACACTGTGACCTCATTTTTCTTCTTCTAAATTCATGCTATATTATGTTATTATGTTATTTGATACTATCTTGTCTAGCACAGTCTCTGGAGCGTAACAGTAAGAAGCATTTTGTATGAAAGTATTCTGTACTTCTGTATGACAACTATTAAAGAACTTGAACTTGAACTTGAACTTCAGTATGGTACGGTACACACTGAAACGGTTCGGTTCGGTACGGATACATGTACCTTTACTTTGCCTCCTCTGTCTCTTTCTCTCTGCTTTGCTCATATGCTTGTCCCCCTTGTCTTTGCTCATACACCCCCCCCCCCCACACACACACACACACTTCCTGCATCTTTCCTGGAAGTGTCACATCACTTTAAAGGGATAGTTTAGATTTGTGGACATTAAGTGATATGAAATACTTGACCGTAGTGTAGTGGATGCAAAGCTATTATTAGCTTACAGAGTCCCGTGGTCAGAGTTCTGGCCGGTTTCCAAGCGAACTGGAAAACAAACCAAAACTGTCACAAAGTCATCGTCCTTTGGATACTACTATCACTATTTTCCTTGAAAAAAGCTGGTGTATATCTACGCGCTGAAGCCGTTTCACAGGTAATGCGGGCTATCAGCTGTTTCAGCTGGAGGACCATGGTTTTCTTTTAGAGGTGGGTAACCCTTTGTCTGCATGTTGTGGTGTGGCTTAAACCTTTTTGGGGGGTTTCGTGACACCGTTTCTGCTGTTTGGTGCCTGTCTAAAGCCTCCCAGTTTGCTGGGAACCCAGCCAAGTCTCCAACCTCGGGACTCTGTCAGTAAGCTAATAGCTTGGCTTCGACTACACTACTGGAAAAATATTTCATACGACTTGATGTCCAAAAATCCGAACTATCCCTTTAAATAGCAGGCCTGCTATGATTAACGTAAATAGCTACACATTGTAGATCAGAGACTATATGCTGCAGAATGACTAATAACCAGCACAATAACTTGGCTTATTGAACCACTACAGCTAGTGGTCCTCATTTAGTCTTATAGACGCATTCCAAAAATATCACAGATTGGTGTGTCTCTTCTCTTTTATACAATGGGTAGTTTCGGCCAAACAATATGATTGGTCAAAATAGGCATTCCAGTCATGCTTATAAAAGCACAACCTGTGGACAATAATGTATGAAAATTACATGTTCACAAATGTTTAAAATATGAAAATAATACCTCACGTAAAATGTCTGGGGCGAGCCACATTGACTGTGTGTGTGTGTGTGTGTGTGTGTGTGTGTGTGTGTGTGTGTGTGTGTGTGTGTGTGTGTGTGTGTGTGTGTGTGTGTGTGTGTGTGTGTGTGTGTGTGTGTGTGTGTGTGTGTGTGTGTGTGTGTGTGTGTGTGTGTGTGTGTGTGTGTGTGTGTGTGTGTGTGTGTGTGTGTGTGTGTGTGTGTGTGTGTGTGTGTTGACAGGCAGATCAACCAAGCTTTCCTTTCTTAATTTGTATACACTTTTCTATGCAATAGAATAGAAGTGGCGTCTGGCGTCTGTACCAGCCCACATTAACCGTCTAACCTATAACAGAACAACTTATCCTGACAACTCTGACAGCAATTTGGTGATCAGTGTCCAGCTGAAGAAATGACCACCTTTAATATTTGGCTACTTTCTTCTGTCTGCTGTAATGGCTGCACACACCGCAACCGCCGTGCCTTGTCTCACCACATCAGAGTTTGCCCTGCGCTTTTAGTAAGTCTGGCCCTGAATTCTTCAACATACAGTATGACACATTGCACCATTAATACTAAGTAAGTAAGTAAGTAAGTAAGTAAGTAAGTAAGTAAGTAAGTAAGTAAGTAAGTAAGTAAGTAAGTAAGTAAGTAAGTAAGTAAGTAAGTAAGTAAGTAAGTATTTATAAAGCACCTTTCATACATGTCATGTAACTCAAAGTGCTGTACACTAACATAGGCATATATAACGATAAAAGCAATAAAGTCACAGTGATCAGTTAAGATCAATGGTTATAAAATGTTTTTTTAAAGAAAAAATAACGTAAAAAGGAAAACAGTCAAGAAAGTTTGGGAGAACAGGTCCGCACAAACATGTCCGTTCTTACTAACATAACTTTACAATTCCCAATTCCCGTCAAGTTACTTACCAGATGGATGTACGGCACAAAGTAGCCAAACACAGCCGTGGCCACTCCGAACGCCCACAACCTGTACGTGACGTTGTGAAACACGCGCAGGTTGAAGTACTTCCTGACCTGACCCCTGACCTTGCTCCAGCGGCTCATCCCCTGGCCATTGGCCCCCGGCTGGGCTTGGAGGTCGCCGGGACATGGACCCATGCCCGGAGGCCCCATCCCTCCTCCAGTAGGTAATAAGGGTTTAAATGTCAATGCCAGCAGAGCTTGGACCAGCATGAAGAGGCTGAGGATCTGGAAGGTCCTGCTAAGTCCCATAGGCTCCACCACCTTCTTAAGGAGGACCGGGATTCCCATAGAGAAGAGGCTGGCGCCGGCTGTCACCACCCCGTTGGCCAGGCCCAGGCGCTTGCGGAAGTAGTGGCCCAGGATGACCAACGTGGGCTGAAAGGCGAAGGAGGAGCCACAACCAAACAATATGCCGTAGGTGAAATAGCGTAGGCTCAGGGATCTGAGAGAGCAAAGATGAGGAGGAGGTGGGGAAATAAGGGGGAAATGGGAGATGGTATGAAGATCAGTAAGATGAGGGAAGAAAAGGAAGAAGGAGGATTTCCCCCCCCCCTGAAAGTTCTAGTACTAGAAACTAGTACATTCAAGAAAAATAACATATGAGGATGAGAGACATCTTTGGGAATGATTAGCTTTACAAAAAGATTAAACTCCTCTCTTCAGAAAACTTCTATACATTTTTTATGTGAACATATATACCAGACTTGTGTATTATTCATGTATAAATATGTACATGTCATGACTTGCTTAGTGCTTTCCATAAGTTCTTTTACGTTTTTCTCAGACATTCACAAGACTTTCATCTTCCGTATTTTCTGAATTCCCTTAATCAGTATATGTTGAAATACAGGACCATCTCATCAATATAATTGATCTACTTCCATCAGTACAACATTATTCAAACAATATCTGAAAAGGACTCTAATTAGTGAGGATTTATAACACTTTATATGAATTTCATTGTAATGCATCACAACTTGTAAACACAAACGTCTATGTAAATTGTAAATTTCTATGAATGTTTTCTTACTTCTTGATCTTTGATTTGTATGCAATCATTGGACCTCATTCTCAAACGGAGAAAGTTACCAACACTTATTTTTACCTTTATTTCTACACCCCCACTATCCGCTGGGTGCATACTATGACCGTTATCATGTTTTGTAACAGATTACAGAAATTCAAGAAGCATATTGGAACGTGAGGTTCTGATATGATTTGATTAATATATCTGCATTATTTTATCCCACTTTATGCTTTGCTCTTGCTGCTTGTTTTACACAGATTGCATGTCTTATGTCTTACTGATGTAAAGCAATTTGAATTGCAATCCCCTGTATGAAAGGTGCTATACAAATAAATTATTATTATTAACACATTTATTTTTTCGCATTCTCGAACGGCTTCTTTTCGTAAATTCTTTCGTAGCTATGAACAGGATATAAGAACTTGAAAAGGCAGTCGTAAGTCGGACAGACTGGGAGAAATCCTTGGGGATTGTGTTCACTTCGATTCTACAGACATCATCGGCATTAAATAATTATAATGTATAATAAATCGTATAATATAATAATATAATATATAATAATCGTATAATGTCGTATAATAAATACAACAATATTTGGATCATCATGTTTTGCATTTATAGTCATGACTCAACGAACCATGTCCGAAAATAAATAAATAAGAACTAAACCCAATCGTGTGGATATAACTACTGTATAGTGGAATAGACTGTATTAATATTCCATATACCGTCTTGTTCTCTATGATATTATTTATTGTTGGTTTTATTTATTTATTACATTGCTTAGTGAGCACATCATAAGAGCCAGTGGAGAAACGGCTTAGTGAGGCAACTGCGCTCAGAGCACACACACACATACACACACACACACACGTACTGTATATGTGCGTAATGAATCGTTCCAGCAACAGTAGGCTTACTGTTACAGGTATACAGTAGGTGTGTGCGTGTGTGTGTGTGTATGCGTAAGTTATAGATTCATATGGAATTCGTTAATCTATTCGTTAGTCTATTCCACTATATCCTCGCGATTGGGTTTAGTTCTTATTTATTTAGTCATTTGCAGTGTGTGTGTAATGCTCACGATGCCTCATTGAGTCATGACTATAAATGTAAAACGTAATTGTTAACGATTCGGGGCCAACCATGTATATATACGTGATTGGGAGCCAGCGCTTAACGGCCAACCATGTATACGTGTTAAGCTTGATTTTGTTTTTATTCCATTTTAATATCCCGGATGTTGTCACGGAGCTGTATTTTGGCTGGAAAAGGCATATTGGGACTCCGAAAGTGCAGTACCGGCCCGATCCTGGTATTGGCGCTGTCTCGAGAATGCAGTTTCCCCTGTTGCAGACCGGGTGTCACTTTCTTTCGCTCCAGGTTAGCTTTTCTGTTAGCCTAAAGCTATGGCTTCACCAGATCGCCTGGAATACTTTTTGCGATGCCGAATTCAGTATGCAGTAAAGGAATATAGCATGAGCCAATGGACATATCAATCTACCAGATGGCGATCAAATAACTGGGAAATTCTTTTTGGAATCCAACCGGCCACAGGTAAGAGCGATTTGACGTCAATTTCAGCCTGATTCTCATAGCCATCCACCCGGTCAGCGTATGATGTTGCAATAACGAATGCCGTTATTGGTAATCAATCATCAGAAACGACTTCCCCCGCCCCTCCCCCCTTTCATGCATTCATGGTGGAACATGATACCGATCATATGCATTTTGATTTTTAACTCTAGCTTGTGTAGGGCCGTAACGCCAATCATTTAACGTTATTACCTTAGCGCCCTATAACTAGCTTTGCAGGAATTACCCCAGACCATTCCGGTATATAGTTCATATTCACGACGCTATATAACGGGAACGTATTGATGATTTTTTTTTTCTTTATGGCATATTGAAGGGAAGTTTTATACTGTCAATTGATAATGACAATGGACACATAGCAATAATATAAAATATAGATTTAGCTCTACAAACAACCTCACGCACAGTGAAAACTTGTAATGAAAAGCTGGCCTCATCGAGTGGGGCCCCGTCTAATCCCAATGGCCCCGAATGTGTTAATGATACAAATATTGTCGTATTTATTATTATTATAATTATTTAATTACGAGGATGTCTGTAGAATCGACGTGAATGCAATCACCAACTATGTATCCCAAATTAAGCCTTTTACCAGTTTCATCACCTGTGCATTGTATGTTACTATTGCAGTTTACTGTTACATTTGAACTCTGGTTGGATGCCAAACTTATTTTTGTTGTATTGTACTTGTGCTGTATAATGACAAATCTATTTGAATCTAATCTAATCAAGTTTTGATCAGTCACAAATTGCTTTTGTGCCATCTGTTGAATATTTCCCCCATAAGGGTCAACATAAACCAGATGCAATGGATAGCCTCTCCTTATAAGGAGCTGGCGGGCCGTTTCTGTATGCAAATGAAGGTGTACGAGAATGCACTTCCAGCACTTCCAGTTCACGCGTTCAGGAATCCGAAGGAGGATTTTCATAAATTTGTTAGTACAAACTTTTTACGAAGATAGTTACGAAGATACTTACGAACATGTTCGAGAATGAGGTCCATTGTTTTTATCTTTTTTTGGAAAAACAATGTATGACTATTGATTTTTATATAGGGGAGTTATATAATTTTTTTTACTGTATCACTCGATTGTCTGTCCAGGGGGGCGGAGCTTATACATGTATGCATCATACAGGTTCATATGTCCAGGGGGCGGAGCTTATACATGTATGCATCATACAGGTTCATATGTCCAGGGGGGCGGAGCTTATACATGTATGCATCATACAGGTTCATATGTCCAGGGGGGCGGAGCTTTTACATATAATGTATTATACAGGTTACAACAAAACAACAGAGTGAAAATCAATTAACTTAAACTAGTGATGAACTTATACATGCTAGAATATGTCTTACGTTGCAAAGGCAGAGCTGAGCAGTCCTATGAATGCCAGTGTGGCCCCGCCGACTGCTGTCTTCCTGCAGCCAAAATGGTCTGTGAACATGCTGACCACTGGAGAGCAGAAGAAAATCATGCCCATGGCCAGGGCCCCCACCCAGGCTAAAGAGGAGAGGAGAGGAGGGGATAGGAGAGGAGGTGAAAGGAGGGGGAGGTTAGAGGAGAGGAAAATAAGGGGAGAAGAGAAGAGAAGAGAAGAGAAGAGAAGAGAAGAGAAGAGAAGAGAAGAGAAGAGAAGAGAAGAGAAGAGAAGAGAAGAGAAGAGAAGAGAAGAGAATGGGAGGGGAGGATGCCATAGGGGAGAAGGAGAAAAAACAATACAAAGAAGTCAAGTTAATATAATGAAACAATACACTGGGAAGGCTAGAACTATCAAATGGAGCCCTACCTTAGCACATATACTGTACACCTTAGTAAAATAACAATATCTGTGGTCAAAAAGCAAATAACAGCTGGACAATATGCATATCAGATTGTTTGCATTTGTGAAAAAGAAACCATGTTTACAGAAGTGCCTTATCTTCAATGTCCTGTTGTGCTATAGCTGAGACAAACAACTTTTCCTCTGGAAAGCCAAAGGGTATGTCCAGGGCATACGTATCTTTGTTGAAATACAGAGACAATGGGTAGTGTGAGTGAAGTCAGTATAACCTCACAACCAGTACATTTTAAACCAGAACCACATTTAGTCAAATACAATGTTGTGAGGCCAAGGAAGAGACTGTTGAGTGTGTGGAGTACAGGACTACAAAGGACACACAGATTCCTAGCATGTAACATGTAGTATAGTAGTTAACGTGGTTGTTAACCCAGGGTTATCAACATTTCACATATGCTGGCCAATTCCAGTGGGTTGTCCATGATTTTTATTCAGGGTTAACTGTTGCTAATGTGAAACAGTGTTTGAGTTCAGAATCATCATAATTGAGATCATATTTGTTTTGTCCAATCAAGTCTGCTTAAAGTGTGCTATCGAATCACATGGCACAATGTTCCAATTTAATGTTTTAAAAGATTGAATTGAATAAAATTAAAAGAAATGATCACTGACAGTGTGGTTAGCTACTCTGTAGTACACTGCAGACAGGCCATAATGTTGTTGACGGAAGCCTCCGACTGTTGCCTGTGTCGAGTCGGGTTAAATAAATGAAGAGACCCTCCAAAGATATATATCCGTTTCAGTATTTTTAAGTTAATAAGAGAGAGAGAGAAATTAGACCTTTCAGTTGCCTCTCTGCTGTCCAGTTCAGCACCAAGGACAGCGCAGAGCCTCAGCACTGCTGTGTTGCTGTCCCAGTGGCATTATACTGAAACCAGACATGAAACGTGATATCTTGTTGCAGAAGAGGCCTTTTGCTTATGCAAAGAAATAAATCTATTTAAATGAGATAAAGTAAAAAATATGTGATGTAAAAATAGAACGTTTCCGAGATAAAATGTCTAGGGGTAGTTATTGACCAGAAATTAACATGGAAACAACATGTTAACTATATTCAAGGAAAAATATCTAAGTCAGTAGCAATATTGTATAAATGTAAGGATATATTAAACTACAAAGCCTTGCACATCATTTACTGCTCACTTATACTTCCTTACATATCTTACTGTGTGGAAGTATGGGGGTCGACATTTAAAAAGACAGTAAATCCAATAGTCTTACTGCAAAAGCGGACCATTCGGAACCTTTTCAAGACTGGTTACTATGAACACACAAATCCATTGTTTATAAAGTCTCATATTATGAAATTTTATGATTTGGTATTTGGTTTATTATAAAACTATGCAAATAATGTACAGAGCTAAAGCAAAGTTACTCCCAGACGGGGTGCAAAGGTTTTTTTCAATACATGAAAGAAAATATGATTTGAGAGATATTTGTAAATGTACTGTTCAAAAAGCTAAGAAAGGGATTAAAAGGAGGTGTATTTCTATTATTGGGGTTAACTTGTGGAACAATGCTGATATACAGTTAAGAATGAGTAATTTGCTTTTGGTTTTTAAGAAAATGGTTTGTAAAGCTATTTTTGAAAACTACAAGGGTGAATAATACTGTTTTTTTGCTATTTTCTTTTAGAATACTGTTTTGGAGTCTTCATTATTGTTAAGAATATAGGACAGGCATATATAAGCATTATGCTTCAGTCTGTACCTTTTCAGTCACTGAAAATCAAATATTGTTAAATGATGGTGTATATTGTATTGTGTGAGATGATGACTGAATAAACTACTACTACTACTACTACTACTACTACTACTACTACTACTACTACTACTACTACTACTACTACTACTACTACTACTACTACTACTACTACTACTACTAGATATGTGCTTGTCATGAAACAATTCTGTGAACTGACAAGGAATTAAATTAATAAGCTTTGTTAGAGAAATATCCTTCAAAGTGAAAACTAACGGCTTGCTATTATGATTTGTTTCAATCCTTTTTTTCTCAATAATATTTGTATTATTATATATATTATTATTATATTATATTATATAATATATTAACAAAACATAAACTAAAATATTTAAATCAAGAAAATAGACATCTAAACAAAAATGCCCTCATTCCAGGGGATTGGAGCCATTTAGATTGAAAGCGATATTGAAAGGAAATGTCATTGGGTATTTGCATTATTAATGAGGTTGGGGCATGATCTGATAGCAATATACTATCATCATCAATATACTACTATTTGTTCAACATCCTTGTATTCCAGCTGGAGATATTTACCCCTGATCCATTTGGCATAAGGCTACGAGTTGAAGTAATTGGTACAAGATGATCTGAACATGTAATTGTTATTTGTTTAATTTGTTGTGAATTGGTATAGAAGGTCTCCAAGGTCCCTATCTTACATACTTGAATACCGTATCTAGAATGTCACTTAGTCCTTGCATTTAAGCATTCCCTTCTCACTCAACAGATCTGTATTTAAGATCTGTCAGTGATTGATAGATTGATAGATTGATTGATAGATTGATTGATTGATTGATTGATTGATTGATTGATTGATTGATTGAAAATTGTATTAACAGATTGCAGAATGGGTACAATACAGTACGGCTCAATACACACAATTGTTAAGGGGATGCAGACCAGAGATAGACTTTCGTCTTGTTTACATCAGGGTCCCCCATTTTCAATTCATCGTAACATATATGGCATACATGACAAATACAGTACTGTTTGTGATACAAAAAAAGAGTCTAAAAAAGAGAGTATACATTTGAGGGGGAAGAAACTGTACATTGGAGGTGGTTCGGTGGGGGGGAGGGGGTGAGGTTGGGTAGGCGGGGTGGGGGGGGGGGGACTGTACATTGGAGGGGGTTGGGTTTAGACATTTCCAGGGGCCAGTTTCGAATTGCAGCCTCCCGTAGGTGCTCTTTGAGAGTGGTTTTGAAAGTGATTCACATTCCTTTACAGCTGTGGGTAGGGCGTTCCACATTGATGTGGCATAATTGCGAAACGTGTTCAGTCCCTTGTTTGAGCCGAATCTGGGTTTAACATGATTTGTGGAGCTCCCTCTGGTGTTGTGGTCGTGGTATTCACTGACCTTTGGGAAGTATTTTGACATGTACATGGGTACCTTAGTGATCGCTCCGTATTCTCATGTCTCACCCTACTCAACCCTGAAGGGGAGAAAAGTCCCCCCTTGTTAACGTACAGCATATTGTTCTGCTGTAGTGATCACGTGACCTTACCACGAGAGTCTCAAACAATTTAAATATGAATTTTTTAATTGGTGGGCATGTCAAAGTGATTAAACCGGTTTCAGTGAACCCTACCACCATTAAGATTAAGGATTTATAGACATGTAAACACATGCACTGCGTGGCCTACCATACAGCAGGACAGTTGTATGGTAAATCAAAGCAAGGCAGCCATACATACAAAAACAAAGAGTACAAGGATACAGGGATGCATTATTAATAGGTTGCATCATCATAGCATGGCGTTGAAACCATCTTCTACGTGGGCGAGAGGACGACGGACACTGATTAAGCCATGTCGAGGCCTTCTGTGCGACCTGCAAACGCAGTGTTTGTAACTCCCATGTAAACCCACTGCTCTCAAAATGTTTCACCATCAAGGTTTGCATGAAAAGCCGCTTTTGTAGATTATAGGCCTATCTGTTACATAGTGTACCGCATTTACCGGGAAAGCCACCCAATCTGATCTCAAAATAAGCATGCACCCATTGCCCTGCAAACTGTTTGCTATTCACCAACTGCTTGTACAAGTAAGATCTGACCTTCAGTACTCAGAATGTGTGTGTGTGCGCGTGTGTGTGTGTGTGTGTGTGTGTGTGTGTGTGTGTGTGTGTGTGTGTGTGTGTGTGTGTGTGTGTGTGTGTGTGTGTGTGTGTGTGTGTGTGTGTGTGTGTGCTTGTGTGTGGAGAGATCAGTGTTCAGTGTTCTGATGGCCTGAGGGAAGAAGCTGAGTCGGAGAATTGCTAATCTTAGCCTAATAGATGATCATTTGCATCTATTAGGTGCTGCCTAAACAGGGTCTATAAGGGCAGCAAGGAGGACAACACGTCCCTTTTCTTGGTTTTGGTCTGTCTCTCAGGTGACCGGGATGGTCTAGTTCGAAAAGGGTTAAAACAGTTCAGTGTCTTTGAAAAGAGTGTTTGGTTCTCAATAGGGCTGCAACGATTAGTCGACATAATCGACGACGTCGATCATAAAAACTCGGCAACGCCGAATTTTTGCGTCGATGCGTTGTATACATTTTTTTTATTTTTTTTTAAAAGTGGCTTCTCAGCTCTGGTCCAGCTGAAGACAAAGCAGAGGAACAGATTGGACATTGAGCATGACCTCAGAGTTGCTTTGTCTACCATCACCCCAGACTTTGAGACTCTTGTCAGGAGCAAACAACATCCCCAGTTATCCCATTAGTTCCCTGTGATGTTAAGCTAAGACGTCTGCTAAGAAGGATATATTATTTATTATTATTATTATTATTATTATTATTATTATTATTATTATTATTATTATTATTATTATTATTATTATTATTATTATTATTATTATTATTATTATTATTATTTGATTTCATTGTGTTTTTAGCCCTAGTTGCACTTTTGTTGCAACCCCAGTTATCCCATTAGTTCCCCCAAACTTACTGTCGGTCTGTTATGTTAAGCTAAGAAGTCTGCTAAGAGCCCGGAAAAGGAGCCGCACCCACAGGAAGCAGAGATGGAGGGTGTGACAGAAATAATCGTTAGATTAGTCGACGAATCGAAAAAATTATCGACAGATTAGTCGACTACCAAAATAATCGTTAGTTGCAGCCCTAACTTCTCAACCAGGTATTAGGGATGCACCGATCCGATATTGATATCGGCCCCGATATGACTGAAATAGCTGGATCGGGTATCGAAAAAAAATATTATAATAATATCGGATTTAAATTTTTTATTAAATTGTTTTTATAATAATAGAATATTATAATAAATAAAATAAGAAATAACAATTCAGTACATTTATATCTACGTGTTAATTTGTTACATTTTGTTTCACTAAGTTAGGAAAGTAATGTTTTAAGTCAAGCCTGATGTTGCCTTGCACAAAAGAATGATCCCAGTCTCTTCCACACAGTGAGGCATACAGTTTATTAATTGAACAATGGGTATCGGATCGGTACTCGGTATCGGCTGATACCCAAAGCCCAGGTATTGGTATCGGGACTGAAAAAGTCGGATCGGTGCATCCCTACCAGGTATCGTGTGGAGGTTGTCGTATGGAGCTAGTTCTCTCTGGTTCACACAGGCAACAGTTAAGTTCTGTGCAGTCCGGGTCACTGCAGTGAGTGTAGCCAGGTTGTCAGCACCACAGCAGCAATCACAGATTTGAATACACAGCAATAAGACCACGGTCCGGCTGTCCATCTCTCTAAGCTTAGACCGACGTAGTTTCTTGGCCAGGGTGGAAGCCATGCGATGAGGCTCACGGCACGACTGCAGCTGAAGTCAATGGACTCTGTTGTCCTTTAGTGAACAAACACACAGTCGTTCAGACTACTGTAGGTATTGGAATCGAGAGTTCTATTGAAGTCCATAATTCTTTGAGTGAGGTAGACTCCTCCTAAACTTCTGGGGGGCCAGTAATTAACACAACACAAGGATTCAATGTCCCTGATCACTGGTGGCCATATCCCAACTCATTTACTCTCAATAATTGTCAAACAACCCAAACTCTGTCTAGAGTTGTTGGATGTGTGTGAGATTATGTGCAAAATAAGTGCCCCTTTATGATCCTGTATTGATTGTAAGCTACTTTTTGTGCAAGTGCACAATAAAGACTTTTTACCAACCTGATGTTTGCAAAAAAAAAAAAAAAAAATCTGATATCTCCATTGACCACTGCATCTGTCACTGGATCCACAGCTTCCTCTCTAACAGACAACAGAAGGTCAAAATAAACAACATCACACCCTCTATATCTCAGCACAGGAGCCCCCCAAGGCTGCGTCCTTTCACCCTGGCTTTTCTCCTTATACACCAACCTGCTCATATCCCTCCACAACTCCGTCAAAATCTACAAATATGCAGACGACACAACCATTATAGGCCTCATCACAGACAACAATGAAACAGAATACCGTACACAGATCAACCATACAGTCACTTGGTGCACAGACAATAACCTCCTCCTCACCTCATCAAAAACCCAAGAACTCATCATCGACTTCAGACGCCAGCCAAACCCCAAAACCCCCATATCCATCTCCGACAAACCCATAATCACCAGACTCCTTAAAATGTCTTGGCACCCACATAAGCAACAACCTCAAATGGAAAACCAACACAGACCACATCCACAAAAAAGCCAATCAAAGACTCTTCTTCCTCCGCCAGCTCAAAAAATACAGAATCAGAAAACATCTCCTGCTCCGTTTTTACCAGGCCATCATTCAAAGCATCCTCACCTTCTCCATAACAGTTTGGTACAGCAATCTGGACATTCACTCCAAAAACGAACTGCAAAGAATAATCAATAAATCCTCCAAAATAATCCGCACCCCCCTCCCATCACTCGAATCACTCCACCGCCAAAGAACAATAAGAAGAGCAAGAAAGATTATCTCTGACCCCACTCACCCAGCACACCATATATTCCAGCTGCTGCCCTCCGGGAGGCGCTACAGATCCCTGACCACCAAAACATCCCGCTTTAAAAACAGCTTCTTCCCCACTGCCATACGACACTGAACTCCCTGTAGCAACCCCCTTTGTTGCTATGGACATGGACATAAACTGTGATATTGTGGTCTTTGTAATTATGTATTTATGTATTTAACTGCATGTAGTATGTATGTATTGTAAGTGATGTTATATGTTCTATGTTGGAACAATGCTGTAACTGCACTGAAAACAAATTCCACCAGCCTGGCTGGGTGGTCATTAAAGAATTATTTAATCTAATTAAAAGCCATACATACCAACACACTCTCTCTCACATGCATGTGGCACTCCTCATGTATTATACACAATACTCTAGTTCTACGAGATGCTTAGGGTAGATAGATGCACAACATGATTTATTGCCACGGTGAAGGGCCAGGCCAAGTTGCCAAACCAGCTCTGGGTACTCTGAGAAAGCCTCTTAAAGGAACACACCAACATCACAGGAAATAAGAGTCGGACAATAAGATAGATATCAATATCCCCTCTGTGCATTCAGTAGAAAGCTATCCGGCTGCAAGCTAGCCTAGCTTAGCACAATTTAATGGAAGCGGATACAGATCAGCTGTCAGGGCTGTTGTTTCAGGTTCAGGCCCAGATGTAAACAACGCCCCGGCCTTTGTATCAGCTCAACCAGCTCAGGAAACCCCTCTGTTATGCCATCGTCTATCTGCTTCGCAGGGCTTCCTATATGCATACTGTTACATTCCATACCACCTGTCAAGGGGTTCATGGTTATATTTACATTATTGTATAACTGCATATCCCTTACCCTTTTACCCGTGGAGCGCTGAGAGATGGTATTGCAATCACTCCCAACTGTCTGTCGGGTCTGTCTGTCTGTCTGTCCATATGTTGTAAAACAAACTAACTACATATAGAGTATTTCTGAGCTTTTATACCAGGGTCACACAGATATATGGGAATTATCCATCATATAATGATTTTTGCAGCTTTGTTTTTTCACTGACTATCATATGCAACAGCTCTCTCTCTCATTGAGTGTCTCTCTCTCCTCTGTTTATTTCTCTCTCTCTCTCGCTTTCTGTGTGTGTGTCTCTTTCTGGGTTACAAATTGGTCTTTCTCTCTCTCCTCATATGATCTTTATCATAGCCCAATCTAAATAATGTTGATTCAATAGTTGATGATGAGCTGTCCTTGGTGCTAAACTGGATGTTCAACTGTGATGTGCAAACCTTAGACTAGACTGCCTATAATATTCTCACAGACAACAGTTCCTACTCACAAATATTGCCAGCAGAGAGGATAGTCTTATTGTTCTCATGCAACGTGGAAATGTTGTTGACACACAACAGGGATGAGGCCCATATTCCGCATATAAAATGCTTGTTCTGTGGAAGAACTGAAAGCATTCGTTGTCCTTCTATATATCGGCTCTGCGGAATTAAGAGTGGGGATGTTGACAGCTGCTGTATAAGCACCCTTTTTCCCCCAAGGAACCATGGCTACAGAGAATAATGTAATTTACAGAGAGGAGCGCCCTGCACGTCAGCTGACAATGCAGTGTTTCCCCTACCATTTATTATAATTTTATTTATATATCATTTGTTTTTATTATTAAAGTTTGCTTTAATCACAGTAACGTTGGCGAGCTAGCTAAATTATACATACATCGGTTTTCATATAAATCAATCTTCACTAAGACTTTAAAACGGTGGTGTGGCACGGTCTACGGAGACGCAGGAAAAAGCTACCAAATCCATTCCAAGACAACTCCGAGACTGACTAGTCTCGCGTAACAAGTCTCAGTCTCTCTCTCTCTCTCTCTCTCTCTCTCTCTCTCTCTCTCTCTCTCTCTCCTTCAAGTAACCAAACGTTACACTATAAAAACGAACTGGATAGTTGATATAAGCTGATATATGAACTGGATAGTTCATATAAGCCATTCTCCATTTCTGTGTGTGTGTGTGTGCGCGCGCATGCCCGTCCCAACTCTGGTCTTTGGCAAGTTTGATAGTATTTACTAATTACTGAGGATGGCCAGATAATGTTGATATTTAAACTTTTAAATATTTAAAATTATTATACAGAGAGAAGCTTCAGCAAGTACAAAATGCTGCTGGCCGACGAAAGAGAATCCCTCACTGAGGAAAACACAAAGGCCTAACCATCATGTGATGTCAGCCAGAGATGGGGAGAAGCATGAACCTTTAAAAGACATCTCTTTGAAATAAATTACATTTTACAGTTTTTTTCTGATTTCTTTTAAACAAATTATTATTTTGTATTATTTAACTATTTAATTATTATTTAGTTATTGCACTGCACTGGCAGTTGAACTGCATTTAACTGAACTGAATTGGAAAAAATAAACCTCATAACTGAACTGGCACTGAACATTGAACTGCACTGGCACTGTTTGCAGATGTACTGTTATTGTATGTATACAAAACATAATTTTGTGTCGTTTTCTTTTGGTTAAATCCAAAGGAAAAAATATAAAATCAGAGAAATCCGAAAACGGGAAAATAAAAAACAGAGAAATCCGAAAACAGGAAAATTCATATCCGAAAACAGGAAAAGATAAAAACGGATTTCATAGGGCCCTAGTTAAGGTGAGTTAATAAATTCACAAAATCTGCTCCGCTCTGATAAACTGACTCTTTGGTCAGAGCATCCAGTGTGCACTCTGAGCCCTCAGAATTTCCTAACAACTTTTGTTGTTATAGTTCATATTTACCTAATTTATGTGCAATCGTTTCATTTCAGCTCAGTGTAGAGAAATGCACCGATACTAACAACCGCCTTACTGCGTGCGTCTATGACGACACTGTTGACACACTACGTATCCATGACACGCGCGCCCCGCAAAAACACTAGTCGTTTTGGGGGCCTACCACCCCCCCCTGAAAAAGATCCTAGGGGAAACACTGCAATGTATACATTTGTGAGGCAACGCATAACCGTAGATGAACAATCCACATAAGTCATATGGGCAAGCAATAGCATGCCTCTCGGACACCAAGGGAACCATCAAATGAAAGTGAAAGGCAACAAGTCAGTCACCTGCCTGCATGCCAAGGCTTTCAACAACGCTTGAAAACGATTTTTTTCCTAGGGAAAAGGTTGTTTGGTCACTATCATATGTGCTTATCAAGGCCTGTGGCCAATACTTAATCGAGGACTTATGTCTCTCTCGTTATGAAAAACGGCGTTCCTCTGTAGTAAGAGTGTACTTTTGCCCTTTTTTGTTGTGATGAAGGGTTGTGTGTGTCATTGAGATCCACAACTGGGTTAGGTTTTGGCCCACAGAAGCACATGTGTAAGTCTGGTACTGGGGCTCTTAAAGGGGAACTATCTTATAAATGGCCTTTTTCAGTGTTTAGCATTGTTTCCCAGCTATGTGGACTTATATTAATATGATCTATGTCTCTAATTCTCATATTGGCGCATTCTTCCAATTCTCCTCTCACAGTATTCACCCTCACTGAACTGTTTATGTTTATTTAGGATCCCCATTAGCTTTTGCACTAGGCAAAAGCTATTCTTCCTGGGGTCCGGCACGCACAAATGTACAACAGTATTCAATACATTATGTAACTGAGGGGTACAATTCCCTGACTGTATTGATAAGTATGGTATCATTAAACCACTACCGCTTTATGTACTTTAATTACTGGCCATACAGTACACGATATATGAATATGATGAACACTTCCCACAATGAAATCGGTTCCAGTCAAAGGTATTAATCAAGTATTTAATGGAGCAAAAGGTACATAGGATACTTTACATTATTCTTTGAATGCACTTGTAAGGCAAAGGAGTATGCGTAGGCAAATCAATAACGAATGTCCATTCTCTGGTTACGCAGGAGGTAATTATACAACCTGAATCTTAGGGAATTATATCTATGGTACACTAGTAATAGCGGGAGATACTGGAAGGGGTTCCCACTGGTTGTAAGCCAGCAAGGGGGTAGAAGATCTGTCGGTAGTAGGACGTCTGGTCAACGATGACTAGGGAGACTTCAGGTACAGAAGCCGGTGCAGTAGTCTCTTGATCCACAGACGAATACAGCTTGGTTCTCTTGTAGACTGTAGCTCTACAGTGAAGAAAGCTAGGCGGCCTCAGGCTCTCTGAGCGCCGACTCGACTTGACTCCTCTCGGGGTAAATCCAACATGTGCAGGCGTCGGCGATTATCCGCTCCATAAATCATAGGACCAAAGCAAATATATTCCAGCCGCAAAGGCTATGTAGTCGTCGGGTAGATTAATCCAGTGTACATGTCCACACGGTTCTCGCCTAGGTCTCCTCGGGTGAAAGCGCCATGCGGTCGGCCCAGCCTGGATAAGAACTCTAGCTAATACGAGAAAGCGTTGGAGATGCTGGTCACTATAGAATTCTAACCGCACGATACACTATACACAAATAGACTATTAAAGACTCAATAGAAATATGTCGCACTCGACGGTATAGCGCCAAACTCTGACAATTCAGTTACTAATTCGCACGCGGTCTCGATGCTCTATTCTGAGGCCAAACAGGCCATACTTCACCGCACGTTGTATCGTGGGTGAGGCTTCAACTTATCGGTAACATACTAAAGGCACGAAGGGTACGGAGGTAAGGGGCTAAGGGGCTTCTACATTCACCTGCGCCGTATTTATACGCACGGTGAACAAATAGTGCCACTCTCATTTCTGTCGCCGTATCCCTGGGCAGGGCCGGGGCAAGTACAGACATGTCGTGTCGGTGACTTTGAACTTGGCTCCGGGGGCCGGTCCCTGGCGCCGGTGGACCACTGTCCAATAGGAGAATGAACTATTATGGGCTGGACTAAAGGGATATTCCGTGTATATGTACAAGGAATATACAAGGGATATCAAACGATATACAAATACTATGCAATATATATCAATAAATAAATATATATATTCGGTTTAATCTGATCCTTTGTAACACATTACATTACATCAATACATACATTACATCATCATCAACATCAATACATTACATCAATATCAACATCAGTCACATCATCAATTACAGTACATCACTATCAACATCAGTTAGAATGATATTGTACAAGATATCCACCAGCAAAAAGCATTCAAATAAAATAACTAAAATAACTAAAATCAAACAAATAGTGCTTCCTGAGCAGCACTCACCGCCATCAACTTAAACACAACCAACGTGAAAATAACTAAAATAACTCAAATCAAACAAATAGTGCTTCCTGAGCAGCACTCACCGCCATCAACTTAAACACAACCAACAGTCAATTGGTTTTCACCTCTTTGCCATAATGGCTCAGTGCATGCTCATCAGCAGATGGCACTTTAACTTCCTCTTAAAGGTAGCCTTGGATTCTATTTCAGCTAAGTAGCTTGGCAATGAGTTCCATTCCATTATAGCTCTGTAAGTCACAGAAGATTTTAGTAGATTTGTTCTCGGTTTAGGTGCCATGAGATGGCCTGACGTAGCTTGTCTAGTCATATGGTCATGTTCTTCTCTTATGTAAACTATATGATCATAGAAATACTGTGGTTTTTTGACAACTTGAACATTTCTGAGAAAAGTAATGAGACGGGATTGCAGACGTTTCTCAACCGTAAGCCATGATAATTGTATATGTATAGCTCCAATGTTAGTGCGCTTTGAACAGTGGAGGGCTAGCCTTGCAGCCTTATTTTGAGCTATTTGTAGTTTCTGTATTTGTGTTTTTGCTGCTGATGACCATATGACGGGACAGTACTCAAGATGTGACAAAACCAGAGCCTGGATGACTTCTTTCAAAGTGGTTGGTGTTAAATACTTTGTGCATTTTCTTGTCACAGCTATGCTCCTTCCTATTTTTGTTATTATACTGTCAATTTGCTTTGTCCACTTTAAACCTGAGTCAAGAACCATGCCAAGCAACTTAGCCTCTTTTACCTGTTCCACTGGCTGACCAGCCAGAGTCAGGCTTAATTGTGGATCGCTGCTTAATATGTGCCTGGATCCGAATACCATTGCTTTTGTTTTTGCAATGTTGAGTACCAGTTTGTTATTGTTGACCCAGTCTGTTATGGCTTTAAGCTCTATTCCAAGTATATTGTTTAACTCACTACATGTTGATGCTGTACTGTACATTGTCGAATCGTCAGCATACATGATTACCCTAGATTTATTTAATACATAAGGGAGGTCGTTTGTGAATATTGAGTATAGCAAAGGCCCAAGCGAACTTCCCTGTGGGACCCCACACTGCAACACCTTACTTTCAGAAAAGCTCCCATTGAAAAATACTTTCTGGCTTCTCCTAGTCAGGTAGGTCTCCATCCAACACATAGCAACAGAGCCAAAGCCATAGCATTTGAGTTTGTTCAGCAGCAGACTATGATCGATCACATCGAAAGCTGCGCTAAAGTCTAACATCACAGCTCCAACAAGCCTCCTATCATCCATGCTCTTAAACCATTCATCGGCCATTTGGGCAAGTGCTGTGCTTGTAGAGTGACCATCTCTATATGCATGTTGGTAATTCGTTATCAGACTATTACTTAAAAAGTAGTTTTGAATTTGGGTGTATACAATTTTTTCTATTATTTTACTTAACACTGGGAGGAGACTTATGGGTCGACTATTGGAACCAGCGAAGGTTTTTCTTTTGTCCTTAGGTAATGGGATAACCTTGGCTTCCTTCCAGATCTCAGGGCACACACCTTGCTCTAGACATTTATTGAAGATGTGACTTAATGGCTTAGATATGTATTTGGCAGTCATTTTGAGCAGTTTACCATCCAAGTTGTCAATACCAGGAGATTTATCATCAGACAGGTGTAAAAGCATATTTTCAACATTTTCCTCTGTAACATGGTGGAACTCAAACATGCACTGCCTCTCCTTCATGATACAATCTTTAATGATGTTATGTGACACTGTGTCATCGACTGCACCCATGGCGTTTCTCAGCTTGTCTACTTTATTTGTAAAGTAATCATTAAAATTATTTGTAATATCTGCTGGCTTGGTAAGGAATTTACCCTCTGTTTCTATAAAGGAAGGATGCATGTTTGAGTTCCTCCCCATTATGTTATTTAACGTTCTCCATAATTTTTTTCCATCATTTTTAGAATCACTGATTTTCTGCATGTAGTATTCCTTCTTTCTACATTTATTCAATTTTGTTACCGCGTTTCTTAGTTTACAGTAATGTTGTTTGTCACATGGATTGCCTGTTCTATTTGCGTTTTTTTTGCATCATCTCGTTGGACCATCAGACTTCTCATCTCATTATTCAACCACGGTGCACAATTTGACCGTGCCGACCATTTTCTCATTGGAGCATGCTGATCGGCTATCCCCATGAAATACTTCATAAATTCTCCCAGTGCTTTTTCTGGGTTTTCTTCATGGCAAACATCAAACCATTGCTTATTCTTTACCTCCTCCACAAATTGTGCTGGATTAAACCCCTTATAAGACCTTCTATCATTTATCTTGGAGCCAGCTTTAGGTATTTTAGTCTTCCGTACAATGGCTACTAGGTTATGATCACTAAAACCAACACTTTAGTGCAGAGCTCTGGCCTGTTAGTATATATATGATCAATGCAGGTTGTTGTAATGGCCCCATGTTTATTTGTGGCCATTCTAGTTGGTGATGTCATTACCTGAGTCATATTACACATTTTGGCAGCTAATGCAATCTTGTTCCACATGGGGCATTTCTCATTGAAGGCATTGATATTCAGGTCTCCCATGAAATATATTTCACTATTACAATCAGCTGTGTTGTCTAACATTTCACATATACCATGTAGATAATTTGAATTGGCACTTGGTGGCCTGTAACAGCATCCAATTAATATGGGTTTTAAATTTGGCAATTGTATTTGTAACCATAAGGCTTCTATTTCATTTTTCATTAAGTCGTATCGTACTTTAGCTGGAATATGATTCTGTACATAAATCAGAACTCCGCCACCATTCTTATCTCTATCCTTTCTGAACAGATTGTAACCATGCATTGCAACCTCTGAATCACCGAAAGATGAGTCCAGGGCCCTCATTCATCAACGTGACGTAGAAAATGTTCTATTTCCACACGTAAGCACAGAATTTAGAATGAGTGAACGCACAAAAGAAACGGGATTTACCACACGTGCGTACGCAGGTTCTACGCACACCTGTCATGATAAATATCACCTTGGCCCTGCGCCGAGGCTCGTGCACACTTTCACGTATTTGCATACCAAAACCGCCCCGATTAACCATATACGGTAATGGACACCCCCATGAAATGTGGAAGAATGGACTAAACCGAGGGAAGCGTGTTATGAGACAGGCTGACAGACGTGTACACGTACGGTGATGTCGGATATGATATCTATTAACCATTGCTGCCTGGGCAGCGCAAACACTAATAAAGACCGTGCTGGAATATGACTGCCTTTTTCCGTTTTGTTTGATTAATACCCAGGGATTAAAGTTCTCCTCAATTTTATTCCAAATCGCGACGGATTTTCCGTCAATCTTCTACCTGCTGCATATGATTTCTAGAGGCATACAATCTATTTTGATGTCAGTATTGGGTAGCCTATATAAACAATAATACGAGAGCATATACAAGAACAATGAATCTCACTGCCATGTATGATGTAGCAGATACGCCATGTGTAGCCTGCCTATATGTGATCAATACAAACTTGAACTTGAATTCCATCATGTCTGTGTGCGGGTCACTGCGGGAACTCACAAGGCTGTTGTCACAATGTAAATAAGAACGTGCACTGAAAAGTTACAGTATGTAGTTGGTTGATTATTTGTATGACAGTCAGTAAACCCTTGCAAAAAGTATCAGTTTTATTTAATGAATTGAAAACATGCAGCATGCCTTTCCTCCCGGCATGCAGCAACAACATGTATCAGGCAAATGCGCATCGCAACATTGACTGAGTGGAATCCCTTTCTATTCACATAACTGCATTTGTGATGGAGCTTTGACAGCTACAGTAACAGTCTATTGCTCGATCCATCTCCAATATCACGATGGACCGTGCCGGTGGCAAAGACCCGAGGGTGGAGAGGACTTGAATGAATTCCATCATCATATTTATATGTTGTGTCTGTCCACTATGTTTGTTACTTTGTTATCCCCCCCCCCCCTATCTATGTAAAGCGACCTTGGGTCTCTTGAAAGGCGCTATATAAAATGAAGCTATTATCATTATTATTATTATTATTATTATTATTATCACATCTGTGCGGGAGCTCACAAATAGACTGTTAGTCTCAGTGAAGTTTCAACTGAGGTCATCTATTCTAACCAACAAATTGAAGTAGAAAGCATTTCGTGACCAATCTTATTTGGAAACATGACACACAAAATAATTCGCTTTTTATTTGAAACAATATTTAATCGCGTTTGGAGGTTGGTGTTCTGCGTCTGCCCCCCCGTGCCAAACAAGCAGGCCAACCTCTTGTTCGCGTGTGAGCCCGTTATAATTACACTACTGTCGCTATTTTACAATGAACTATAATGAATTACGGATCATACAGAACACGCCAGTGTTGAAACTAATGCACGGAAGATTATTTCCGCGTTGAAACTAATGCATGAACTGAGCAGCGCATATGCCGTAGTAACGATATTCTACCACTGGGCGTCAGCTAAGCATGCTCAGAGCTGTGCGTACACATAAGCACAAAGTCAAGTTCAAGTTGAAATTGATGAATCCCACACTTTGCTTAGAAATGGTCGTACGCACAGGTTAAGCACATATCTGTGCGTAAGTCACGTTGATGAATGAGGGCCCAGGTGTGTTTCTGTGATAGCAAGTATGTGTATATTATTTGATTCTACCAAGTGGCATAATTCATGCATCTTGTTCCTCAGACTACACACATTCAAATGAGCAAGTAACATACCCTTTTTTGGCAGATTAACAGAGTGTGACACTGTTACCTTAGCAACCATAGTCGCGTGTGTGTATCGTCACAATCCTGCGCCATTGTTTACTGCAGTGAAACACGTTAGCGTCCAGCCTGTGCTTTTTCATCACCGCCCGTCAGCCAATATGTGATGTCGGAGTTGCGATACATCTGTCCATCGATGAAGAGTTTATCGATGAACAGACAGGTCTTTTTATTGCTGTTTCTGGCGTCCGTCATGATTGGATGTAGTAAACGTCGTCTCCTCATGATCTCCGATGGATATTGATCAGTGATCGAGAAGGTAGAGCCTTTCAACTCTCTGCCTCTCTCCATGATGGCGTGCTTCATTCTGGACTCAGTTACCATCGCCACTATGGGACGAGACTTCTGGACCCCAGGCTTGGATTGCCCAAGACGGTGCACTCTGCAGAAGCAGATTGCGTCTGCGTCTGGCTTTGTCATCTTGAGACTGTCCACCAAGAAAGACCGAACGATCTGCTCCGACTTTATGTAAGCTCCCTTACCTCCCCTTTCTTCACCACTTTGTTCAGGAAGCCCATGTATAATTATATTGTCTCTCATGCTTCGGTTCTGAAGATCCAGGACATCATTCGCTGTTTTATAGTTGTCTTCTTGGAGCTCGATTGTGACTTTCTGTAGTCTAATAACGTCAGCCCTGAGAGAAGCGTTGTCCTTCTTTAGGACTTCAATTAGGGAGTTATTGAATTCCACCGATTCCTTTAACTCCTCCACGTCGTCACTTAGCTTTTTTAAAAGATCCAACTTCTCCAGCTGTTTTTGCATAGTTGACATAGACTCACGCATTACTTTTAATTCTGCAAGAAGAAGTGGATACTCTGTATCGCTAGAGCCCATCTGATTCCTGCTGCGTTTTCTTTCCCGTCCAGCGGCCTTTTTAGCCGACATATTATCATAAAACACGTCAATAAACGCTTCTAAATCGTCGATGGTTTCATCCACTGACAAATCCAGTCTGATAGTAAGACGTTTGATTTCTCTCAAAATGTTTTTTTGCGATAGAAACAAGCAAATGTTTGCAAAAGTGCTGGGAACCTGTTGCTGCTGCGAAATGGCGACCTCTCTGGTTGCTGTCAAAAAACGAATGAGAGAGAGAGGAGAGAATACAGAAAGCCCAAAACCTACAACTGAGTCATCTGAAAATGTGCTGATTTGTGATGTCAGAGAGACTCAGCTGCATGAGACTCTGCTGAGACTCACACACACTCCACACAGTTCCCACCGTGGTTGGAGCCCAGGCTCAAAACGGCTTAAGATCTTGAGGTAGAAAAATGCTGTTTTTGAGGACTTGATTAGAAATACAAAACAATGAATAAAAAAAAATACAAAATTACAGAGGTGTTCCATAAACTCACAGGAATTGTGTAAAAGTGCCCAAATAGTGAAATAAATAGTAAAATAGTTCTCCTTAGTAAAAATCAGATAGCAGGTTCGCACACGAGCTATGTGAAGCTGTTAAACACTTCATGTAGCATGCTATGACTGGTGTCATGGCTCTACTTTGTCATTACATCGTATCAGGGGTGAGGGGTCGTAAAGGGGTGAACTGGTAAACCCTCCCTCCCCCTTTTTCTGTTTGGGCAGGGGTTAAAACCCCCTGTCCTTCCTGTCACGTTGCTGGTTCGGCACGTTACAGGGTAGGGGGGGGGGGGGTTTCCTGGTCCCACGCCCTGAAGGATTGGCCGTGTGCACAGCGGAAATTCCCCCGTCACTGGGTGCGTTTCTATTGGTAAGACTTCCGTGAGTTGGTCAGGTTCCATGTTATGGTTCTGTTTCAGGGAGTTTTCAGAGCCTCCTCCTCACAGAGCTCTTCTTCAGGGAGAAGAGCCTTCTGTGAGTTCGGACCCTCCCTCCCAGTGAGGGAGCCTCCTCAGAGTTTCAGAGCCTCCTCCTCAGATTGTCAAGGTGAGTAGAACTTCGAAAAGGAGTTCTGCTCTGTTGTATGTGCATTCAATTCGATTATTGAGCTTGGTGGGTGATGCAACGCAGTAGAGACGTGGTTCTTCTGCGCTGCTCCCTACTGGTAGTGTGTGTATTGGGTCAGAGCCTCCTCCTCTGGTGTCGGAGTTTTCTCCTCTGGGAGTTCAGGGCTCCTCCTTGGAGAGTCCTAACCCAATTGTTACATAGCTCAATGCTGCAATATGTATTTTCAATCTATACAGCTCACGTGGGAAGTCTCTCTGGGGGTTCCCCGTCCTCTCCTTTTTGGAGTAGGTGGACGGGGTATTGTTTAGGGTTTTCCTGACTCCTCGCCTTACAGGTCTGTTGAGTCATGGGTTTCCCCCGTCATAGGGGTACGTTGCTCACCGTCCCCTCTTATGAAGTGTGGTTGACGGGGTGGTGTTTTCCCTCAGCCGCGTCGCATGGGAACCGTATTATTTTTTATTTTTTCTGAAAAAAATGTAAATAAAAAAAGCGGCTTCTTGTCGTTCTCCCAGGCGGCTTGGAGGAACGGTATCTGGTGTCTTGTTAGACTATCCATTGATGTGTTTTGGGTCTCGACGTGTACATAGTGCTGGCCCTGGGTGTTTCTGATAGGAATCACGCATGAGGCTTGTGCGCCTTGGTTGCTCATCATTAAAACAGCGTTTTTATGGGGCCACTGGGAGGGAGTTTGTCTCTTCCGAGCATCAGTTTACTAGGTTTGTCTCGACGAATTCTCGTTCATATCTGGGGGATGTTAACTGAATAGATCAAAGCATAGGTAGAGGGGTCTCACGCCCTTGGGGTGGGCCACTGAGCGCGGTACGAACGGGACCGTCTGGGTTGCGCCCTCTATAATGTTTTAGATCGACACGCGTACCTACCCCCCCTCCTAGAGTTGGGGATGTCGGCGTGATTAGGGCACGGGACTGGTTCTGGTCGCGCTGGTCCAGGTCAGTTAACCCGTTGTCCGCCGGGGACGCAGATCTGCTGTTCTGGTACCCTGAGGGACTTGTGCTTTTTTCAGGGGGAAAATGCCGGGTCGGCCCGGGTGTCAAAGGGTTTGATATTATGGAGATGTTCGTTCTCCATTCTTTTCGCCCCTCTCTTCTCCCGCTTATGCATGGCTGAGAGGGGGCTGTTGAGGTGGTTTTTATAGTACTCCTCTGGCATCCCTGTGTACGTCCCGGTCCGCCGGGCCCGGTCCGAAGTCGTTTTCGTCGACCCGTAGGCCTGGGATAACCCCTTTTTGAAAACTAAAACACTTGTACTGCGGTATAGCCAGTGTATACCCGCAGGTGTGTTTTGGAGTTTTTTCCTGAGGGGTTATAGGAACAACCACCTCATGTTGAACCAAGAGGGTGGTTGATTCCCTGGTGTGTTGGAGCGGAGTCAACTCCCGGGTTGCCCGGTTGAGTGTGCCCCTGCACGTTCATGACGTCTGCCAATCGTGTCAGCCTTCTCTGCCTCTGCCCCTCTAGAGCGTCTGGGATTTTTTGGTGGAGGCTTTGACATGGTGCTCAACAATGCCAGCATACGCCCCTTTCGCCGGGGTGCTGTTTCAGTTGACCCCTTTGGCTCCTGTCTCGTCCGCAGTGCTCCAGGCTCGGGTCAAGTGCCTGCTGCCTGGTTTGAGGGATCGGCCTCTTCTGGAGGTAGTCTCCCCGGTGCGCTGCCTGCTCCCGCTGTAGTGTAGCCTCTTGAGTGCTTCGAGTTACAGCCATGCTGACTGCCTGAGTATGCTAGGGTCAGTGAGCCAGGCGGCGTGCTAGTGGGGGGAAGGGCCTGCTCTTGGATGGGCCCTATCCAAATACGCTGGCGATGTGGGGGGCGGTGTCACTAGTGACCGCCTGGTGAGGTCTTGATGCTGTGGCGTCATTGGCCTCTCCGGGCCCCCTTTTTCCGGGGGGATCCAGTCCCTTCTGGGTCTGGGTCTTCCTTCGCGCTCCGCTGCTACGGCCTTGCCACGGGGTTGAGCTTTGCTCTTGACCCCGTGATTTTGGGGGCGGTAACGAGGTTTGTTCCTTCTGTTCGTTCCCTGGTGGCATGCGGGTTGTGCGTGTGCATAGTCGTGGGGTCAAGCCACGGTCTGCTCACCCTGTGCGTTGAGTTGCTCGAGTTCCTCTTCGCACGGTCGGATCCGTCTCCCTCCCGTCCTCCAATAGGGAGGGTATCCCTCCATTAGGGAGGGTCGGGGGCTCGGTCCTCCCCGGTTCTGATGGTTGTGGGGGGCCTCAGTGGGGTACATTTGTCGAGCATCAGCTCCTGCTCAGCTCCCGTTGTGCAGTAGACGCTGAGCGGAAGCTTATACGACATAGAACAGTAGGTTATGAATATAACCGTGTTCTATGAGTATAGTGACGCTCAGCGTCTAGACGCCACTGCGGCCCTTGATCTTACCTTGTGGTGAAATGATTGAATGAATGAATGAAAACTTTATTTAACAGATTGCAGAATGGGTACAATACAGTACGGCTCAATACATACAATTGTTAAGGGGATGCAGACCTGAGAAAGACGTTTGTCTTGTTTCCATCAGGGTCCCCCATTTGAGAAGGAGAAGGAGAAGGAGAAGGAGATGAGTGTGTGGCCACACCCCTGCTTATATAGGTAGCAGATGGGGGTGTGGCCAGACGGATGTTGGTATGTAAAGGTACATTGTGAAGTTTTTATTCAGTGCATATACACTGGAGCGAGATATGTGCAGTAGACGCTGAGCGTCACTATACTCATAGAACACGGTTATATTCATAACCTACTGTTAGTGTAGTCCATAGAAGATGTTGCTGATTACAGTACAAGTTAGTGTAGTCCATAGAAGATGTTACTGATTACAGTGCAAGTTAGTGTAGTCCATAGAAGACCTTACTGATTACAGTGCAAGTTAGTGTAGTCCATAGAAGATGTTACTGATTACAGTGCAAGTTAGTGTAGTCCATAGAAGACCTTACTGATTACAGTGCAAGTTAGTGTAGTCCATAGAAGACCTTACTGATTACAGTGCAAGTTAGTGTAGTCCATAGAAGACCTTACTGATTACAGTGCAAGTTAGTGTAGTCCATAGAAGATGTTGCTGATTACAGTGCAAGTTAGTGTAGTCCATAGAATATGTTGCTGATTACAGCACAAGTTAGTGTAGTCCATAGAATATGTTGCTGATTACAGCACAAGTTAGTGTAGTCCATAGAAGATGTTACTGATTACAGTGCAAGTTAGTGTAGTCCATAGAATATGTTGCTGATTACAGTGCAAGTTAGTGTAGTCCATAGAAGATGTTGCTGATTACAGTGCAAGTTAGTGTAGTCCATAGAATATGTTGCTGATTACAGCACAAGTTAGTGTAGTCCATAGAAGATGTTGCTGATTACAGCACAAGTTAGTGTACATTTACATTTAGTCATTTAGCAGCTGACGCTTTTATCCAAAGCGACTTACAAGTTTTGTACGACAAGTCAGCAGGAAGGGTACAACTCTATCAGCTGAGTAACAATGTTCATCAAAGTGCTGAGTGCTACAATGTAGGTTAGGTTAGGTTCATTTCAGGTATTATATATGTATATTGTATATACATACATTATATATGTATAATGTATAATATATGTATATGTGTATGTAGTCCATAGAAGACGTTACTGATTACAGCACAAGTTAGTGTAGTCCATAGAAGATGTTACTGATTACAGTTTTTGGTAGATAATGAGTCATCTGTATTAGATTCCATTGTTTTAAGAAAGGAACCCTCTCAACCCCAATCCTACACAGCCAGCCTGGACCCTGGTGTGTAAACAAACACCTGTCTGAGTTCAGTCTCCAGGGGGGAGCAAAGGTGGAGTGATGTCTGCAACAGCGTCTGAACTCTGGATCATACCAGCCCCACGGGTCAATGAGGCAGAGACTGCAGCCACCCAGTTATTTAGATATTTGCCAGACAGAAGGCCAGGCAAATGCACAAAAACATATACAGACACACATGCACACTTACAAACACTTAGATGGATGGATGGAGAGAGAGAGAGAGAGAGAGAGAGAGAGAGAGAGAGAGAGAGAGAGAGAGAGAGAGAGAGAGAGAGAGAGAGAGAGAGAGAGAGAGAGAGAGAGAGATAGATAGATAGATAGATAGATAGATAGATAGATAGATAGATAGATAGATAGATAGATAGATAGATAGATAGATAGATAGATAGATAGATAGATAGATAGATAGATAGATAGATAGATAGATAGATAGATAGATAGATAGATAGATAGATAGATAGATAGATAGGGTTTATAGATCTATCAGGGTCTATGTTAGATAGCACTTGGCAATGTGTAAATCCCCCCCCCCCCCCCCCCCCCCCGCCCAGTGTGCAAACATGTGCAACATGCTGTGTCACGGAAGTTGGGTGAGGCAGGTTGTACTGTGTCTATAAATCTCCCCGGTACATAATGTACAGCCTCCCTAGCTGAATTAGCACTCACTATAAAGACTGTTTCGATAGGGCACTGGGCTGGGACTGAACCATGGTCAGTCTATGGTTTATTTATCCAAATGGGAGCATTTGCACCATGCTGTTTCAATGTTATGTCTTGTGAGATTTTACCAGTACAAAGGGCTAAATCTCAGCATGGGGAGAGCAGGGGTTCAAGTGAAGGCCTGAGATGGACCTGAAGTGAACATTGTGTTTACAGTGTCTGTAGATTGTTCTATTGTTAGAGGGAGGTAGAGCAGTCGTCTGGCAATCCGGAGGTTCCCGGTTCGATTCCCCCTCCTCCCGGGCATCGTGTCGATGTGTCCCTGAGCAAGACACTTAACCCCTAATTGCTCCCGATAGGCAGGTTGGCACCTTGCATGGTTGCCTCCGCCGTCAGTGTGTGAATGTGTGAGTGAATGTGAGTGAATGGGTAAAAAAAATTAAGTAACAAATTGTAAAGCGCTTTGGATAAAAGAGCTATATAAAAAAGCAGCCATTTACCATTTGGTCAAAGACTTGTTGTATTGAGTAGCTTCAGCTTGAGCACAAATATACAGGCACATCAACACCAATCGACCTATCTGAATGAATGAATGAAAACTTTATTTAACAGATTGCAGAATGGGTACAATACAGTACGGCTCAATACACACAATTGTTAAGGGGATGCAGACCAGAGAAAGATGTTTGTCTTGTTTGCATCAGGGTCCCCCATTTTCAATTCATAGTGACATTTATGACATACACAACATTATGACATCATGACATTTATGGCATAGGGACATACATGACATACAGGTATATAGTACTGTTACATTTGTGACATATATGATATGCAAATATACAGTACTGTTACCCATAGATCCTGACAGAGAGTATATACATATGATGGGGAGGAGACTGTACATTAGGAGGGGGTGGGTGGGTGGGAGAGAAATATACATACGGTGGGGAGAGAATATATACATACGGTGGGGACTCGGGAGGAGACTGTACATTAGGAGGGGGTGGGTGGGTGGGAGAGAAATATACATACGGTGGGGAGAGAATATATACATACGGTGGGGAGGAGACTGTCTATTAGGAGGGGGTGGGGGTGGGGGGGTTTGGACATTTACGGTGGCCAGTTTCGAATTGCAGCCTCCCGTAGGTGCTCTTTTAGAGCAGTTTTGAATGTGGGTAGGGATTCACATTCCTTTACAGCTTTGGGTAGGGCGTTCCTTTATCTCAAGTCTGACTCTTTTTTTGATCCTCCAAACCAAATTTGTCAGAAGGAAGTAACGGTGATCGGAGGATGAAGAAAAGAGGGCGGAGGTTGAGATACAGTAAGACGATTGTTCAGATATGAAGTACTTTATTCTGTGGACGTGCTGATATGAGCACCGATATGAAGAGACATATATGACACAATATATTATCTACCAGTATTTGGAGGAAGGGTACAGAATAGGGATGGCTCAATAAAAAAAGTTTTCATATCCGATACCGATACCGCAACCTTGAGTCTGCTGATACCAATACAATACGTAGTTTCCCTCTCTTAAACAACTAAGCTGTTAATAATACATTTATTTGGATGCACACGTTGCTTTATATGGATGCACTTTGCTTTGTATGGATGCACACTTTGCTTTGTATGGATGCACACTTTGCTTTGTATGGACGCACACTTTGCTTTGTATGGATGCATACTTTGCTTTGTATGGATACACACTTTGCTTTGTATGGATGCACTAGCCATCTAAAAACGTAATAGTTATGTTCTGCGGACAACAAATATCTAGATATAATCTGGCATATTTACATGAAAATGTTCATCAATATGTACAATATGGACTAGGATAGATTGAGAACAGTTATGTTCTGTATTATACCAGCGCAGACATAGTCTAGACTCTAGAGTTATGTATATTCATACCAGGGTAGACTTTGGATAGAGGTATGTCTGTGTTTATACTAGGGTGGGCTGTACATACACATATATTTATATTATGTTAATATTATTATATAATATTTATATTATTGATAAGAGTATGTATGTTTCACTTATTCACTCACTCAGGGATCCAGTGCGGATTTCAAGGGCAAGCAGCCCCATGTTTACTTTATCTTTATTTTTGTATATTTCTAGTTTTATTTGTATCATCCTAGCTTGTTTACTTCATCTTTATTTTATTTTATTTGTATTCTTGTTATCCTAGCTTGGCAACTGAATCCTACAGGGATTAACAAAGGTTTATCTTATCTCATCTTAAAACACATCATGCTCAAAACTGTGAGACACATATTCTACTGTGGGAAGGGAAGAAATACATGACAAGGCAACATGACTCAGTTGTGCAATACTTTTTATTTAAACCTTTTCACATGTTTAACAGAACTTTTGATTGTTCAGCACCATTCAAACATAAACATTTGTATTTTAAAGTTTAAAGCGTTTAAATCTGAGTATTTAGAATAACAAAGGAATTATAATTTCAGTGTAAACTATTGGATATAACTCAACACTCAATGTAGACTAAAGCTGCGGTTACACCTTTCGTTTCATTTTCGTTTCATTGTCATACACCGGTTCCTGACAGGGAGCGAGCGAGCGAACTAGAGACGAAATCGCGCGCGACACTGTCCTGATATGAGGCGGCGCGTGTCCGAGTGTGTCTGTGTGTGTGTTACCTGGAAGCACACATGGGGGGGGGCTGCGATTCTTGACCAATAAAAAGTGTTTAGGGGCGGGACTCGGCCGCGTAATCGCTCAACTAGAGACACAGCGAGCGAATATCTGAGGGTTGGACGACATCGCTGCTCAGTTCGCTGTCGCTCGTGGCAGGTCAGGATAGTCTGATTGAAACTAATACATTTTAATCATTTTCACAATCACGCTTGCTCGCGTCGCTCCCTGTCAAGAAGGGGTGATATGAGTTTCGCCGCGACGTCGCAGCCTCGAGTCACACTTTCGTTTTTGTCACCTGAGCACACTGATGTAGTACACTGCCAAAGCAGTAGGTGGCAGTAGGTGGCGAACATGAAGGCAATTTCAACCAATCAGAACTTGAATGTGCCAATACACTTCCTGGAAGCTCCAGCAAAGAAAATGTCAACAAGGCAGGCGCCTATGGGCGCCACCATCTTGCCTATTTACTCAATGCAGCAATTCTTTTTCAGCAAAGCCTAATAAAAGTGCAATAAACAAAACGGATACATTCACTGTGTGTTCTGCCTGTCATTTGTTGATGAAACAAAACTAACATCAACACAAGTGACCACCAAGAGCGGATAGTTTAGTCTAAAAAAAGATCGGTAGCATTGTTAGCTGCATGCTAACGTCAATGGAGTATGCCATTATAACAGTATAGCATTGTGGCTAGAAGCTAACGTTAGCTCACGCTATTTAGCCAGCACCAAACTGATGATATCGAGAGCTATCAGTAGTTAGATAACATTAGAGACAACGCTGTGTGTATTAAACAAAGGTGAATAGATGACTGGGCCATTTTGTTTAATGCTTGTTAAGTTGAAAGAGGAGCTTTGAGCTAACAGGATCTGATAGCTCACGTTAGCCAGCTGCTCATGCAATCGGTAAACCCTCAGCTCGGAACTAGGCAGAATCTGCATATGGCTCGCTGATAACAAACTATCATTACACATGGGCAAAACAGAGTCCATTCTCTTCGGTTCAAATAACAAACTCAGCAAGACCGACGGCTTCTCAGTTACAGTGGGTGACAATATTGTCACAAGGAAAGATGAAATTACCTACCTGGGGTCCATCCTAGAGGCTAATCTCTCCTGTGACAAAATGGCATCCAATGTAATAAAAAAAGTCAACCAACGAACTCGATTCTTGTACCGGATCTCCTCTCTGGTAAACAAGAACACCCTGAAGACTCTGGCAGGAGCACTCATTCAGGGGTACTACGACTATGCTTGCACCTCATGGTACCAAAGCACCTCAAAGGCGCTAAAAACAAAATTACAAACATCTCAAAACAAACTGGTCAGACTACTGCTTGACCTTACTCCTAGAACCCACCTCACCCCTGCCCACTTCGACAACCTAGGATGGCTTAGAGTAGACGACAGAGTACAACAACTTGCAATGGGCCTGGTCTACAAGATACACTACACGACCAAGGTACCCATGTACATGTCAAAATACTTCCCAAAGGTCAGTGAATACCACGATCACAACACCAGAGGGAGCTCCACAAATCATGTCAAACCCAGATTCGGCTCAAATAAGGGACTAAACACGTTTCGCAATTATGCCACATCAATGTGGAACGCCCTACCCAAAGCTGTAAAGGAATGTGGATCACTACCCACTTTCAAAACCTCTCTCAAGGGACACCTACGGGAGACTGCAATTCAACACTGGCCCCTGTAAATATCCTAACCCAATCATTCCAACCCCCTCCAATGTACAGTCATTTACCTAGTATGGTTTTGTCAATAGTTCAATGTACAATTGTGTTTGTTTGTACAGTGTCTCCTCCCCCCCCCCCTCAATGTACAGTGTTACTTGTTTATACAGTGTGCCCCCCGCCCCCCCCCCCCCCCCCCCAACCACCTCCAATGTAAATTACCCAGTATGGTTGTCAATATCCCAATGTACCCAACCCCCCCCACCCAACCTCCAATGTACAGTTTCTACGTCAAATGTATATACTCCCTTTTCTTGACTCCTTCTGTATCACAAACAGTACTGTATTTGCAAATCTGGTATGTCATAAATGTATAGATGTAGCAGTACTGACTATCTGTATGTCATGTATGTCATATATGTCTATATGAATTGAAAATGGGGGACCCTGATGGAAACAAGACAAACGTCTTTCTCAGGTCTGCATCCCCTTAACAATTGTATGTATTGAGCCGTACTGTATTGTACCCATTCTGCAATCTGTTAAATAAAGTTTTCATTCATTCATTCATTCATTCATTCATTCATTCATTCATTCATTCATTCATTCAATGCTAGCAGAATGAATGGATGTAAACTTTATTTAACATATTGCATATGGGTACAATACAATACGGCTCAATACAAACAATTGTTAAGGGAATGCAGACTGTTGTAGCTTGGACTGGGATCCTTATAACAATAACTTGACAACACATGGTAGCTGCAGCTATTTGGGACAGCTCTGCCTCTGTCCCAAACACACACACACACACACACTCTGTTGTCACCGGAAGGGCACGCAGATGGTATCTACTGCGCATGGGCGTTTTCGCAACCGGCTCCGTGCAGACTACACGGCTGTTGTCGGCGCGTTTTTTAGGGGTTCTCCAAAACGCAAACACAATTTAGTGTTTCAGCCGTATCCACAAAAAAACGCCAAAAAACGCATTTCTGTGTAATAGGGACATGAAACGTATTCAAAAACGAGCCACAAAAACACTAGTCTAACCCCTGCCTAATACCTCAATGACAAGGTGCAATGTAGACCATAACTTAAAAACAATAGCATCTCCAGTATAAAATGTACAGTAGAACACTGTATGGTAGACATGGCATCTTAAGGCACTAACAACTGAAACTCTAGGTTAATTCACCTGATATTAAGTTAGTAGTAAGGGGTAGTAGTAAGGGTAGAAACTGTTTCTTTCACCTGTATAAAACTAAACATTAGAATGAATACAAATCCAGTATGAAAAGATGTGGCAAGGCATTCAGCAGATCACAAAATACAGAAATAACCAAGAACCACCCACAGACAATTGGCAGAGGAGCTTAATAATTTATTTGCGTTTTGAAACTCCTGGACTTGATAATGGAGCTGCACCCCCTCCACCGGCCTCTGACCACATACTGACTGTACAGTCACAAGAAGGGCCAGATGGGATTCCAGTGAGAGTGATTAGAGACTGTGCCCACCAGCTTGCAGATGTCTTCACAGATATTTTTTATATGTCTCTGTCCCAGGCTATGGTGCCGACCTGTCTCAAATCAGCCACAATCATCCCTGTGCCCAAACAAAGCAACATCAGCACTCTAAATAACTATAGACCTGTGGAACGCACCCCTATCATTGCTAAGTGTTTTGAGAGACTGGTAATGAAGCACATCAAAATCCAAATCCGCCCTCCCCCCTAATCTGGTCAACATCAGTACACCTATAAGGCAAACAGGTCCACAGAGGACGCTATAGCCACAACCCTCCACTCAGCACTGACACACCTTGACCAGAATGAGACATATACCTCAAATGAATCCGTCATCAGCTCTATTTTCAATCTTTCAAAATGTTCTTATGTACCCCAGTTGCTATTGCATGTACTTATTTGTGTTTCATTACACGTATATACATGCTTACCAACTGTTTCGTCTGTTTTATAGCAACACTACTATCACCGTCCGTTCTAAGGTTTCTCCCCTCCACATTGCCTGTGGTGCTTTTTTTTTCCTATTGCTAGGTTTTTCCTTACCTTCAAGTGGGGTATGTCTGGGAGTGTTGCATTTATTCATTAATTTAAAATGTTTTGGACTTCATGGTGTTTTTGTTTTGTTCTTGATTTATTGTGATGTTTCTTCTTGACTTGTTTAAATAAGACGTGTCCGGCCCATAGGGACATTACGTGTGTTCCTGGGCCTTACAAATAAATTTTATTTGATTTGATTTGATCTGTTAGCCTTCTCCTCCTTTCATCAATAATAATGGAGGCTGTGCTGAAGAGCCTCTTGCTCTCCAAACGTGTTGAAGATGCACAGATAAATGTAGTTGCTGTGACCGCCAAGGCAGGCAGTCTGGGTTGGTTGGCTTTCCAGTACAGCAATTGACTGTCCGAACACTGAATATGTGGCTCGCTGAGGTAGGTCGGCGCTTCAGTGCGTGCACTTGTTGACTCAGGACCAGGTTCTACCGTGCTTTCCTCCAGGGTTTCATCTAAATCCAAGTCTGTTCTTGCTTGCAGCCTCCACCCGTGGAGTCTTTGCTCAAACTGATGCTTCTGAGGTGGTCCTTCTCAACACTTCTTCCATCTTCCTGACCTCTGCTGGCTCTGAGGCTTCTCGTGTGGTCCTGCTCAACACTTCCTCCATCTTCCTGACCTCTGCTGGCTCTGAGGCTTCTGATGTGGTCCTCCTCAACACTTCTTCCATCTTCCTTACCTCTGACATTAATGCATCCTTTCCATAGTCTTGAGGTTTAAGCATTTGTGAAGTACCTGGAATGATAAAAAAAAAACATATGTAACATTTGAAATTTGCCTTAATATCCCATTATGAAGGCTGACGCATGATGTGAAATACTGTAATTAGATGTCACACTGATAGGTGTTGTATTTGTATTAAGGCTGTCAATCGATTAAAATATTTAATCTGATTAATCGCATGATTGTCCATAGTTAACTCGCGATTAATCGCAAATTAATCGCATATTTTGTATCTGTTCTAAATCTACCTTAAACTGATATTTTTCCAGTTTGAATACTCTTATCAACATGAGAGTCAACAAATGCTTGCTTTATGCAAAAAATGTACATTTATTTATTGCCGCAATGAGAAATACTGTCCGGAATCTTCAAGACAAGTAACTAAGATGTGCAAAATGCATTGTAAAAAAAACAAAAAGAAAATGGCCAACAAATGATTACTAACACAGTATTGTGTTGAACTTTACACTTGAACTATTCATCCCCATTTTTTTGTTTAAGCAGCCATTTAACACAAAAGGATGACCCTCATGCATTGGAAATTTGAATAAAATTCAAAACAAACTAAATAACTTATAAGAAAATAATAATTTAAAACAAGGAATAAAGTGTGCATGAAATAATAGGGGTAAGAAAAAGTTAGGAACTTGTTACATTCACCTAGGGATGCCCCCCGGACCCCGGTTCTAAATGGGAACCGGTACTAAATTAGAAAAAACACAGCTAGAGAAAGGATGACAGAGGATAGGGTGAACGAGTGTCACAGCCTCTACTAATAAAATGGAGTATTGAACCATTTTTAACAGCTGGGTATTGGGTGGGACATTCTGATTTAAGTACTTTCTAAATAAAATAGAAAGTCCCAAAATAGTTAATTTATCTGACTGCTTGTATTAATTGATCAAAAAGTAGCCATGTGCAGTAATATCTAATATAGTTATATAAAAGAATAATAAAGCAATGTCGATTATGTTCTTAATACATTTTTATTTGTGCAAAATAATCAAAAAGAACCGATAAGAGTATCGATAAAGTACCGAACCATTAAGCAGTATCGATAAGAGTAGTAGTATCGATAAAATCCTAACGATACCCATCCCTTTTCTCTCTCTCACACACACTCTCCCAGATCTTTCTCTTTTGCCCCTTCCTCGTCTCTCTCACCCCCCCCTCTCTCTCTCTCTCTCACACACACACACACACACACACACACACACACACACACACACACACACACACACACACACACACACACACACACACACACACACACACACACACACACACACACACACACACACACACACATTGAGTCAGAAACAAACATAGTATCAATGAGACTATCAATAATACACCTCAGTGAAGCCTAGTAAAAAGAAAAATATATATATATATATAAAAGGTTTTTATTATAATTTTAGTTTAATCTCTTGATAAAAAAATAGTGGCGTTAACAGAATTTTGCGTTAACGGCAACGCGTTAACTTTGACAGCCTTAATTTGTATGTGTATGTAAATCTCTATCTCTCTCTCTCTCTCTCTCTCTCTCTCTCTCTCTCTCTCTCTCTCTCTCTCTCTCTCTCTCTCTCTCACACACACACACACACACACACACACACAAGATAATCACATTAAAATAAAGTAAAGAGACCCGACATACCTGTCTTTATAGCTTGCACCAGTAGCGTTGCAGCTGTGTGTGTAGGCCTATAATGGCTCAGATTCCATGTCTCTGAAGCGTCTGTTCACAGCCTCGAGGTCGGTGCCTTTCATGATCTTAATTCCCTCGTCGGCCTCGTTTTCTCAAGTGAGAACGCATCTGAGGACACTGACAATGGGGATGACATCAGATACAGATGAAGAGCTTTATACCTCGTTCTCAGTAGGGACTGGAACTGTGACAGTCTTTTCCAGTAGCCCCCCAACCCCCCACTGGTTTGTAGGGATGTAACGGTATGAGATTTCACAGCACGGTACGGTAAAAATACCACGGTATTTAAACCATTTAAATGGCATATTTAAAAAAACGAACAAACAAGTATTTTGCTTTGAAGTTGCTTTATTGAAATGAAATGCATGTCTTTGTGAAATTAACTGAAACTCTCATCCGTTAGCATTGTAACATTTACATACAAATATGATATAATATATAAAAATATATCCTCCTTATAGCCTACTATGAGAATGTTTACACAGGTTCATCATGAACTTATTTGTTCAGGTCGTTACCCAAGAAGGACAGTTGGCGTGCGGCGCCGCATTGCGCGACATAAACTGATACCATGGGCACGGTATTACAGGGAAAGGCTTACGGTTCAGAACCATGGTTGCTTCATACTGTACTACTTAAAAAGGTACACCATTACATACTTACAGTAGTGCTTTGCAGTCAATGTGGCTGTCCTCTGCTGTATACGCACACAGGGCCCGTTTCCACACAACAAGGTTCTCGACCGCATACTATGTAACGTTACCATTCCACCTCGTTTGCACATCTTGTTGTGCAGCATATTCAGCTCCAAGTGTGAATACACAAGTGGCAAATGCTCGAAGTGAGCCCACAATCGCTCTACAGGCTGCAGGGTCTGTGGTGAGCATCCCAAACTGGCAACTCCAAGGCGATCAATTGCTTGTATTAAGTTACTGGCATTGTCTCTTAATATGACAGGGACTTTCCTCATCTCAATTTTCCATGCATTTAATATCTTCCCCATTGCCGTAGCGATGGACTCACCTGTGTGTGAGAGACACCAAACTGCTTGGCCTGCAGCGCTGCTTTTTGAAAAGTCAAACTTGAGTCTCTCCACTCACTGTGCTCTCAGACATTGGACACACGTCTGAGCTCCAGATGTCAGCTGTGAAACTAACGACGGCGACATTTTCCACCAAGCATATCGAAATTACTTAGTTAGCAGATGTTTGTTGTTGTGGCACACTTTTCTTCTTGGCGCTTGTTGCCAGTATAAATGCTGCATGATTAAGTGATTAATCAAGTATGTGGTGTTGAAACACTTGCACGCGGTTATTTAGCTTTTTTACATCCTTGAGCTTGAAATAACGCCACACAGCTGACATGACGACAGCGTTGTTCTAGCTACCATTATATATGTGCTGCTCATAGGACTGGGCGATATGGCCTAAACATTTTATCTCACACCACATCCGATTTTTTCACACCACATCCGATTTACGATTTTAATCGATTTCTTTCTCTTAAAAACTAGAAACGCCAAGGAAATCATTCAAATAAGCTTTGTTTTTATTTGACACAAAAGAATGATCAAACCAAGATGAATTTCCCTATTGGGATTGAAGTGCAAACTTAACTTTCACCAATCTTCACTTAAAAAAATATAATAAGAATATATATATATAAAAGGTTACTCTTGATCAAACAAAGATGAATGTCCCTATTGGGATTAATAGTGCAATAACTTGCTTTTTCACCAAACTTCACTTAAAACAAATAAAAGGTACCTCTTGATCATCAAACAATAACAAATTTAATAAAGTGCAAATCTAACTTTCACCAAACATCACTTTTTGTAAAATAAAAGGTGACAAAATGAATTCGAATTAATCGATCAAATCGATTAATCGCCCAGCCCTAGCTGCTCATCTCTCTCTTTTACAAGCATTTACATGATAGTTTAGGCTAATGGATAGTATCAGATTTGTTCTTTCTCCGTTATCCAATCCAGTGATTTATATTTATATATATATAGCCACTAGGCCTACACACAGATCATGACAGTCTGCTGATCAATCTGCTGATATTCCCGTGGTTAAGTGCAAAGAGCATATGTACCCAATTATCTGTAGGAATGTACATACAACAAAGAGCATGTTATGCAGTAAGAGCAGGTGTGCAAATCTACATATGAAAATGTGCAGCTGGCTGCTAAAGCTCTAGTCTCCTCTACAGAGGAACAACGGAGGTTGTGTGACTTCATCACAATTCCCTTACTTCACTCACAGAGACAAATTACTTATTTCCCAGCCATTTCCGCACTAGAATCATGGGCCTAATAAGGTCCTGTGCGATTAAGATTTAACTTGGCGCCAAGATTATTTGGGGAAACCCGGGCCTTTTCTTTTCTTTGAAAGACGGCGTAACCCTTGAGAGGGTCCTCGAAACTCTTTTGTAGCTAATTACTAAATAAAATGTTTGTTCACATTAAAGGAACATGCCGACATTATGGGAAATGCGCGTGATATCCAGCTGCGTGTGATATCCAGAAATGAATAAAAGCGGATACATATCAGCTAGCCTAGCTGTTGGACAAAAACACCTCTCCCGGTGTATTAAGCTAGGCTAGCTGATCTGTATCCGCTTCCATTCATTTGTGCTGAGCTAGGCTAGCTTGCAGCCGGATAGCTTTCTACTGAACGCACAGAGAGGAAATTGGTATCTATCTTCTAGTCTCACTCCGGAGGACACTGTGAGTGCATTTCCCCATAATGTTGCTGTGTCCCTTTAAGCTCGAAAACTGTGGGTCTATGCATGGCACAGTATTATGGGATATATTTAGACCATTTATGATAGATTTGATCTGCGATGCATTTAGACCTTTTATGATAGATTACATGTGTGAGATGCATTTAGACCATTTAGGCATCTTACTATCACGCTCATAGGCATAATGCTTCGGAACATGGAGGCAAATCGCCCCCGACGGCACGACACTACAAAGAGCCTCTGTTCTCTGTCTCAAGCAAACCACTTTGAGAACTAAAAGGCATGATCAGAAAGAGTGTGTGTGTGCATGTGTGTGTGTGTGTGTGTGTGTGTGTGTGTGTGTGTGTGTGTGTGTGTGTGTGTGTGTGTGTGTGTGTGTGTGTGTGTGTGTGTGTGTGTGTGTGTGTGTGTGTGCGCGCGTGCATGCGTGTGTGTGTGTGTGCGTGGTGGGGGGCCATCAAAACATGTCAAGCCTGGTTAAGTGTCATGTCACCCATCTCCTTCTTTCTGAACTGCCTCTGCTTTGACCAGAGATGAATAGAGAGAAGGGCTTCCCACAGGAAGTTACAGTAGTTAGTCAAGGGGGGGGGGGGGTCCTGGCTGGGGGGAGTTTGTGGAATACTTTTGCTCTTTTAGTGTTTTGTGCATGAAAAGTAAACAATAAAGAAATATTAGTAATAAATAGTCTCTTAACACTTTCACTGCCACACACGAGATATCTCGGGTTTCCGATAGTTATGTTGAAAGCCATTCACGAGATTTCTCGATTTTTTATTTATTTTTTTAGCGATCTGAAATCATATTGCATCACGCGAGCCTACCCGAGTATACCCGAGCGCCGCCGGCGATCATATGTGGAAAAAAGCGCCCCCTATCGTCTCCCAGATGACATAAGGGATTTTGGAATGGACTCAATGAAAATGGATGGGGGGAAAAATCCGGTACTCCACATTTTCCAGTCCACTGATCCAGCCGGGGTTACCACAGTTCATTCTGGAGCCTCTCAGCCCCGCAGAATCATGTGTACTACTGTATCACGTTGGATCCATACACTTATCGATTTTTTCGAATGGTGATCAGGAATTGGAATATACAAGTTGGATACCATCTGATGTCAGGTAAGGAATCTATGTTATCAGTGTTAGGATAATCAGAAAAATGTTTATGAAGATATAGGCTGTTTTGTGAAATGGGCTCTTTCGGTTTTACTGAAAAAAATCCATGAGGAAATGAACACGCCGATTATCCGTGCGCGCCTCGAATGGGCGTGCGTGTATGTATAATATTGATCATCTAGCGTTTATTTGAAAACTATTCATAAATAGGCCGACAAATATCAACGTTCTGGAATATTCCAGTAAAAGACGATTATCATAGAATGCCCCAGAAGGGAAGGTTTTTTACCTCAAAACGGGTGCTTTTCAAAATGCTCTGAAACGGAAATGAAGCGATAAAAAACCAATCTGCCTTGACAGCACAGACTGGAAAAGTATTCTTTGATAAGCGACGGGCAGATTAGACACATAGCCATAATTTAAAACATAGATTAGGCGATATTAACGTTAACATTGAAGTGGACCGTGGCATCAAGGGGGTAAAAAGGAAAACCCGGCGTGGCACTCAAAGTGTTAATAAGAATAGCCTAAATATTGCCAAGTAAGCTTGCACATACAAAGACTTTGTCTTGGTCATTAACAGACAAATGTGTATATAATATAATATAATATGAATAGGTTACAGGCACACTCGTACTCATACTGTGATTGTCGGTCTCCTATTTGGCAGAGATCCTTTATAATCTTAGTAGGCTACTGTACAGAATGACATTGACAATGATGCTTATTTACAAACGCTTAACGCAATACAGTAGACAATCTAAGCAAACCGCCAAACAAAAATGCATTGTACACGCTTTCTATTTAGTTTCAACATGCATGTCACTAGTTGGAATCATCAACCAGACAAACTACAAAGGGCCAGAATCACTGTCTCTCAAGATATTATGAAAGGAAACGGGTGCTCCGCGTTATGGTTGGCGACACAAATAGAAAGTTTCACAACAATCACTTCTATAAAAATCTATAATTTCAGCAAATCAAAGCATAATTATTAGGTAGCAGGATTGTATCATTTGTCTGGCCAGATAATAGATCGGTGAGTTCTGCACTTTTACCTCCAGATTAGCAAATGGTTACACATACCACAATCTGGCTTTATGGTTAAAACAGTTTAGAAGTGACCTTCCTCGAGAGACGTGTTCTGTACAGTAGGCTGGCTAAGAGATGTAAGAGAGCTCTGTCAAACAGATCCTCTTCCAGTGGAACAGAAATAATAACCCAAAAACTGTCATGGATTTTAATGATAAGTTGAAATATAATTTATGTTTGTGTCATAGCAAGTCCAATCAGTCCTAGTGACTAAACTAGCGTGTGTGCACAGACACCACACCAAACCATGTGCCTCTCGCACACATTGTGCGCAGAGCCTTTATGTTATTTTATTAGTAATAAAAGGCTCTGCTCTGTGCCAGGCCAGCTGACATTTTGCCCAGCAGATGCTGTAGTTGGTCGCTGTATGTCCTTCTGCCAGCTCCATTCAACAGTGCAATGTTCCAAATTAGAATAACACATCATGGAATTATATCATTTAGGGTTGGGGGATGGGGGTGAAGGTTAAAGGGCCATACCGTACTTTTCGACATGATCTTTTACAGTTGTGAATTTACCATGTTACCATTATTATTATTACCATGGTAATTCCCATTGGCTTCAAGTGTATCTGATTCTGAAAGTATGCCTCAAACACCACATAAGATGCTAAGTTTTTTTTTTAAACCCTGAAATTGATGTGAAAAATAATTTGTGCATATCCTAAATTGAAAGAGAGTAGGCCTAGCAAATAAAAGCTATAATTATAATACTAATGATGACTAAAGACTAGGGTAGACAACACTATTTTAACCTCATTTTTTAAATCCAATCACAGAAATAGAATGATTTATATATTATTCCAATAGTCTCTCATTCATGCAGCCTATTTAAAATGTCAAGGCAGGCTAGCTGGAGCTCTTGAACCTTCGCCACCATCAGGTTGCACGCCACAACCCTGCTGCTGTGCTGTTCAGTTATGATAACAGTAGCCTGCTGCCGTTAACTGTTGAACATTACTTGTTGGCTACTGACAATGCCTGCATTCAAGTGTGTAGCCCCTAGAAGACAGAGAGTTAGGAGGGGATAGGAAAGAAGACGGCATCATAACCCGCTCAGATTGAGAGCAATACAACTCTTTTCTATCCTGGGCCTATAAGTTTCCATGTCCCAATAACGGAATTATCCCGAAGGGGATGATGCATGATGCTGTCTTAAGGCGTGCAAGAAAGTCACTGCTCCGTGTGTCCAAGGCAGTCGGGTGATGTGCCATGAGCCTTTTTATTTTTTATTTATTTTTTTACTCGTTATATAAAAGTTGCACATTCTTTTAATCACACATAAATGTAGGCCTATTATTATCCTATCATGTGATCAGCCTTTTTCTCTAGCCTATCTTTCATGCAGCTAGCCTCCACTAGCCCTGCAGCAGCTAGCCTCTACCAGCCCTGCAGCAGCTAGCCTCCACCAGCCCTGCAGCAGCTAGCCTCTACCAGCCCTGCAGCAGCTAGCCTCCACCAGCCCTGCAGCAGCTAGCCTCCACCAGCCCTACAGCAGCTAGACTCCACCAGCCCTGCAGCAGCTAGCCTCCACCAGCCCTGCAGCAGCTAGCCTCCACCAGCCCTGCAGCAGCTAGCCTCCACCAGCCCTGCAGCAGCTAGCCTCCACCAGCCCTACAGCAGCTAGACTCCACCAGCCCTGCAGCAGCTAGCCTCCACCAGCCCTGCAGCAGCTAGCCTCTACCAGCCCTGCAGCAGCTAGCCTCCACCAGCCCTGCAGCAGCTAGCCTCCACCAGCCCTGCAGCAGCTAACCTCTACCAGCCCTGCAGCAGCTAGCCTCCACCAGCCCTGCAGCAGCTAGCCTCCACCAGCCCTGCAGCAGCTAGCCTCCACCAGCCCTGCAGCAGCTAACCTCTACCAGCCCTGCAGCAGCTATCCTCCACCAGCCCTGCAGCAGCTAGCCTCCACCAGCCCTGCAGCAGCTAGCCTCTACCAGCCCTGCAGCAGCTAACCTCCACCAGCCCTACAGTAGCTAGTAGTGGTGCTGGGAAATATCGATACAGTATAGTATCGCGATACTTCGCAATATATTTTTATCGCAATACTATCGTATCGTGACTTAAGTATCGTGATAATATTGTATCATGAGGCCTCTGGTGATTCCCACCCCTAGTAGCTAGCCTCTACCAGCCCTGCAGCAGCTAGCCTCCACCAGCCCTTTGATGATGATGTGCTGTGCTTTTGAATTTCTCCACCATGTCGGCCAGCATGGTGTTCCTCCCCAGCCGAGGCCTGGGGTTGAAGGTCGGCCTGCACTGGGGGCCAAACAAGCCATTCTAATGTTTGTATTAAGGACATTTTAAACAGACAGTAACATGTAAGCTATTATATATAAGTTATAACTTTTCTTTTTGTTTGTTTTTTTGGAGGGGGGGGGGGTCATGGCTGAAGTAGCATTGAATTAGCCATTTGTGATCACCTTCCTCTCTCTTCCTCTTCCTCTTGGTGTCGAGACTGAAAACACCTGTTCTCCTGTCTGCATCTTACCTGTACACCTATATAGGTTAAAGTAATGTCACATCTTAACTGTGCAGCTGTATAGGTTAAAGTGATGTCACATCTTACCTGTGCAACTGTATAGGTTAAAGTAATGTCACATCTGTCTGTACAACTATATAGGTTAAAGTAATGTCACATCTTACCTGTACAACTATATAGGTTAAAGTAATGTCTCATCTTACCTGTGCAACTGTATAGGTTAACATGGTGATGTCGCACCACTTTTGCATGTTTTTATTTGTCTATGTTATGTCTATGTGATGTGTTGTGATGCCATGTGTCTTTACGATGTCTGTATGATGCATGTCTGAACACTTCGTTCCCCTACAAGGACCACAATGGAAATAAGCTCTGAGCTTTTTTGTGTCTATCCTTGGCAGTATTCCAGAATTGCTTGAATATGTTATTTATATATTGTCAAAATAAAATCAATCAATACTACAGGCTACATTTAGGCTTTAAATTCACCAGGCATTAACATTGTTTACCCTAAACCAGGGGTAGGCAACCCTAGGCACGCGGGGGCATTTTCATTGGCACAGGGGGCAGCATAAAAAATAAATAAAAAATAAAAAATTATACTTTTTTTTTAATAATTTTTTTTACTTCGCTTTGAAATATTATAGTGAAATATTTTGCACTGTTGTCGCATTTATCTTGTTGAAATCCTCCCACAGGTTCTTTTTTGTAAGTCGACTGTTTTTCACACCCCTATGACATGGTGCTCAGCTGTCAGCTGGCCTCCCGCGCCCGCGCGCAGTTCCCAGGTAATCACACAGTGCTGCGGTTGCATTCTGTATGTGCCGTCTTTCATGATGGCAACCCCCGCTAAGAAAGTTAAAGCAAAGGAAATTCGGGCATTCCAGCCCTCGTGGACAGACGACTACGGGTTTGTGTGTCAGAAGGACCGTGCTGTGTGTACTTTATGTTTAGAAAATGTAGTTTGCAGAACGTCAGGTGTGAAACGCCATTTTGAGACGAAGCATCAAAAAAGTTAAGGCAGAATCGATTAAACGTGCCGTGGCCAGGTATGGAAAGCAAGCCAGCACCCTCAAAGTGTTCACGACTGCTAAAAAACACGCAACTGAAGCAAACTATCGCATTGCTCATTGCATTGCGAAATGTGGAAAGCCATTCACTGATGGCGAATATATCAAGGAGGCTTTTCTCTGTAGCTCAGATGTTTTGTTTGAAGGCTTGCCAAACAAAGAGATAATCAAATCAAGGATAAAAGATATCCCCATGTCAGCTTGAAGTGTCGAGCGACGCATCAACGAAATGTCGGAAAATATCAGAGAACAGCAAACAGCTGGATTAAAAGATGCTCCGGTGTGCAGCTTAAAGTGACCAACTACAGCCCCCAGATAACGGAGCTCAGTAAAGCAAAACTGTTTGTCTGCATTGCACCCCCGCCCCAACTCAGATTTAGGGTTGATACAACCATCATAATAATATTGTTAATTATAACAATAACAATAATGATGTAATAATGTAAAAATTATCATTAAAAATACCTGATTATGAGAAAATAAATTTACGATGCATGGAATATTGTTGATATGGCACAGGCACACTAGTTACAACTATATTTCAAACTGGCACTTCATGTCAAAAAGGTTGCTGACCCCTGCCCTAAACCCTACTATCCACACACACTCCCTCCTCTAATTTGGACCCCTCATTAAAGTCAATAAGGCTCGCCAACTCCAATAGAAACGACTGCACGAAACAACAGCATGAGAGTACATTTCTTGCACTCTAAGTGAACAAACTATGAAAATAAATACAGATTCGGCTGCAGATCAGATCACGTTACATTGATCCGTTGTGTCTGTCTACAGAACGTCGGTTTTGAATTCCTTTTCAATGAGGAGTCCGTTTGTTGGACAGGGTTGCCGCTGTGTCCATCTCTCCGCCAGATATGTGTCCATTTTGATTAACAGAACGCATTACGTTCTATTACGTTGTGGTCGATCAATTAAATGCTATTAAATAGGCTCATTATATATAATATCTTCAGCTCATTCAAAAAGAAAAAAGTATATGATGGGTAATAATTGATGATGATCCCCCGCCCACCCCCCTCCTAATCCTCCAGTTCTACAGAACAAGCAGAGGGTTTTCATGGAGTCAGTGTGAAATGTAGTGTAACTCATTACAGAGAATTAGGTCTGAACATTTCAAAACAAAAGAGTGTCAACTTGCATGGAGCAAAGCAGAGGGAGAGAAGAAGGTGGTCACTAAGCTGTTCTCTCTTTCAGGGATGTGGAGATAGTGACACAATGCAATCTGACAGCAAACAAGATAGAGCGAGGGAGCAAGAGAGAAATGGAGAGAAAGAGAAAGAAAGAAAGAAAGAAAGAAAGAAAGAAAGAAAGAAAGAAAGAAAGAAAGAAAGAAAGAAAGAAAGAAAGAAAGAAAGAAAGAAAGAAAGAAAGAAAGAAAGAAAATGAGACAGGACAGAGAGAGAGAGAGAGAGAGAGAGAGAGAGAGAGAGAGAGAGAGAGAGAGAGAGAAACAGACAGACAGACAGACAGACAGACAGACAGACAGACAGACAGACAGACAGACAGACAGACAGACAGACAGACAGACAGACAGACAGACAGACAGACAGACAGACAGACAGACAGACAGACAGACAGACAGACAGACAGACAGAAATAGAGAGAGGGGGGGCAGGGGACATGTGGGTGGTTAATGGTTACATATGTATGCTTTGATTACCAAGTGCAGATGACACCTCTGGAATGTTGCCATTAGTAGGCCTATCAAGGAATAGGGACAAACAGCTAGTCCTATATATGTGAATTGGTCAGCGGACTCAAATGTGTGTGTGTGTGTATGTGTGTATGTGTGTATGTGTGTGTGTGTGTGTGTGTGTGTGTGTGTGTGTGTGTGTGTGTGTGTGTGTGTGTGTGTGTGTGTGTGTGTGTGTGTGTGTGTGTGTGTGTGTGTGTGTGTGCATGGCCGCCTAGTTATAGTTGAAAGTGGGGGTGCAAGTTTTTTTTTTTTTTTTTTTTTTTTCTTTTAAATTTTTTTTTTTTTTTTTTTTGCAAGGGGTGGTTTGGACGGGGTCCGGCACGACCCCCTCCACGGCAGTTTTTTTTACATTTAATGAACACCTGTATGTGCAATTTCCTGCAATATAGAGCCTTCAATCTTGACCAAAATAAAGCTGCTCTTTTCACTATAAAACTCAGTTTATATTGCAGTATGATAGCTATAATAATAATAACTTCACTGCGAGGGCTCTTTTAGCTAACGCTAGCTAGGCACGTATGATAGCCAATTACTATTATAATAATAATAATAATAACTTTCCCATCCTCCCAAAGCCCCTCCAGCCCCGTTCACATCCGCAGCACCAACAACAACAACAACAACAACTAATTGACGCTATCAATAGCCCCAGTGAGCGCGGCGGCTGAATGAATGAAAACTTTATTTAACAGATTGCAGAATGGGTACAATACAGTACGGCTCAATACACACAATTGTTAAGGGGATGCAGACCAGATAAAGACGTTTGTCTTGTTTACATCAGGGTCCCCTTTCGTGACTGTGCTGCACCGAGTGAATCCACAGTCACTTGCTCCTCAATGGGAAACCAACCTAGATTTACCATGAAGGACTGGTTCTGGCCGAACCGTTCGTTATACAAGTATCACAGAGACATTACAAAGGTGCTCACAGTTGCACGAGGGGTTCGCACAGAGATACGGGATGGTTTGAAAGCTCGGCGTTGCTAATAAATATTTTTAATATTTTTTTATAAACTGCTCAAAGCGGCATTATTTCCGCCGTTGGGTGATCACAGCGCCTGCGCACCATCCTGTATCTCTGGATTCACTCGGTGCAGCGCCGAGGCTCACCATACGAGAAATATTCAGTTTCAATCTGTTTGCGCATTTAGTATACAGTCACAGTGTTCGACTTACGTGATGATTTGCTCCATTTTGATGTAAACGCCGAAGAATAATCCTCACGAGTCACAATGTTATCCAATATTAGGGGTGGGACAATACATCGATCCAGATCGATATATCGATCTATTATCAATAATCAAATAGGATCGACGCAACGTAAAAAGATCGATTCATATTGCGATACTCTTATTTTGAAAATCCCCGCGAGTCATATCCGCCGGCGCCCAGTATTGTGAAACTCCGTGTAGCAGTGTTTGCGTCTGCTGTAAAGCACTACAGAGCGTCTATTTTGCGAGCCGATATAAGTCTGTGCAGTTTTTTCCCCGCAACGGGTCAAATGCATATAACAGGCGTTGCATCGTCGCCATTCCTTTATGCCAACGTCGCGTTAAATATCTAAATGAACGTCGCGTTGGCTGCTTAAAAGCTAAGCAGCTAACCGTGAGAGAGAACAGGAGAGTGAAGAGGGGACTTGGAAGGAGGAGGGGTGGGGGCTGTGGGGGACTGTGTGTGTGTGTGTGTGTGTGTGTGTGTGTGTCTGTGTGTGTCTGTGTGTGTCTGTGTGTGTGTTAAAGCTCAATATATAAAAACAAAAGTGAACAGGAGGTCTATTTGTATTAAAAACAATAGATTGTTTTTCATTTAAATGTCTGGAAGAGCTCAAAAATAAATACATCAATTGATATTTCCGTAGCCTTTTTTTAGTTGATCTAAATGTGACTGATTGTGTTAAATGGGCACATAATATCGCCTCATATCGATCGCAGGCACCTGAATTGAATCGTATCGTATCGTATCGTGGCAGACTTTGTGATATCGGCAAATATCGTATCGTTGTCCAAAGAATCGATATCGTATCGTATCGTGATGAAACTGATGATTCCCACCCCTATCCAATATCCAGCCTGAATTTTTCAAGGGCTTTCGAAAAAGCCGCCTCCCCCAACATGTCGTATACGTCATGCCGACGAACCGTGGCCCGTGGGCACTGGATCAAACCATTAAAGTGGGGGGTCACACAATCTTTGGAAACTTAAAAACTTGCTATTAAGTGTCATTGCGTATTATTAATTTGATTGAAATTACGTAGTTATGGTTCGATTTATATATGGGAGGGGGGGGTATATCATATTTTTCATATGATCAAAAAGTGGGGGAGCAAAATCAGATGTTTGCCCCCCCATGTTCAATAGTCATAGAGCAGCTGCATCGCGTGCTCTTATGCGCAGGCGTCTATGTGTGTGTGTGTGTGTGTGTGTGTGTGTGTGTGCGTGCGTGCGTGCGTGCGTGCGTGCGTGTGTGTGTGTTCTGTCCACATATCCATGCATGTAAATTACGTGTAAATTGTCTTCCTAGATTTCCATTCGTATGCACTTCATCAACATAAAGTAGAAGAAGAAAACTGTCTGATTGGATGTTGGACAGATAAACCCGCCTCTGCCTCCACTATGAGCTACCACTATGGTCTCTCTCGGGACTTCTCACCACACAATGATGCCTATATTAGAACATACAGACCTGACAGGGAGCACACACACAGACACACACACACAGTTAGCCAGAGAGACATGTGGAACAGCAAACACTGCAACAGTTGGAAATATATGGCCATGACTTATCTGTGCTATAGCGATGCACACATGGTTTCTTGAGGCCAATACCAACATCAGATTCTTCCATAACCACATCGGCCGACACTAGGGGTATAACGATGCATCGATTAATCGAAATGCATCGATCCTAATGTGACAATTCAACTGCATCGATTTGAAAACGTTATAATCGATTATAATCAAAATAATAATAATAAAATAAAAAAGATGTTTTTTTTTTAATGTTTTTTTTTTATTATTATTGTTTTTATTGACCTATAGTCCATTCAGGCTGAGTGAATCAGTTCTCCCAGCCACATTTGTGTATACATTTTTTTTTTGGGGGAATTAACAGATTTTTCTAATCGAATCGAATCGTTGTCAAATGAAGAGATTTCATGATACATTGAATCGTTGCCTGAAGAATCGTAATCGAATTTAATCGTTGTGAGGTCGCATCGTTACACCCCTAGCCGACACTGATATAGATCGGCAGATAATGAAGCGGTATTCTAAGTATTGGGGAAGGGGGGTGGGGGTACAACACTAAAGGACACAACCAACAACAATGACCAAAAACAACAACAACAACAACAACAACAACAACAACAACAACAACAACAACTGAAATACAACTTAACAACTTAGGCAAGACACTTAAACCCTAATTGCTCCTGATGAGCAGGTTGGCACCTTGCATGGTTGCCTCCACCGTCGGTGTGTGAATGTGTGAGTGAATGGGTAAAATGTGAGGAACAAATTGTAAAGCGCTTTGGATAAAAGTGCTATATAAATGCTGCCATTTACCATTTAATCACCAACCCCAACAACAAAACGAGGTCGACAAGACCAAGGAGCTGCTCGTGGACTACAGGAGAGGGGGGTAAGCATAGATGGGTCTGCTGTGGAGTTAGCAGCATAGCAGCTTCAAGTGTTCACATCTGACGTTGCCTTGTTCCAGAGCTGAGGCAGTTCAAAGGAAGTGAAATGTAGAACTGTGCTAATGCAATGCCGGCCGACGAAACCAAACAGAAAAATTATGAGTAGCCCGGCCCCACACGCGTAGCTCCCTGATTAATCACCAAAAAGGCAATTGCTGTTTTTTTTTTTTTATATGTAAGGTAGACCATTATTTTACTGAAATGTGTTAAGAATTGTTAAGAAGTGCTGAGGCCTATGCTCTGAGCAAAAACCAAAGCAAAAGAAAAGTCAGCTTTGGTCTTTGATCCTACAACCATCTATTGTTCTTCCCCCACTGATAACAATATCAGACTTACTGGATACAGATTTAGCCAATGAGACCCAAATAGACTTTGTATTCCTACGAAAGCAAATCTGCAATCTCACTAGATATATAACGCACAAAAAAACTGTTTCAACTATATTTTCTGCACATGGCACTAAGAGATACCCCTCTATGCATAAGCCGACATTCATAATGTTTTCATTTTGCAAATAAAGAATACAATAAAAGGTCAGTTTAAGCATTCATTTGCCTAACAAAATGTGAATAATGAAAACAGGAATATTTTAAATATGTCAAAAATCTATATATAATTTACAACACAAAAAACTATCGTTATTGACACTGTTCCTCCTGCTTGGTTTCATTGAGTAGTTGTCATACTTTACGTTGGTGTTTGAAGGTAGAACAACAGTAAAGCAGTACAGTAAAACTGTAAAGTAAAGTAAAAACAGTAAAGTAAAAGTGAAAGTGCACTCAAAGCCCTAAAACTATTAATCAAGGATAGTCATTTTCATTTTGGTGTTTTTTATGCTTAATTACTTTAGGTGTGCGTGTGTGTGTGTGTGTGTGTGTGTGTGTGTGTGTGTGTGTGTGTGCGCGCGTGTGTGCATGTGCATGCATGCACATGTGGGTATTAGTGCATGTTCGGTGCAAGTTTTGCATGCAAGCTTAGGGCGAGACTCATCTTGGTGCACAAAAAGATCGAACCCCTTTTTCCTGCCCCCAGGAATGCCGTACAACATGCTACAATACTCCCTGAGAGCCAAAGTGCCAACCTCACATTTATAGTTGGAGATTCTGCTGAGATTTTGAGGAAGCAGGGCTGCACTCAGGTTTGACTTTAAAAAACAAAACACAAAACACACACACACACACACACACAGTATATTATACTTTACACAATTCACCCCCTGAAAGATGACACCTGCAATATGAAATTCCCACGACTCACTTGTTGAAAGAGTTTTTAGCAAGGGCATAGCCTGTACAAATTAACGGATACACATTCAGTGAATTGCAGCTGTTGCCGGGCTTTCTATGGTGTTTACCCAGCACTGTAGTACCTCTAGAATACAACCACCTTTTTCGTATGCTCTCTATATATCTCTCTGCCAATATCAATGTGATGGTATGCATAGTAGTAGGCCTTATGAGGTCACTCAGTGACTGTTCCGACATTAGATGCCAATCCCTTGCCATTGTGATTATCAGTGTGCTCAGTGTGACTGCCATCCGTCAAAGTCACACAACTTACAGTAAGGTCCTGTAGCTATCATTAGCTACCATGCATGATTCTTGTGTGTGTAGAAGCACAGCCCTCGTCGACACCTTGCAAGCCTATTACATCCGGGTAAGAACGCATAAGGGCCTATAAGAACACTGTATATATATATATCCAGGAATTAAGTATGTTGGCTCTGGAACAACACGTGTTCGATTTTAAAAGGAATTTTAAGCCTCTTAAAACCTGTGCCGCTGCCAGACCGATTGTGAGTCCATTCTGGCTGGAGTCATAGTTCTCTATAGACGGTTTCAACTTGACAACATAAATATTCTAAATGGACTACATCTGATCGCCTGTAAGCTATTATAACACTGCAATAAACTTGGGTCCAGGCCAAGCTGTTCTCTAGCAATGCAGTTCCACTGACAGGGTAAGTAAAAACCTGTCCAGGTCCATTTCACTCATTATATCAGAAAGATAGAAAATGACTAGGATTTCAAGACTGAGTGGTAGATTGAATAGAATAGAGGGAGACTGAACAACTAAGCTAACTGTGGGCACTGTGGGTTGCTGAACTTTAAAGAGGACCTATATTGTGAAGAATGCCTTTTCCTGTGTTTTGAATTGTATTTACATAATGGGGGGTTGTCCCAAAACTGAGAAAATATTTAAGCTGTGACAAGAACCCCCCCTCTTGAAATGATGCCATTCAGAATTGCAGACAAGACCTTGTATACGTGTGCGTGCATGTGAAGAGATCTTGATAAGATGTGAAAAAGATGGTGACTCACTCGTAAATCCTCTCTTTTCCTCTTAACACTTTGAGCGCCACGCCTGGTTTTCCGTTTTACCGCTTGAATGCCACCATCGGCGCCAAATGTTAACGTTAATATCGCCTAATATATGTTTTAAATTATGGCTATGTGTCTAATCTGCCCATCGCATTATCAAAGACTATTTTCCAGTCAGTGCTGTGAAGGCAGATTGTTTTTTTATCGCGTCGTTTCCATTTCAGAGCAGTTAGAAAAGCCCCCGTTTTGATATAAAAAACAGCTCATTCTGGAGCATTCTATGAAAATCGTCTTTTAGTGGAATATTCCACAACGTTGATATTCGTCTGCCTTTTTATGAATCGTTTTCAAATAAACGCTAGATGATCAATATTATACGTGCACGCAAGCACATTACGGCCGGGCACTGATAATCGCTCCGTTGATTTCCTCACAGACTTTTACAGTGAAACCGAAAGAAGACATTTCACAAAACAGCTTATAACTTCATCAAACTTACTCTGATTATCCTACCACTGATAACATAGAGTCCTTACCTGACATCAGATGGTATCCAACTGGTATATTCCAATTCCTGATCACAATTCGAAAAAATCGATAAGTGTATGGATCCAACGCGAGACTGTAGATCTCCATGATCCGCGGGGATCTGAGGCTCCAGAATGAACTGTGGTAACCCCGGCTGGATCAGTGAACTGGAAAATGTGGAGTACCGGATTTTTTTCCCCATTCATTTTCATTGAGTCCATTCCAAAATCACTTATGTCATCTGGGAGACGACAGGGGGCGCTTTTTTCCACAGTGATCACCGGCGCAGCTCGGCTATACTCGGGTAGGCTCGGGTGATGCAATATTTTTTCAGATCGCAAAAAAAAAAAAAAAAAAAAAATCCGAGAAATCTCGTGAGTGGCAATAAAAAAACCTGAGAAATCTCGTGAGTGGCACGGAAAGTGTTAACATGCGGGCAGAAAAGTGGCCATTTTTGTTTTCGTTTTTGAGGACTGCATACCTTTTTTGCAAACCAGAATACTATACTTTATACTTATAGCACATGCACAAGCCTGGTCTCTTTTGAAAGATAACATTCTGAAGTTTATGATACAATAAAGAAAGATCACTTTTAGTGCTAATGAAATAGAGTAACATAGGTCTGAACTTGAGTTGTAGAAAAACTTGTTACTCAAGTTTTTCTGTAGTAGTTAGTAGTCCAGAAGTAGTATTTCCCCAGAAATTTGTATGGCTTAAAAAAAACATCCATAGCCTGAAGTCTTATGTATCTTATGTCCAGATCCGTTCAGAAATTAGTGATTAGGAGTGATTTTGGTAAACTGTGTACAAAAGAAAAACTCAGTTTTCTCATAGACTTCAATTCATTCTGCGTTTTTTCTCTTCCTGTTTTCGCTCGTTAATTTTCACCTAGAACCCTGATTCGTACATCCCCAGGTGGGATATCATTGGAAAGCCACACTCATTGGCTACAACCCTGTCCAATCATTTTCGAGATCGCCAAATGATTGACGGAACTAGAGCCCCAAGAGTCGGGAGTAGTATTTGCACAATACCGTGTACTTTGCGCAAGCCTCAAATATCGGCATGTAACTCGAGAACTGCTGAACTGATTTTGTCACTTGAAAGGGCTATCGACAGGCAACAAATGGAGCTTTAATTCGATATATTGTATTCGAAAATATGCACACCCGAGCCACTAGAGGTCGCCAAAGTGCCGGTGGGCAAATCGTCCTCAAAAGGGCCCACATTTCCTGATCGCTCGCACAGCCACACACACACACACACACACATGGGGCACACGCTGATATATAGGTCAAAACAGATCCGATTACCCCAAGACTGGAAAAATAAATTCCTTACCAAAAATCCAAAAAGATTATTCCAATTCCTGATCGCCATTCCAAATATCGATCACGCTTATTGATTACAGTGTTGGGTACTGTAAATACATAATCCACGCTGTTCTGATGGCCGGCGATCACTTGGTCTCTTCAGTTGGCTTGACGGAAAAGTAAAATGAGGAAACTGGCCCCCCCCCCCCTTCGTCAGTCTAAACTAAAGTAATGGGGTGCAGTTACACAGGGAGAGACGATAGGGGGCGGCATTTTCCCAATTGAGCTCAGAGAGAGTCTGCAACACTAGCGTGAGGCTCGATTGATGAAATATGACATGTCGTATGACATGTCGTATGAAAATATGACAAACAAACGCTATATAGCGTTGGCGGGCACTCAAAGGTCGGCATGAACTAACGACAAAAAGCGTGGCTGGCATTCAAAGTGTTAAGAGGTTTTTAACCTAAAATATGTTTTTGATCATTTTTAACATTAAGATTGCTATGCTATTGCTGGATCTTGAGTCATATTTGATCTTTAATGTCTAGTCTAAAAATTTGATCTGAATCTTGTTTCACAGTACAGGCTCGTGCACCACTGCTAGATGGTACACGAGCAGTTTGTTCCATTTATAGGTACAGTATTTAGAGGTTGTGTGCTTACCACTCCAAATGTTCGTTGGTTGTTTTATTTGAATTGAATTGATTGAATAATTGAATAATTATTTAAGGGAACTGTGCAGCAGAGTGCAGTATCTGCTTTTTGGGGGTTAATTAAAATAATTATGTCATATTTTTGTATGCCTAAAGATTACTTCATTAATACATGTTAAATCTGGGTACTATCATCTATCTACCTATAACACATTTTGGATGGCAAGTCAAACCACTTTAAAGCCATTTTTTACTGTTTGGAAGTTACTGCGGTCTGCCTGGTTTTTGAGTGTGATTTTGTAGTTACTGCAGTTTTTAAAACCCCATATCTCCAAAACTGAGCGACATTAACATCTGAAACTTAGTCACAAGATAAAACATTTATTGACAAGTTCAATTTCACTCATAACTCAATTTTGACTTTTTTTGAGTTACTGCGGTCTGCCTTGACAGGGCAGCTGATCTGGGTGGACGATCTGCTTTTGGTTAAGACCCAATGAGCACTGCCCAGCTGTGTCTCATTCAGGATACCCAGGCCCTCTCTCAAAGGTTTCTCCACAAAAATCAATCATCAACCCTCCTTCTATTTCCTTGCCTTCTCTCACTCCTCACATTCGCTCATCTGGACCCTCCCAATCAGTTTGCCTCTGTTCCAGTCTCTCCATTATATTCAGCATTTCCTAAATCCGCTTGTTGCCCCTTTTGTTCCCTCGCCTCACCTCCCTCAACCCTTTCCTCGGCTTCATCCATTCTCCTCACCAACCCATTTACCTCGCCATCCATTTTATCCATTCTTCAACAACAACATCCATTTTATCCATTATTCCACAACAACATCCATTTTATCCATTATCCAACAACAACATCCATTGTATCCATTCTCCAACAACAAAATCCATTTTATCCATTCTCCAATTGTATTCAACAACGGAGCACGGCGGTTCTTCATCCTCCTTCCTTCCCCATCGGTTTCTAGGCATCTATTCTTCCAAATCAGTTCTCCGACCTATGAATATCCTATCTCCACGTTTCAATGCTTTCACCGGGAACTAAGCAAAGCACGTCGGTCTTACCCCATGCTATCCAACCTCTATTTTATGTTTCTTCATCTCAAGGCTTCACATTGAACATGCAATCTAGAATATGAAAGATTGTATACAGTAGGGTTGTCACGATACCAACATTTTAGTTTCGATACTATACCAATATTAATTCTGATACTTTTCAATACTTTCAATACTTTTCCGAAAAAATTCAAGGGGTAGAAAAAGTATGGTTTTATTATTAGTATTATTATTATTTTACATTTGTCATAGCAGAGGCCTAATTAGTTTGAGATACCATAACCTACCCCCTCCTAATGTAGTCTCCTCCCCATCATATGTATATATTCTCTGTTAGGATCTATGGGTAACAGTACTGTATATTTGCATATCGTATATGTCACAAATGTAACAGTACTATATACCTGTATGTCATGTATGTCCCTATGCCATAAATGTCATGTATGTTGTGTATGTCATAAATGTCATGAATTGAAAATGGGGGACCCTGATCGATGTACACAAGACAGTCTTTCTCTGGTCTGCATCCCCTTAACAATTGTGTGTATTGAGCCGTACTGTATTGTATCTATTCTGCAATCCGTTAAATAAAGTTTTCATTCATTCATTCATAGATTTTTTTTTTGATGAGTGAGACTGATTAGATATAGCCAGGGGAGGAAACTTTTTGGCTTACCAGCCAACTGGCGAGTAAATACATTTTTTTACCAGCCAAACAGATTTTTTACCAGCCAAAAATAAATCGCTAATTGTGATAATTACTTCTTTGTATGTCTTCGTCTAAATTGATTTTCAATCATAGTAATAATCACACCGTGTCTCTACTCTTTAAAATATTTATTAGCATAAAACATTAATAAGTGTCTCTACGCTTCACAATATTAGCATAAAACATGTATTAATCACACCGTCTCTACTCTTCAAAATATTAGGATATCACATATTAACATGAAAGAGGGAACTATTCTGGACTGGGTTGGGCTGAACTGGGCAGTGAAAGATGCTGGACTGGGTTGGGCTGAACTGGGCAGTGAAAGATGCTGGACTGGGTTGGGCTGAACTGGGCAGTGAAAGATGCTGGACTGGGTTGGGCTGAACTGGGCAGTGAAAGATGCTGGGCTGGACTGGGTTGGGCTGAACTGGGCAGTGAAAGATGCTGGACTGGGTTGGGCTGAACTGGGCAGTGAAAGATGCTGGGCTGGACTGGGTTAGTCTGAACTGGGCAGTGAAAGATGCTGGACTGGGTTGGGCTGAACTGGGCAGTGAAAGATGCTGGACTGGGTTGGGCTGAACTGGGCAGTGAAAGATGCTGGGCTGGACTGGGTTGGGCAGGGAAAGTTGGGCTGGTCTAGGTTGGACTGGGTTGGGCTGGACTGGGCTGGGCAGTGAAAGAACCAAGCATTTCACTGTAATGTAATAGCTAAATAAAAAAAACTTGAACTTGACTTGTTACATTTGCACTCTGGTTGGATGCCAAACATATTCTGGCTGTACTGTACTTGTGCTGTATGATGACAATACATTGGAATCGAATCTCCTGTCAATGCTAGGGGTTCAGTAGGTGTATTCTGAATGACAAGTGTATGACAACATCGCCGTTGTGAAGGGCATATGGGCGAGTGGTGATATGGGGGGAAACCCTGTAATAATTCGGTAATAATAAAATGTCACTCGGCTGCATTTAAGCAAAGCCGCTCAGTATAGTCATCCACTATGTTCAATGCAAGTTATCGTAGCTTGTTACATGCTAGGTAGCTAGCCGGATAATGCTGGGTTAGCCTCACGCCCACTTGTCATTCTCATCCAACTCGAAGGAGACGTGTCGAGTGCCGTTGTTCGCCCCCATGTCAGACAGACCGCAGTGATATCCGAAAGTGACGACTCTACATGCAATTATTTTCATCCACGATGTGTTTTTGTCTAAGTTTGTCTCTACGTTGTCAAGCCGGTGACAGGAGTCTGTAGGTCTGCACGCAGTGGTCTATCCACTTCCCCTAGATGCGCGACATCTTCTAGAAAACGAGTGTTCATTGGAGGAGCTTAGAGCGCATCTGTACAACGATGATGTTCATTGGTTATGGATTATTATGAGGCGCAAATGGGAGGAATCATAAGGGGGGAGTCAGAGTTCGGCTTGTGCCAGTGAGCGAATCAGCAGATGCAGAATAATTTTATTTTGTTTTGTTTTGTTTACTAGTTGCCAGACTGGCGAGTGGTCTTCGTGAATCACTCGCCAAACATAAGAAATACTCGCATTTGGCGAGTAAAGTGGCCTAATTTCCAATAGGAAGGCATTTGCGCGCATAAATGAATAAAAAATAAATAAAAAAAAAAGTACAGTTTTTCCCCAAACGCAGTATAGTATCATTTCAAACACTCTAGTACCGCGGTACTATACCAATACCGGTATACCGTGCAACCCTAGTATACAGTGTACCAATGTAGTGGCATTATGCGCCTACGAATAAATCCATGCGACTCGGAAAACACAGGAGCACTGTGTGAAACTCGAGATTGAAAGGCTTGAATTTTTCTCAGATCACGCTCCAACATTCCTTTGCCTGTGCCCCAATCTTTCCCCCCCAATGTTCCTTGGGAAGAAAACATCACCATGGATGTCGTGGGTTAAGACATACTGTAGCTTGTGCTATTGTCTGAGAGAGCAGCAGTGGTCTCAGAGAGAGAGAGAGAAGAGAGAGAGAGAGAGAGAGAGAGAGAGAGAGAGAGAGAGAGAGAGAGAGAGAGAGAGAGAGAGAGAGAGAGAGAGAGAGAGCGAGAGACTCAACAGCTAGGTGCTTTGTTTTATAACATTCCTTTTCATTCCCCTATACCACCATTTTATCCGTAGAATAGCCTTGATGGGAGAGAGGCCAATTTGAAGCCTGGTATCAATAGAACAGTATGCACTGAGAGCGAGCCAGCCACAACGTGGTTGTTAGACCATATGCCTGGTGTCTTGGCTACCGCCCTCGCTATCCTCTAGGGCTGATGCTATGGCTGACCCACTACACCACTACATGACACCCTTCGCAAAAATCAACGTCAACTAAATTGTATAATTACGTTTTCTTTGGACGGCTCATGTATTTGCAGTTGTATCAGTCAATTCAGAATACTTGGGGTGTGGATGTGATACATCATCTGAAAGCACTGAACCGTTTAACTATAGATGTGCACAACATAATCTTTAGATAATAAAGTTTGATAATAAAGTTTAAATAAGAATTGTTACTCTAAAAACCAAAATATTTATTATATGGTTCATCATCTGAGGTATTCATATTGATGACATATAGGACTGTGTATGTGTGTGTGTGTGTGTGTGTGCGTGTGTGTGTGTGTACTTACTTTGACTCAAAACAACAAAAGGGCAAGGACGACGTAGACAGAGACACGACAGGATACCGGGGTAACGGAGGTAATGACGCCACAAGGAAGGGAGGACAGACCAAACTTAAATACACAGACTGATTATAATGAACAACACCTGGCAAAAGCCAGGTCAAAACACAGAATCAGATAAACACCAAACTAGACACAAAAACCATAACCAAATACAACAACCAGTTGTACATCACACAAGGGAAGGGAACGCCAACGACAACAAGCATAATGATATCACATTAATCATACTTAACAACACAGATATAATAATAGCCTGCACCATCTGATGGTGCCCGCTAGAGGGCGGCAGGAGGCCACTGTTCATCTTGTCCCCACTGCCCCAGACAGGGCTCAGTCTGGGACCGTGACAGCATCGAGTCCACATTGTAAGTCATTCACTCTGCCCCATCTATAGCTAGACATCAACGCCAATCACACTTCCACACATCTACACAGGTTACCCCGTTATGAACGCTCCTGGTAGGATAACAACATTATATTTTACTGAATATAATTTTACTGAATTTGTCTGTTTCCCCCAACCTCATAGGCATAAGGCATTTGTGCAGGATCTGACTGTAGGCTAAATGTTAACAAGGTTTATGTTCATCACAATCCATCCTTGTAAGAATAATAATGATTGTTTCCAAGAATGCTAGTTTGGAGTTGAGCGGGTTGAGTCCTCAGGAGTACTGATAATAATCAACTTTATTTGTATAGCACCTTTCATACAGAAACTGCAGCTCAAAGTGCTTCACAACAGAAAAAAGACATAAAATGAGCACATAAAGTGCAGACATACAATCTATGTCTATAAAATATAAGATTTTCACATTAGGATCTAACATCCCAACAGGCCACCTTGTTTAGGGTTTGATTCAGTTTTAAATAGACAATAATAAAAAGAGTAAGATAGAATAGACAGTAAGATAAAGATAAACATAAAGTGCAGACATATAAAATCTAGTGCTGTCAATCGATTAAAATATTTAACTGGGGGGGGGGGGGGGGAGCGGAGATTGCGTTCGTCACCAACCCCGGAGACGCTGGATTCGCCTGTTCGAATCCAGCTCACAGCTCCGGGGTTGTCACTAGCTTGGCTGGCCGTTCACACTAATACAATTGGCAGTATTAGAGGGTGGGAGAAGCTGGCGGGGTGGGTCCGGGTCGTTGTATACAGCGACTCCTACAGTTCGGTCGGGGCGCCTGCTAAGCGCGGATAGGATCTAAGGGCGGTAGTGTGATCCTTCCACACGTTACACGCTCTCAGTGAGAGTCCGCGCTGCCAGGTGAAAAGAAGCGGTTGATTGGCTAGACGTGTGTCGGAGGAAGCACGTGATAGCCTCCACTCTCCCAGACCGACTGTGGGGGGGTAAGTGCGCAGCGACCAGGAAGGGGATTGGGAATTGGCATAACGACTAACATTGGGATGGGAGAAAATCGGAGGAAAAAGGAGGGGGGAAAAGATCAATAAAAAAATATATATATATTTAACTCGGTTAATCGCATGATTGTCCATAGTTAACTCGCGATTAATCGCAAATTAATCGCATTTTAATTACATTTTTTCTACCTTAAATGGATCTTTTTCAAGTTCCAAGTTTTAATACTCTATGCGAGTCAACAAATGCTTGCTTTATGCAGCCATTTAACACAAAAGGATGACCCTCATGCATTGCAAATTTGCATCAAATTCAAAACAGAGTGATGCACAAAATAACTTAAAAGAAAATAATATTTATTTTATTTAAAACAATGAATAAAGTGTGCATGAAATAATAGGGGAAAGAAAACATTAGGAACTTGTTACATTCACATACACAAGGGCTGATTAATCACACACCCCCCCTCTCTCTCTCACACACTCTCCCAGCTCTCTTTCTCTCTTGCCCCTTCCTCATCTCTCTCACCCCCCTCTCTCTCTATATCTCACACACACACACACACACACACACACACACACACACACACACACACACACACACACACACACACACACACACACACACACACACACACACACACACTTCAGAAACAAACATAGTATCAATGAGAGCATCAATAATACACCTAAGTAAAGTCTAGTAAAAGAAAATTGTTGAAGTTAATCGTGTGGCGTTAATAGAATCGGGCGATAACGCGTTAACTTTGACAGCCTTAATAAAATCAATTAGACAAACGTTAGGGTTTGAAAGCTCGCCATTGCTAATAAACATTTTAAATCATTTTAATAAACTGGTCAACACGGCTTTATTTCCTGCTTTGGGTGCCTGATGTCCATGTTTGTATCAGGACTAATGCTGGCTCTAATTTAAGTTATTTTGTTATTGAAGAATAATGCTAGTTTTTAACATTTTGATGCAGATGACTGTGGAGGGGTGGGTGGGGGCAGTGTTGAGTAGCTGGTCGATGGCTGAGAATAATATTCTAGAGTTTCCAGCATTCTCTGTGATAATCTTAGAATAATAGTCCTTTCTTGCCACTCGTATTTCTTTGTTATAGGCAGTCATGGCTTCCTTATATATATCGCAGTGGACTGTGAGCTTGGTTTTCCTCCATTTTCGTTCAGCAGCTCTACAGATTCTCTGTGTCTGACCAACACTGCTATTATTTAACCATGGGGAGATTTTGTCACTTGACTTTTTTTTAAGATAAGATTAAATATCCATTTATTGATCCCCTTGGGTGTTGACTTGCGGTTCCCCCTGTTCTTGAAATTGGCCCCAATCTGTGGATGTGTGTACTTTTACTGCTCAAATGTACCCTTTCAAGCTGGATAATTGGCAGAGACAGAGAGAAGGCCATTATGGCTAACTGCTGTAGCTGTACGCTTTATCCGTCTGTTCTGTTCTATTCCTGAGAAGGATTAGGTCAGAACAACCTCTTTTATCCCTTCACATAATAAGAACAGTGAATGGGGTTTTCTAAGGCTTGGATCCAATGATTGCTGGACCTTAAATCATCAAAACATAAGACGGCAACTATCTCTAATGCACACAACATAATGAGTGAGTGAGTGAGTGAGTGAGTGAGTGAGTGAGTGAGTGAGTGAGTGAGTGAGTGAGTGAGTGAGTGAGTGAGTGAGTGAGTGAGTGAGTGAGTGAGTGAGTGAGTGAGTGAGTGAGTGATAGCCAGGCCTTTCACACCGTCTGGGCTCCGTGCCGGAGCCGGTTCCCGAACATAATCTCGAACCGGCCGACGCGTTCACACCGGGAATAATTGGTTCGGAACATGACGGAGGCTTTAGTTCGGCCTTCTAAGAAAACACTGAGCACCGATTTTTTACCACTTATCAAGGAGACTTGAACTATACAGTACCTACAATAACCAATAATGTGTGATGCCATCACACACACTGGCATTAAAATTATAAAATGTATTTAATATTTGGTGGTTATAATCAGGGCTGTAGTTGAATAAAAGTGGAAAATTATTGCAACATATAATACTTTTATGACGTTTTTGAAGAGGACCACTTTGTCCCTTAATGGTAAGAGTGAGTTTTTTTTCAATCTGACATTACAAAAAAAATTTAAATCCATACAAATCAGTGTTGTTGCTAATCATTGACATATGCTAGCCTGTAATAATCCCCCCCAGAAAAATAAATTTAGCATTTGATATATTGAAAATATTAATATTTGTGTGTTTATTTTCTTTTTTTACAATAATTTGTGATGCCATCACACACACTGGCATTTAAAGGGTAGATTTTTTCAAATGAATACAGATTTTGATCAGGGCTGAAGTTGAATAAAAGATTTATGAAAAAAGTGAAAAATTATTTCAACATATAATATTTTTATTGCGTTTTTCAAGAGGACAATTTTGTCCCTTAGGGTGAATGAAAGTAGAGTAAACATTTTTTTTCTAAAATTCCAAGATCATTCAAAGATACACACCGTTGCCACATATATTGGATACAAACATAACCGCTACAAAGTTATCAAAAAAATAAGAATCTCAAAGGACACTTTTGTCCTCATCAGACACAAGGGACACAAGGACACAAGGACACAAGGACACAAGGGACAGCCCGGGGCATGAATTACAAATTAGGGCTGACCTTCGAATTTTTTTTTGGAATTCGAAGCTTCGGGGCCGAGATTCGATTTTAATTCGAAGCTTCGAGATAGAAAAATTCATAAAAATTATGTTGTGGGACTTGTACAGCAATTTGTTCAACTTTGTCAGTGCTGTAAAGTTTAAACCTTTTTAAATCTTAGACAAACAAAACACTTTGCTTTCATGAAATATTGTAAGCCGTCATTTGAGGCTTTATAAAAGCAGCACAATGAACACAAATCGGTCAGTGCCGAGTCCGACCTCATCTTAAATAACAAACAGCATTGCTTGTTGTAGTTAACAAAGAGAGGCAGAGTTGATTTTGAACACAAAAAAATCAAAAAATCATATATATATATATTTTATTTTTTTATAATCAAATTTAATTTTCATATTCGAATCCCATGCCCATCGAACGAAGCTTCGAAGTATTTAAGACAGCCCTATTACAAATGTTAACTGAACTCAGTATTCCTTGTTCTTAGTGTTGTATGACAGTACATGGAAATAGTCATCCAACCACCACCCGACCACTACCCGACCACCATCCAACCACTACCCAACCACCACCCAACCACTACCCAACCACCATCCGACGATGTTGTGTTGCACGTCACGGCCATAGAGGCACGCCTCCTATTCCAGAACACTGGCATGCTATCTAAAAGCATGCGCTGTGCCGGTATTATGCCGTTTTTGTTTGGTTCATTGTGAAAAAGTTATGTGCGTGTGTGGTGTGAGTGTGCTTGGATGGATACCTATAATTATAATTAATGGAATTTGATTGTATCTGCATTTGTTAACCCTCTAAAACAGAGGGGCGTGCCCACTGCCCACATGCCACTAGACATGTTTTGCAAAGCTATAGCCTATTAGCCATGTTGGAAACAAGTCGACAGACTTTCACATGTTATCCTTGTACCCCTTGTTTTTATACTATTGTATAAATTGTATGTACTAAATAAAAATCAAATCAAATCATAGCCAATGGAAATGCTAGAAATGGTCACGTGGGCTGGGAGGACCAATGGAACATTTTTATGCTTTCTCCATGTTCCAGTGCGCTGTGGCTGAATCTCCACACATTCAGTCACGCGCTGAGGATAGAGGAGCTTATGCCTGGTTTTATAATAAAATGGCATGAAAAGATGTATCTTCAACAAGCATTGAAACTTCTGGATGTTGAGGACGATCCAGATAATATAAATAAAAAGGACTCATCTGAGCGAGATAGCTGGGACAGTGATGATGAGACAATCATAGTGACTGTCTATAGGTGATCCACAGCTCGTTTGAAGTAGCCTGCTATTGTGTTATTTATTGTGCAGCTTGAATGAAAATCACCTGTTGATGATCTATGTGTGTAGGGCTGCACGATTTTGGGAAATAATGTAATTACGATTTTTCTGACAGATATTGCGATTGCGATAAAAAAAAATCTGTACTTTACTCTCCCTCTCTGAAGTCTAAACTTCACAACACACAATCTAAAACCCCTTACCTCCCTCTCCCAAACCGTTCCTACAACAATTTTTTTTATGTTGCATGATCATGTATATTTAATTTATTTTGTATTATAATTTGTTTATGTTTAAATATCAACATTATCTGGCAATCCTCAGTAAATACTATCAAACTCCTCTGATGTCAGATCAGATATGAGACGCGTGCGTGCACACACACACACACACACACACACACACACACACACACACACACACACACACACACACTAAGGCTGAGCCCGAACGTTCGAACGTTCATTCGTTACGCTGACATTCGGACTTTAATGAATGGGTTCGAACGTTCGGTGAAAAAAAAATAAAGGAGGCGTACGGGGTTGAAGCGATGTGAAGAGGCGGCGCTCGGCTCAACCAGTATGGTCTGCCGGACTGTAGCTGGATAAATTGTCTCAACCAGAGCTCTCAACCAATGCAATAGAACAATTTTGATTGACAGGCGATTCTGCCAATTACGTCACACCGCTTGCACCCGCCTCTGCTGTTACCACCAATCGGCAAGCGTTTATTAGTTTTTTACTTCCGGCAATGCCGCCATTGATCTGCTTGCGAGAAGCACAACAGACTTACCGTAGCTAATACATTAGCTCCCCGCAGAGAACGTAGATGAGGATGACCAAACGAGTCATAATGATTTTACTGCAACGAATGTTATAATAAAACAAAGCCTTTCTATACATGTGTCTGATTGAAAACTTTATTAACAGACTGCAGAATGGGTACAACTCAGGGCTCTTATGAGCAACGGAAGCCCAAGGGGACGGCTTAGGTGGGAGCACCATGGTTGACCGATGCCCAGGACGGGCGCGCATCCGTGGGGTAAGACGGCCGGTGAGAGCGCGGCGCGGAGCCAATGGCAGTGACATGATGGGAATAGCCAGACTCTGAGGACGAGTGCTTGCTACTTGCTATGTTTGGGTAAATAATATGCTGATGTTATTGAACGTGTAACACTAACTATATAACGTTAATGCCACAAAACGAATGCCTTTGTTTATCTAGCCCCTTACGTGACTGCGGTGTGCAAGGGCTATTGTTTATCATAAGTAGTAACTTTGATGCAGTAGCTTGTATATTTTCTTCTGAGTGCTTTGTTTAATTACATGTTTACACAGCCACCACTGTAAACAACATGTTTTTCACCAATAGACTATGCAATGCCGCCCTCCGTAGGATCTATAATAATACAAAAAAAAATTATACAAAAGAAAAAAAAAATATTAAAAAAAATGTAATTAAAAAATTTCAAAAAAACGAACGTTCGAACGTTCGTTCGATAAACCCTGGCGAACGTTCGAACCCTAAAAACAGGGTTCGGGGACAGCCTTAACACACACACACACAGAAAAGAAGAATGGCTTAAATGATTTTAGAATACTTCAGCTAATGAAGTTAAATGTTTATTATCATCAACTATCCAGTTAGTTTTTATAGTGCAACGTTTTGCTACTTAAACATTAAGGCTGCGGTTACACACAGGGCCATTTTCGTTTCGTTATCAGGGTCAGTTTCGCTTTTCAGAACGCAACGTAATGGCAGGCAAGTTAGACATTGTGTGTTTGCCTCCTGAGCACAGTGATGTGTATACATGTAGTACAATGCCAAAGCAGTAGGTGGCAGTAGGTGGCGAACATGAAGACAATTTTCAACCAATCAGAAAAGGTTGAACGCTCACTACACTTTCTGCAAAAAATCAACAAGTCCACTATCTTTAAATGCCTCGCGTGAGCCATTTAGCCAACGTAGCATTTATTTTTCAGCAAAGAAAGTGCAATAAAAGTGCAATAAACAAAACGGATACATTCACTGTGTGTTCTGCCTCATTTGTTGATGAAACAAAACTAACATCAACACAATTGACCACCAAGAGCGGAGTTTTAGTCTCAACGTTAGTAGGTAGCTAACGTTAGCTCACGTTAGCCAGCCAGCACAAAACTCATGATATAAGGAGCTAGCTAGATAACATTAGAGACAACGCCTCATGTATTAAACAAAAGTGAATAGATGACTGGGCCATTTTGTTTAATGCTTGTTATGTTGAAAGAGGAGCTCTGAGCTAACAGGGTCTGGTAGCTAGGTAGCTACGGTAGGTAGCTAACGTTAGCTCACGTTAGCCAGCCAGCACAAAACTGATGATATAAGGAGCTATCAGTAGCTAGATAACATTAGAGACAACGCCTCATGTATTAAACAAAGGTGAATAGATGACTGGGCCATTTTGTTTAATGCTTGTTATGTTGAAAGAGGAGCTCTGAGCTAACAGGGTCTGGTAGCTAGGTAGCTACGGTAGGTAGCTAACGTTAGCTCATGTTAGCCAGCTGCTCATGCAATCGTTAATGCTAGCAGAATGAATGGATGTAAACTTTATTTAACAGATTGCAGAATGGGTACAATACAATACGGCTCAATACAAACTATTGTTAAGGGAATGCAGACTGTTGTAGCTTGGACTGGGCTCCTTATAACAATAACTTGACAACACATGGTAGCTGCAGCTATTTGGGACAGCTCTGCTGTAAACACTGGAAATAACCGTGCAGGTCTCTACTGCGCATGGGCGTTGAGCAACAACGGCTCCGTATCCGGCTCGCGCAGATTACATGGCAGCATTGTCTGCGAGTTTTGGCGAGTATCCAAAACGGAAACACAATTTCAGCATTGCCCTACTGGCAACGTGTTATCCTGCCAAAACGGCGTTTATTTTTAACTAGGACAACAAACGTAATCATTCAGCAACAAAAACGTTCCTGTATTCAATGGTGTAACCAGGCATGCGTTGTTCATGGGACGGGGTAGCACGGTGTGCAAGCTCACTCGCTATTTGCATATCAATAGCGCCGGTCGTCAGGTGTGTTAAATACGTTCTCAGACACATTCACACCTAACTTGTTGTGAAGACGTGTTACATTCCATTCGTAGAGGCAATTAGGCACTGTCTTTAGTCTGTGCCCAAGCGAGGGGACATTAAATGCGCATTCGCGGGAGCGCGCGCACGCGCCAGGAGCGCGCGTGCACGTGGTGCGTGTCACCCCAGATGATTTCAATAACGCACCACTGGGTGTAACCATGGCCTAATTGAACCAGTAGAGAGAGAGATACGGCCCCCCCCCTGCCCTGTGCTCCACCCCCCCTTTCCTTACTCAGCTCAGATGTTTTCTCTGTCTTGAGCAGGGTTAGCTAGGAACAGCTTTCTCAAGCTTCGCACCTTGGGCATGGAATGGGCTACAGGACCATATCCTCAGACACCCTGGTCGCTCTTGGTGAATTTAAATCTGTATTATATAACTTCCTACAAGAAGAATGTCGCTGCTTTCTGTAGTCGGGTCACAACTGCAAAACTGCTAAATTACTGTATTACCCTGTATTATACTGTCATACACTTTTACTATCATGTAGACCAGTGGTTCTCAAACTGTGGTACGCGTACCACTAGTGGTACTTGGTGGTACTGCTGGTGGTACTTGAAAACATTTCCAAAAAAAAATAAAAAAAAAAAAAAAAAAAGTCAGGCCACTGAACTTAGAAGCAGGCCAGGCCAGTGTTTCTGGTTGCGGCGGCGCGATAGTTGGATAATCTAAGTGGGGAACAACCAGGAGATCACTGTGACAGAGAGTAATGCAGTCTAAACAGTCATAAATCTTTAATTAAACTTCAGCCCTGATCATAACCATTTATTTTTTTAAATGAAATACTCCCACTTTTCTGAAAAGAGTTGGTGTTAAATCTGACATTACAAAAAATCCATCAAAATATGTGTTGCTGCTAATCATTGACACATGCCTAGCCTGTAATAATCTCCCCCAGAAAAATGTACTTTGCATTTGATATATTGAAAATATTTTACTTTTTGTGTGTTTTTTTTAACAATAATTTGTGATGCCATCACACAAACTGGCATTTAAAGGGTAAACATTCAAAAATGTATTGAATATGTGTTTTCTTCTTTTTTACAATAATTTGTGATGCCCATCACAAACACTGGCATTTAAAGGGTAAAAATGCCTGCACCAGAATGCAGGAAATTAAGTTTTTGTAACAAAATAAGTGTGTGTGTGTGTGTGTGTGTGTGTGTGTGTGTGTGTGTGTGTGTGTGTGTGTGTGTGTGTGTGTGTGTGTGTGTGTGTGTGTGTGAGAGAGAGAGAATGACGGACAATTGCTTGCTGTGTGAGAGAGAGAGAGAGAGAGAGAGAGAGAGTGAGAGAGAGAGAGAGAGAGAGAGAGAGAGAGAGAGAGAGAGAGATAGAGAGAATTAAGTACATTTGCTGAAATACAGTTGTTCTTAATTTTCTCACTTGCTATGTGAGAATGTTAGTTATTATGTTCTCAATGCCCCTTGCATTGGATGAGTTGTGTGGAAGCGTAGTTCTAGTGCTATCTCTTTGTACATTGTGGCTGTGTCTGACAAAAGTTAACAATAAATAATGGTATCAGGAACAGCGTTTCCGTTAGCCGGTAATTACCGGTATTTGTCCGGCAAAATCTCCTGAAGTCCGACATATTTAATTTCTCCGGTCTTAATGTCCGGTGAAAATAATTCCCTGAGTCTAAGCACAATTTGATTATTTGAATTGTATTAAAATAGGCTAAAATTAAATAGCCTATGCGATGAACGAAACGATCATTACATTTGTTTCCTCGTTGCTTCTAATAATGACAACGACGTTGTCAGCGAGAGCTTTAAAAACGTAGGTCTCGGTTCGCTTCATCGGACCAAACGCGAACCAAATATAGGAAGTGATTATTATTACCACTGCTCGCAGCACTCACTGCAAAACAAGCACACTGCATCTAATCTCTCTATCTATCTATCTATCTATCTATCTATCTATCTCTCTCTCTCTCTCTATGTCTGTGCATCTTGGGAAGAAGGAAGAAAAAACGCGGCTTATTATTATTACCGAGGCGCGCGGCTTATTATATTATTAAAACGGCTACTTGTGGGCACTCATAAAAACACCGTGGTCTACAAGTTGTTTAGCGAGAGGATGGTGGTAGGTAATGTGCTTCAATAGAACAATGGATCAATGCCATGTCAAAACTCGGCTCCGCTGATCTGGGCTCCGCAGTACACACACAGACACACACACACGCGCGCGCGCACACACAGGATCGCAGCCACACACACATTTCCACTGTCCAATAGACAAGCGCCCTTTTCGACCGCGTGACATTGAGGTGGAGAGAGTAGTCACGCAAACCACGATAATGTTGCAGTCTCTCTGCTTTCTCAGTTCTTCGCTTGATATAATTAATACAAATGTCCAATATAACGGAATTCGTTAGCTCATAAAAATGTGATTATAACAGACTGCTGTTCAGTGTCGGACCGACTGCCACATACGCGGTCTATTTTATTTCAAGTCAGCAGCAGCACGGAGACGGAGTATCGAGGGACTTATTTTATTTGGAATATATTAATGACTGTATACGCAAAAGTAGCCTAGTTTTAAGTAATAATATTATAAATCTACATGCCTTGAGGATGACATGAGCCTGCCTATCAATTGTTTTAAAGCTCAATAAACTATGACCGGAATTAATCTCATTTGTCCGGTAGTTGAAATCTTGCAGGTCACGGAGACCGGCAACAATTTTTTCTAACGGAAACCCTGATCAGGAATACATTTGCCTCCTGCATGAACTGTGCATAGCTGAATAGACTGAATTTTAACGCCGGTCATATGGTGGTACTTGGAGAGCCAGCTACGTTCTCAGGTGGTACTTGGTGTAAAAAGAGAACCACTGATGTAGACTATTCTGCTTTGTGTTTTTTTTTTTACATGTGATGTATTGTATATTGTATACATGCACTTTTATTATGTTCTTGTGTGATGTATCGCACATTTTATTGCTGTGTGATGTATTTCAAATGTTATTGCTGTCATCTTGGCCATGTCTCCCTTGCAAAGGAGATCTTGTATCTCAATGGGACTTCCTGGTTAAATTTAAAAAAAGAAAAGAAAAATGTTTTTATTGCAGGCTTTGTGATTTGTGATCATTTCAAATCGCGATTTCGATTTAAAATCGATTAATCGTTCAGCCCTATGTGTAACTATGCTATTTGGGTAAGATGCAAAGAGGACATTTTTTTAGGGGATAGCTAAGTAGATTTTTATTTGATTTGATTTGATTTTTATTTGTCTCGAACATAGAGACATAAAACAAGTTTAAAAAACTAAAAAGTAAATAGTCAAAGACTATTTCCATACAATAAGTGTTCGAGAAGGAACAGGGGGGAGTAAAAAACGTATCAAGCCCTGCCCCTTCCTTACAATATTTTACATTATAATTTAATACAAATAAAAATATGATGGAGGGGCATTGGGTCTCATTCCCGAACGGATTTACGACAAACAATTTCCTCTTAGGCAGATTTCTGCCCATTTAAGACATATTAGGGCTTAAGGGCTGGTAGCGCAATTCCCCAAATTTTCCTGAGATCAGATTTGAGCGTGGCTGAGAGCAGATTTAAGAGTGCTGAGGAGCACACTTATGATTGATTGACTAATTGAAAATTGTATTAACTTGACAGACTGTGTTCACATAGTGATTCCTTCATGTCAACGCTACAGGCCTCCTTGGAATTAATTACTTAATCATAATTAAAATAAATATGACAATATTTGTACGATAAGAAATTACGCATTTGATGTCGGAAAAATAAATAATATGGATTAATCTGATCACAGGGCAGCTGGATTAACCATATCTGAACCAGCTATTTTGGACAAATGTATAATTACTTTAATTACTCAGATATTCAAACACAATTATGCAAGTATTGTGAAATGATTGAAAATAATAATTATTTAATGCCTTCTGTGGAATTTGTATTTCTTATTTGTTACATATCTGTTTTAATGATTAATTATATACATTTGAAAGAATGCAGGTCAACATGCAATATATCCCATTGATTGGTATACAATGGGACAGGCCTTTGTTTGATATAGCTATAAACCTGCATTCCTTCGAATATATCATTAATCAATTAAACGTATATTGAAATACACTATATAGCCTATACACCAACACTGTGGATAAATAAATAAATAAATAAATAAATAAGAACTAAAGCTAATCATGTGGAAATAGACTGCATTAATATTCCATAAGTATTGTGTGCGCCAGTATAGCCTACGTGTCTAATGAATGAACAGTATATAGGCTTATATTATTCTAATTACTTGTTTCATTAGGATTTAGTAGATACTGTATGCTCTGCCCTACGTACAGTATAAGTCTGTACTGTCTGTACTTATACTGTACGTAGGGCAGAGCATATATATAGTATCTACTAAATCCTAATGAAACAAGTAATTAATGGAATAATAAGCCTATACTGCGTTCATTCATTACGCGCGTAGGCTATACAGTACTGCGCGCGCACGCGCACGTGTGTGTGTGTGTCAGCGTTTCCGTTAGCCGGTAATTACCGGTATTTGACCGGCAAAATCTGTTGAAGTCCGACATATGTAATCTCTCCGGTCTTAATGTCCGGTGAAAATAATTCCCTGAGTCTAAGCACAATTTGATTATTTGAATTGTATTAAAATAGGCTAAAATTAAATAGCCTATGCGATGAACGAAACGATCATTACATTTGTTTCCTCGTTGCTTCTAATAATGACAACGACGTTGTCAGCGAGAGCTTACTGCTGGGTGTGCGAACTTTTGTGAAGCTGCAGAGCCAGAGCAACAACAGCACAATGCAGTATTCCAGCAGTACTCCAATTCAGCCATTTTCAGCCAATGTTGGGTGGGGGGCGCTGCTGTGCGGTTCCCAGAAAAGAGCCAATAACAGCTAAATGAGCTGCTCTGCAGCGCCATACTCTTTGCAAATAAGTCGTTGCGAGGTGGAGAGAGTCGTCACGCAAACCACGATAATGTTGCCGTCTCTCTGCTTTCTCAGTTCTTCGCTTGATATAATTAATACAAATGTCCAATATAACGGAATTCGTTAGCTCATAAAAATGTGATTATAACAGACTGCTGTTTAGTGTCGGACCGACTGCCCACATACGCTGTCTATTTTATTTCAAGTCAGCAGCAGCACGGAGTATCGAGGGACTTATTTTATTTGGAATATATTAATGACTGTATACGCAAAAGTAGCCTAGTTTTAAGTAATAATATTATAAATCTACATGCCTTGAGGATGACATTCTTTATATAGCCTGCCTATCAATTGTTTTAAAGCTCAATAAACTATGACCGGAATTAATCTCATTCCGGTAGATTGAAATATTGCAGGTCACGGAGACCGGCAACAATTTTTTCTAACGGAAACCCTGGTGTGTGTGTGTGTGTGTGTGTGTGTGTGTGTGTGTGTGTGTGTGTGTGTGTGTGTGTGTGTGTGTGTGTGTGTGTGTGTGTGTGTGTGTGTGTGTGTGTGTGTGTGTGTGTGTATGCGTGCGCGTGCGCTGCGGCAGGTGCCCGAGCTGTACTATATATGATGACAATACAATTAATCTAATCTAATTTCGATGGGTCGCAAAACGCTTCCGCATCCATTTTCCCACGGCTGCATCATTAGTTGCCTTATAAGGAGCTCTGGAGGCGTTGTTTTGTATGCAAATTACCTGAATGGGGACGCGCGTTCGCGTTTGAGACATATGCCCCAACGCAGATATCTCAGGTGTGAACGTTTGAGACACTTAAGACATATTACCAGCGTGTTGAGGACTCAGAGTGAACTTGTCATTGATTCTGTCTCAGTCGGTTCCAAGATAAGTCTTCCAAGAGAACTCTTTGGAAAATATTGGGGAATAAGACCCATTGTGTGTGGGGGGGCATTGTTGCAAAGAGATAATGGTCCAAATATGAAGGCAACAACAAAATGTATATATTTTTCACATTGTCTGGTAATTTTTTTTTATAATTCATATTAAATAAATCACTGTCTGACTAAGGAAATGTGTATTTGCACCAAACTTCACATGGAGATTCAAAACACCTAAATATAACTTTACATGTTGGAAAAACAATAATCCCCTTATAAACTATGTAGACAATGGGTCTCATTCCCGAAAATTTGTCAACGATATATTCTGGAAGACTTATCTTGGAACCACTGAGACATAATCAATGACAAGTTCACTCTGAGTCCTGAACGTGCTGGTAATATGTCGTAAGTGGCTGAAAAGGTCGCACAAATTATATGATCTGATATCTGCTTGGAGAATGGCATTATGTCTTAAACTCGAAAGCGCGTTCCCGTTCAGGTCATTTGCATACAAAACACAGCCTCCAGAGCTCCTTATAAGGCAACTAGTGACGCAGCTGTGTGCAAATGGAATGGCGGAAGTGCTTTGCGAGTCTTGCGAGCCGCGTGATTACAAAACCTAGCGTCAGTCAGTGCCAATCAGAGAGCGTCTCCGAGAAATGCGGCTAGGTTTCGTAATCACGCTTGCGTGCCATCAAAACTAGATTAGATTAATGTATTGGCATCATATACAGCTTGCGGTACACCTGCCGCAGCGCGCGCGCACACACACACTCGCGCGCGCGCAGTACTGTATATGAATGAATGAATGAAATATAATATATATAGCCTACGGCGGGCGTAATGAATGAACGCAGTATGGCTTATTATTCCATAATTAAGCCTATAGGCTGTTCATTCGTAGGCGCACACAAGACTTGTTATGGAATATTAATGCAGTCTATTTCCACCGATTAGCTTTAGTTCTTATTTATTTATCCACTGTCATTTCAGTGTTGGTGTATAGCAGGGGTAGGCAACCCTTACCCTAGGCACGCGTGCCTGCATAGGCACGCGGGGCATTTGCACAGGCACAGGGGGCAGCAGTAAAAAAAATAATAAAAAAAAATTATACATTTTTTTTTTTTGCTTTGAAATATTATAGTGAAATATTTTGCACGGTTGTCGCATTTATCTTGTTGAAATCCTCCCACAGGTTCTTTTTACTACCACATATTTAATTGAGACCCTTTATTTGTTTATTATTTCAATTTAGCTAGAAATACATTGCTACATCATTCAGTAACATTTGCAGAGCCTTATAACAAAAAACATTATTACGGTCACCATTGTGACCAACACATTTTATTATTTATTTTTCTATTTCATTGAACATTGCACATGTTAACACTTTGAGCGCCACGCCTGGTTTTCCTTTTTACCGGCTGAATGCCACCATCGGCGCCAATGTTAACGTTAATATCGCCTAATCTATGTTTTAAATTATGGCTATGTGTCTAATCTGCCCATCGCATTATCAAAGACTATTTTCCAGTCAGTGCTGTCAAGGCAGATTGTTTTTTTATCGCGTCGTTTCCGTTTCAGAGCAGTTAGAAAAGCCCCCGTTTTGATATAAAAAACAGCCCATTCTGGAGCATTCTATGAAAATCGGCTTTTAGTGGAATATTCCACAACGTTGATATTCGTCTGCCTTTTTATGAATCGTTTTCAAATAAACGCTAGATGATCAATATTATACGTGCACGCAAGCACATTACGGCCGCGCACGGATAATCGCCTCGTTGATTTCCTCTCGGACTTTTACAGTGAAACCGAAAGAAGACATTTCACAAAACAGCCTATATCTTCATCAAACTTACTCTGATTATCCTAACACTGATAACATAGAGTCCTTACCTGACATCAGATGGTATCCAACTGGTATATTCCAATTCCTGATCACCATTAGAAAAAATCGATACGTGTATGGATCCAACGCGATACTGTAGAACTCCATGATCAGCGGGGATCTGAGGTTCCAGAATGAACTGTGGTAACCCCGGCTGGATCAGTGGACTGGAAAATGTGGAGTACCGGATTTTTTTCCCCATTCATTTTCATTGAGTCCATTCCAAAATCACTTATGTCATCTGGGAGACGACAGGGGGCGCTTTTTTCCACAGTGATCGCCGGCGCCGCTCGGCTATACTCGGGTAGGCTCGGGTGATGCAATAATTTTTCAGATCGCTAAAAAAAGATAATAATAATAATTCTGAGAAATCTCGTGAGTGGCTTTCAACCACCTATAAAAAAACACGAGAAATCTTGTGAGTGGCACGGAAAGAGTTAAAAGCCATTTTTTTCCCCAAAATGTGAGTATTACCAAGTCAACTTGTGTTCTTAAAACAATGACAATAAACATAGTTTTATTAGGTTGAAATAATGTGGTTGTGTACTTATTTTTCTGTTAACTTATTATGGATTGAAAACTGAAAACCTTAATGCACAGTAACTGAACTCAATATTTGTAAGTTCTGGTAACTTATTATTATAATTTTTTTTACAGTGTAGTCTTGCGATCAATCAAAACTTATTTACACAATATACCTCACATTCACCCTCCATTCACATCCTGGTGTTCTCCTGGTGTTCTCCATTAGGCCTGTAGGTGGAGCTATGACAGCACATGCACCGATGGTGATGGTGTGTGATGTGTCCAAAAATGAATGGGCAAATGTGAGTGAAATGGTCGCACTGTATGCAACTGTTTGTCTGCATTGCATCCCCCCCCCCCCCCCACTCAGATTTAGGGTTGATACAACCATCATAATAATATTGTTAATAATAACAATAACAATAATGATGTAATAATGTAAAAATTATCATTAAAAATACCTGATTATGAGAAAAAAGAATTACGATGCATGGAATATTGTTGAGGCACACTAGTTACAACTATATTTCAAACAGGCACTCCATGTCAAAAAGGTTGCTGACCCCTGGTGTATAGGCTATATAGTGTATTTCAATATAAGTTTAATTGATTAATGATATATTCGAATGAATGCAGGTTTATAGCTATATCAACCCCCTCCAATGTACAGTAAATGACCAAGTATGGTTTTGTCAATATTCCAATGTACAGTTTTGCTTGTACAGTGTAAGTCTATCCCCCACCCACCCCTCCTATACCCAACCTCCTCCAACAGTTTCTACGTCAAATGTACTCTCTTTTCTGGACTCTTTTTGTATCACAAACAGTACTGTATTTGCAAATCTGGTATGTCATAAATGTATAGATGTAGCAGTACTGTCTATCTGTGTCGTGTGTGTCATATATGTTATGATGAATTGAAAATGGGGGACCCTGATGTAAACAAGACGAAATTCTTTCTCTGGTCTGCATCCCCTTATGTCAGTGATTCCCAACCTGGGGTCCGCGGACCCCCTGGGGGTCCGCCAGGGGGCGCAGGGGGTCCGCCAGACCACAGATGATTTGAGTTTTTTTTTTTTTTTTTTTTTTTTTTAACTTTTTTAACTTTTTTAATTTTTTTTTTTTTTATATAAATATTTAATTAGCATATTTTTATCATCAGAAACATGAATAGTCTCTCCACTACAATAAAAAATAAAGATAAATAAATAAACATCTAGACATGATTTTTGAACGTTAACAGTAGGCTACCGGGTAGCCGCTAAAACGCGAATCAGTTGACTGTATCACTTTCTGTAGCTAGCCTAGCACGCTAGTTAACTTTCTCGGCTCGTCTGCAGTCAGCCGCCAGAGGCGAAAATGTGTGACAAACGAAAAGGAGATGACGGCAGCTCATCTGCAAAAAAAGTTAGGACCTACAGCAATCGCGAAAATTACATCACCATGGGCTTCACTGAGGGACTAGACAAACGACCTGAGTGTGTGATTTGTGGAGAAAAGTTGGCAAACTCGAGCCTGAAACCCAGCAAGCTGAAGAGACATCAGGCGTCTAAGCACCCAGAAACCGTTGGGAAGGATCCGGACTTTTTTCGGAGGAAAGAACAGTCTCTCAAGGCGAACAAGCCTGTTGATGTTAGAGTAGCGTGGAGCAGGGGTGGCAGTGATTTACAGAAGGCTACCGAAGCCTCCTTTGAGTGTTCGCTTTTAATTGCAAAAGCAAAGAAACCGCACAATATTGGCGAGCAGCTCATCAAACCAGCCTGCATCAAAATGGTTTAGAAACTGTGCGGCCCACAGGTGGCGGATAAACTAAAATCAGTACCACTCTCGAACAATGTAGTGAAAGACCGAATTGATAAGATGTCAAGTGATTGCGAGCAGCAGCTGTCAGAAAAGCTTAGAAAGGGTCCATTTGCCATACAACTTGATGAAACTACAACTGTCGCAGACGAGGCTGTGCTCATCGTTTATGTGCAATATATCGAAAATGAGGATCTGAAGCAGGACATTCTCATGTCAGTCAACCTTACTACCACCACTCGAGGTGAGGATATTTTTACTGCAGTGGATTCTTACTTCATTCAACATAAATGCAAACCGTTCACCATTAGGGCCTGATTTGAGAGGATGAATACAGGATTTGAATATTGGCCAAAATTTTGAAATACATATGGTGCAAGATTAGATTTGTTGATTGAAGGCACAAGTCAAAGAAGCATAGTGGGTCTAATTATGATGCATATGCCTGTGTATAAGCAGTTTGTTATTAAAATGACAAAAAAAGGTATTAAACCCAGCTAGGACAGATTCTCTCTGCTACTGATTGGAATTTCCTGTCTCATATTTAGTTTAATTTGTTGCATTGATTTGTTCCATAAATGCAAACCGTTCACCATTAGGGACTGATTTGAGAGGATGAATACAGGATTTGAATATTGGCCAAACATTTTGAAATGCATATGGTGCAAGATGAGATTTGTTGATTGAAGGCACAAGTTAAAGAAGCATAGTGGGTCTAATTGTGATGCATATGCCTGTGTATAAGCAGTTTGTTATTAAAATGACAAAAAAAAGGTATTAAACCCAGCTAGGACAGATTCTCTCTGCTACTGATTGGAATTTCCTGTCTCATATTTAGTTTAATTTGTTGCATTGATTTGTTCCATAAATGCAAACCGTTCACCATTAGGGCCTGATTTGAGAGGATGAATACAGCATTTGAATATTGGCCAAACATTTTGAAATGCATATGGTGCAAGATGAGATTTGTTGATTGAAGGCACAAGTCAAAGAAGCATAGTGGGTCTAATTGTGATGCATATGCCTGTGTATAAGCAGTTTGTTATTAAAATGAAAAAAAAAAGTATTTTATGGTATCTTATTAGGAGGGGGTCCGCGAATTTCATCAGAGATGTTTGGGGGTCCCTGGGGGGAAAAAGGTTGGGAACCACTGCCTTATGTAATTGAGCTGTACTGTACTGTACCCATTCTGCAATCTGTTAATAAAGTGTTCAATCAATCAATCAATCAAACAAAGGTCTGTCCCATTGTATACCAATCAATGGGATACATTGCATGTTGACCTGCATTCTTTCAAATGTATATAATTAATCATTAAAACAGATGTGTAACAAATAAGAAATACAAATTCCACAGAAGGCATTAAATAATTATTATTTTCAATCATTTCACAATAATTGCATAATTGTGTTTGAATATCTGAGTAATTAAAGTAATTATACATTTGTCCAAAATAGCTGGTTCAGATATGGTTAAGCAGCTGCCCTGTGATCAGATGAATCCATATTATTTATTTTTCCGACATCAAATGCATAATTTCTTATCGTACAAATATTGTCATATTTATTTTAATTATGATTAAGTAATTAATTCCAAGGAGGCCTGTAGCGTTGACGTGAAGGAATCACTATGAGAACACAGTCTGTCAAGTTATAATGAAATTTTAAATTAGTCAATCAATCATGAGATTTGATCGTGGCTGAGAGCAGATTTAAGAGTGCTCCTCAGCACTCTTAAATCTGCTCTCAGCCACGATCAAATCTGATCTCAGGAAAATTTGGGGACTCCCACTCCCAGCCCTAATATGTCTTAAATGGGCCGAAATCTGGCTAAGACGAAAATTTTTGTCGTAACTTCGTTCGGGAATGAGACCCAATGTAGTTATTCAACAAAACACAAATTTTTTTTTACTGGCTGTTGATTTTATGTAAAATATGGTATGCTCACACAAAAATAATCTATGATTAGTGACTTTGCACTTAACCAGAAATAAAGGGTAGTTTCCCCTGAATCATAAAAGGTAACAACTAACACTTGATACTGACTCAAAGAATAAGCTCAGAATTAGCAAAAATATAACAATATGTCCAGGCGAACCTTGTAGACATGTTTGTTAGAGAAAGAGAGAGCGAGAGAAGAAATGTGTGACTGCTGCCTGGTGGAGATGTGTGCTCTACTCTGAGTGCACCTTTCTAGTTTATATAAGGCCACCGACACCATACGATGCACCCAAGACAGGGAGCAAGAGCTGAACTGAGCATCTGCTAGTAAAAGCTTGTGATATAATCCCTAACAGATTGGCTCAGAAGATTGAGGACACAATAACAATAATGCAGCACTTGGGTCTGTAAAGCAGAGAGACAGAGAGGGTGGCTTTTCATGGTACAGTACAGTTTATGTCGTCCCCAGTCAGTGACAGCAGTGGCCTTACAGGGCATGTGGAAAGTCAATTACCAAAATGAAATTCAAACATGAGGGCTTGTTGCTGTTGCTATAGGTGCATAATTTATTCCAATTGATCAACATGCAACTGCATCAGATGTAGTAGCCTGTCTGATATCTTACGAGCCAAAAGCTCTTGTTGTACACTGCTTCTCTGAAGTGCAGACTTTCAGTCAAATGGGACAATGTTACGCTACCATATTAAATTAACCGTATGCAACTTAAACCCTAAAGGGGGTCACATGCCCACCGGGGAGGTAGGCCTACTGTTGTTAGGGTCAATCCTAATATCCCCCCTTGCCCTACCATTTAGCCATACCCCTCCGTTTAGCACATGCCTGCGTAGTGTAGGGCTGGGCGATATGGCCTCTAAATGATATCACGATATTTTTTGGCTATGTTACGATACACGATGTACATCACGATATTTTGACATTTCCTCTAAAGCCCTTAAAAATGCTTGATTTAACCATTTGAAGCATACAGTCACGCCAACATGACGATTAAAATAGTCCCTGTAACATATGTCTGCATTAAACCATGAAGATGCTTTAAAAATGTATTTAATTAAACGTTTCTAAAAGAGTAGTCTACTGACACAGTAATACAGAAAAAAATGTATTAACATCTAAGACAATTTATATAAAAACTCACTCTTGGGTGCCTAAGACTTTTGCACAGTACTGTTTTCTATCCACTTTAGCCAAAAATACACACACACTACTGGAGAAAATAATAATCATGTAAACGAGGAATGGTCCGCCCAGGCGCGGAACTTTGTTCCTAGCGGTGGGGGGGACATATTAGGGGGCGTGGTCAATTTTTTTTTTCTAATACCAGGTGTGCAATACGCATTTTCCCAGGCGGTGGCGCATTTTCCCAGGCGGTGGCGCCTCTTGTAAGAAGTGGTCATCGTGGAGCCAGGGCTTGTCCAGCTGCACGTCCGCTAATTTAATATAATGATACTAGTGAATTTTTTTTAACTCTGTCAAAATAAACGAGCTGCATAGGCATAATAAACTGTAAGCGACATATACATGTTTGCACTGTCTTTTTTCTATTATAAAGTGCCTCTCGAGACTCGGGTCCATAACACATAACAGATCAGTCATTTGATTGTAATGCAGGTGCTCGCATTATAAATCGAATGTATGCGAGACAAACAATGTAATCGTTTTGATGCATACATCTCTGCCCAGCCTACCCCACCTGTTGCTGTTGCGCCCCCGCACAGAGAGACCCATATCCCCGCACCAGAACGCTACGACGGGGACGTCTCTAAATGTCATGCCTTTATTTTTCAATATTCACTAGTATTCGGACAACAGCCGCACACTTAAAGTGATACATCTAAAATCGCTTACCTTACCTGTCGGGGGTCCAGGACTCCTGCGTTAGAATGGGCGACAGGCAGCTCTCACTTCCCTCTGCAATTCGTTCCCTGCATACATCGCAAAAGGTATTCGACCACCCTCCCGGGGGCTCGGATAGTTCTTGTAACTGCCTCCATGTTCAAGTTTAAGTTAAGTATGATGTCATAGACTATGTCAAATGTCATGACTCATAGTAGAATCGGCTGGCTTGTTCGCCATCCGCCAGGGAAACCGCAGATATATATTCCTTTACTGCGAATTGAGAGCGTCCCAAAAATGATTCCAGGCCACTATTTCTTTACCAACGGATTTCCAGTTCCGCGTTGACGCTTCCAACTGGTTCATGCGTCGGCTACACGCTGCTTTAATAACACTGTATTATCGAGACAGCGCCCCTATGTATGACTTTGAGGATCTGGCAATGAATTCCAAGAGTAGGGTAAATCTGCAGTGCCGGCACTGTGTAGTAGCGACTAGTGAGTCACAGTGCTGGCCGCCAGGCCGCGCAGTTGCAGCGGTTTGGGGGTAAAAACATGGGGGGGACAAATACTGCATTCTGAAATCATGCGGGGGACATTTTCCGGGGACCCCCCCGCAAGTTACGCCCCTGGGTCCGCCTATACTTTTAATATATACCGTAGTCATATAAAATCACGGGAGACTTGATAGCTTAGACTTATGATTTTTATTATCAGCAATGTTATAACATCCTACTGGTAAACGAAACACTGTAAAGGTGTGTGTGCATCATCATCATATATATATATATTTACTTTTTGATTACATGAAACATTATGAAGTATTCCCTTATGCCGTTTTTCCACGGTCTGCGCGGTACCTACTCGGCTCGGTAGTACCCCCCATAGATTAGATAGATATAAAGACGGTACCCCCCCCCCCCCCCCCCGTCAGTGTAGCTGGGGCTGCCGTGACGTCATCTTCAACGTGACACACGGAGGATTTTGACGCTAGCTATCAATCTACTGTATGAATCCAGTGCCTTATTAGCTCAATTACGCTAGCTGCAATGCTAACCGTTAGAACGCGAGGCTACTACCAGTTCATCCACCTCGTCGCCTCCGTATTCCATTGACGTTTCTGAATAAAACATGTAGGGCTAACGTTTAAACTCGCGAAGCTCTCTCCACTTCTCTCACACTCTCATATCCCCGGCTGTCTCCTCAAAACAAACCTGTGGCGCCGCCTCTCTGTCTCTGGGTGTATGTGTGTGTGTGTGTGTCTGTGCGCGCGTGCATGTATGTGCGTGTAAGTTGGGGCGAGTGTGTGCATTTTCTTTCTTTGAGAGGGAGAGACAAGAGACGGAGAGAGTAAAGGCAAGCGCTGCGCCAAAGTAAGTCATCTCAACCGCGGCGGCTTATAAACTGATGTGAGGGATTGTGAGAAACATCACGATGTCCGCGATACGTTTAAAAAGTGTATAGTCCGCGATACGTTTAAAAAGTGTATAGGTGCCTGGCTCAGCCTCTTTAACGTTACTGCTACTAGTGCTAGCCAGGCTAGCCTTACCTGACGGGGTGAAAAAAGTTGAGATAGTCAGTATGCTTTGCCGAAGTAACGCGCTCTTTCTGTCCCTTTCCTGTTTAGATTTTAACTTAGCAGCTCCGCTTTCCCACCGTTTAACTTTTTTATCCATGTTTTTTGAGTCTCATATGATACAGTACTACTTGAGTCTTAAGGCCTCTGCATGCTACAGAAACTTCAAAGCAACTGCACCACAACATCGACAAAGCAACGGTGTTGCAGACACTCTACCTTTATGCTTCTGCAAAATCAACGCGCAGCCTATGTAACATTGTACCCCGTACGTAGCTAGGTTTCCTAGATAGATGATGCTTCCCTTCTCAACCAACCCATTGATAACAGGCAGAAGAATAAGCATCATTTTTACTTCCGGGCGGGGGGTTTCAAAATAAAAGAGCGAGTCTAAAAGCACCGTAAATACGTTTATTTTTTACAATATCTGTGAGGTTTTGTCCGCTGCTCACCAACTTTCTCTGTCTTCTTTAAGCCTACTGTTAGGAATTCCCTACTCACTCTCTCTAGCCCCCACCCTCTCGTTCTTTACTCTCAGTGGCCACACCTGTTCGATTATCAATTACCTCTCGCACCTGTGGTGGCAGGCTAATTAGTTCCCCTGTGGGCTTTAAATACCAGGGCGCTTCCCCTCGTTTCGGCGTGGGGTCGTGTTGTATTCATGCTGAGTCATATTCTCTAACATCTAGACTCTTTCGGGAGATCCTCTGGTCTACCAATGCTGTATATGGATTTCTCCAGCCTTGAGATGTTTTGCTCCAGCCTTCGTCTGCTGTCGCCGTAGCCTGTGGAGGAGACTGTTCTGCGCTCCCTGTACTTCCACGGGAGGCACCCCAGCGCTCCACTGCAGACCCCAGCGCAGCTGTTCGTCCTGACGCACATCTAGACCAACGCGCATCTCCCGGACCCTCGGGCTTGGCATGCTCTCCAGTCACCAGCGCGCAACGCGCATCTGCAAGGGCTTGGCACGCTCTCCAGTCACCAGCGCGCAACGCGCATCTTCAAGGGCTTGGCACGCTCTCCAGTCTCCAGCGCGCAACGCGCATCTTCCAAGGATCCTCGTGCTTGGCACGCTCTCCAGTCACCAGCGCGCAACGCGCATCTGCAAGGGCTTGGCACGCTCTCCAGTCACCAGCGCGCAACGCGCATCTTCAAGGGCTTGGCACGCTCTCCAGTCTCCAGCGCGCAACGCGCATCTTCCAAGGATCCTCGTGCTTGGCACACTCCTCCTCGCAGACGCACCCCGAGGCGTCTCTCGGTTCCGACGTGCACACCAAGGTGTGGCGCGCCACTCTGTTCCTCGGCTCCGACAGCGGCTACCCGGTGGACGACACCCTCGCCACCGCCGTTGTTCCAGCACCCTGTTCCTCGGCTCCGACAGCGGCTACCCGGTGGACGACACCCTCGCCACCGCCACTGTTCCAGCACTCTGTTCCTCGGCTCCGACAGCGGCTACCCGGTGGACGACACCCTCGCCACCGCCACTGTTCCAGCACTCTGTTCCTCGGCTCCGACAGCGGCTACCCGGTGGACGACACCCTCGCCACCGCCACTGTTCCAGCACTCTGTTCCTCGGCTCCGACAGCGGCTACCCGGTGGACGACACCCTCGCCACCGCCACTGTTCCAGCACTCTGTTCCTCGGCTCCGACAGTCGGCTACCCGGTGGACGACACCCTCGCCACCGCCACTGTTCCAGCACTCTGTTCCTCGGCTCGGACAGCCAGCCACCCGGTGGCGATGCCCTCGCCCCGCTGCTGTCCCTGTACCATTACGCATACGCCTGGGTGAGTTTTGATTGTGATGTCACTCACCCAGCGTAATGCCTCTTGCCCCCGTTCCCGCTGCTGTTTCCTGTACCATTACGCATACGCCTGGGTGAGTTTTGATTGTGATGTCACTCACCCAGCGTAATGCCTCTTGCCCCCGTCTCGCTGCTGTTCCTGTACCATTACGCATACGCCTGGGTGAGTTTTGATTGTGATGTCACTCACCCAGCGTATTGCCTCCTTTAGTTCTCACTTAGTTAGTAGTTTGGACATTTCATCTCCCACTCTGTTTTTGTTCTCACTTGGATAGTATTTTTGGACATTACATCTCCCCCTGTGTGTTAGTCACACGAAGATATTATTACTTTGTTACTTTGTTTATTTGGACTGTTCTGCATTTGCTCTGTTTGTTCCCTTTTGAATATTAACCCTCTCCTCTGTTCTGCAGAGCGGCCCAGATGTTTTCCCACCAGCCCCCAGTTCCTCCCTGTCCCCAGCCCGCCTCCGCGGGTCTCTGTCCCCAGTTCCTCCCTGTTCCCCAGCCCGCCTCCGCGGGCCTCAGTCCCCTTTGTCCCTAGTTCTCCCCTTCTAGTTCCACCTAGTTCCTGGTCCCAAGTTCTCCCCTTCTAGTTCCACCTAGTTCCTTGTCCCTAGTTCTCCTAGTCCCCAGTTCTCCTGTTTCCCTAGCTCTCCTTGTCCCGACATCTCCTAGTCTCTAGTTCCTCTGTTCCTTAACCTTCCCCTAGCGTTCCTTTAATGTTTCCCCTAGCGTTCATTAACCTTCCCTTAGTGTACCCTTTTCCTGCCCGCCTCTTAAAGGCACCTAGTTTTTCCCCTCTTGTTATATTCCTGTATTTGTGTTCTCCCTTAAAGGGACAGTGCCCTTTTCCCTGTTTTTCCCTGTTGTTCAATAAATATCTGTTTCTTGGCAAACCATCATACCTGTCTTGTGTTGTGCGATTGGGGTCGGTTACAAACCATAACAGTACGACCCCACCCAAATCGACGACCCCAGCCAGCACAGACGGTGTATGTTGAGTTTGCCTTTTTTTTTCTTGTTCCCTCTAGCTCCCCTCTAGCTTCCTTGTTAGCCTGTTAGCTCCCCTGTTAGCTTGTTGGTCTCCCCAGTTAGCTCCCCTGTTAGCCTGTTGACTCCCCCATTTGCTTCCCTGTTAGCCCTGTTTAGCTTCCCTGTTTAGCTCCCCTCTTAGCCCTGTTTGACCCCCCTGCAGCTTGTTAGGCCTCTACTACCAGCATGGCCCTGTCAGCTAGCCATGCCCTGGCAGCTAACCCAGTCCCTCAGCAGAGCCCCAGTCTGCTAGCTTAGCCCCGGCTGCTAGCACAGCCTCTATGTTTTATGCAGCCCTTGCTGCTGGCATGGGCCCTGTAGCTAGCCATGCCAGGCAGCTAACCCAATTCCCTCTGCATGGCCCCGGTCTGCTAGCTTGGCCCCGGCTGTTAGCACAGCCTCTATGTTATTGCAGCCTTGCAGCTGGCATAGGCCCTGTAGCTAGCCAGGCCCAAGCAGCTAACCCGGTCCCTCTGCATGGCCTCCACTTTTTTGTGTAGTTTCCCCACTGCTAGGACTGCCCTTTCAGCTAGCAAGGTCAGTTTATCTCCCACTGCTAGGACTGCCCTTTCAGCTAGCAAGGTCAGTATTCCCACTGCTAGGACTGCCCTTTCAGCTAGCAAGGTCAGTATTCCCACTGCTAGGACTGCCCTTTCAGCTAGCAAGGTCAGTTTCCCCACTGCTAGGACTGCCCTTTCAGCTAGCAAGGTCAGTTTATCTCCCACTGCTAGGACTGCCCTTTCAGCTAGCAAGGTCAGTTTCTCTCCCACTGCTAGGACTGCCCCTTCAGCTAGCATGGTCAGTTTGCTCCCACTGCTAGGACTGCCTTTTCAGCTAGCAAGGTCAGTTTATCCCACTGCTAGGACTGCCCTTTCAGCTGGCAAGGTCAGTATTCCCACTGCTAGGACTGCCCTTTCAGCTAGCAAGGTCAGTTTATCTCACACAGCTAGGACTGTCCTTCCAGCTAGCTTGTTCTCTCATGCTGGTCCAGCCCTGTCTGCCAGCCTAGCTCCGGCAGCTAGCGCAGCCTCTATGTTAATGTAGCAGTACAGCTGGCATAGGCCCTGTAGCTATCAGTGCCTTGGCAGCTACCCTTTCCCCCTGCTAGCCTAGCTCGGCAGCTAGCGCAGCCTCTATGTTGATGTAGCAGTACAGCTAGCATAGGCCCTGTAGCTATCAGTGCCTTGGCAGCTACCCTTTCCCTCTGCTAGCCTAGCTCCGGCAGCTTGCGCAGCCTCTATGTTGATGTAACAGTACAGCTAGCATAGGCCCTGTAGCTCGGTGCCCTGGCGGCTACCCTTTCCCTCTGCTAGCCCTTTCCCGGTGCTACCATGGTTACCCCTTAGCTACCCTGCTTACCCCTCAGTTCCTCTAGACCAGTTCCTCTAGACCAGTTCTCTAGACCAGTTCTCTAGGCCAGTTCTCTAAACCAGTTCTCTAGACCGGTTCTCTAGGCCAGTTCTCTTGGCCAGTTCTCTAGGCTAGTTCTCTGGACCCGTTTCCTCCTGACCCGGTTCCTCTAGGCCCGGTTTCCTCTAGGCCAGTTCCTCCTGTTGCCCCTCTGCTACCCTAGTTACCCTTCGGCGACCCTGTTTCTTTTGCTAGCCCCACTCTTGTGGTGGCTTCCCCTGCTGGCTTGGCCAGTACCTTTTGTTTTTGTCTTGTTTTGCCCCCTGCCACTCTGTCTGTATTTGTTTTGGGTCGCCAGGTGGCTCCCGTTGAGGGGGGGGTACTGTGAGGTTTTGTCCGCTGCTCACCAACTTTCTCTGTCTTCTTTAAGCCTACTGTTAGGAATTCCCTACTCACTCTCTCTAGCCCCCACCCTCTCGTTCTTTACTCTCAGTGGCCACACCTGTTCGATTATCAATTACCTCTCGCACCTGTGGTGGCAGGCTAATTAGTTCCCCTGTGGGCTTTAAATACCAGGGCGCTTCCCCTCGTTTCGGCGTGGGGTCGTGTTGTATTCATGCTGAGTCATATTCTCTAACATCTAGACTCTTTCGGGAGATCCTCTGGTCTACCAATGCTGTATATGGATTTCTCCAGCCTTGAGATGTTTTGCTCCAGCCTTCGTCTGCTGTCGCCGTAGCCTGTGGAGGAGACTGTTCTGCGCTCCCTGTACTTCCACGGGAGGCACCCCAGCGCTCCACTGCAGACCCCAGCGCAGCTGTTCGTCCTGACGCACATCTAGACCAACGCGCATCTCCCGGACCCTCGGGCTTGGCACGCTCTCCAGTCACCAGCGCGCAACGCGCATCTGCAAGGGCTTGGCACGCTCTCCAGTCACCAGCGCGCAACGCGCATCTTCAAGGGCTTGGCACGCTCTCCAGTCTCCAGCGCGCAACGCGCATCTTCCAAGGATCCTCGTGCTTGGCACGCTCTCCAGTCACCAGCGCGCAACGCGCATCTGCAAGGGCTTGGCACGCTCTCCAGTCACCAGCGCGCAACGCGCATCTTCAAGGGCTTGGCACGCTCTCCAGTCTCCAGCGCGCAACGCGCATCTTCCAAGGATCCTCGTGCTTGGCACACTCCTCCTCGCAGACGCACCCCGAGGCGTCTCTCGGTTCCGACGTGCACACCAAGGTGTGGCGCGCCACTCTGTTCCTCGGCTCCGACAGCGGCTACCCGGTGGACGACACCCTCGCCACCGCCGTTGTTCCAGCACCCTGTTCCTCGGCTCCGACAGCGGCTACCCGGTGGACGACACCCTCGCCACCGCCACTGTTCCAGCACTCTGTTCCTCGGCTCCGACAGCGGCTACCCGGTGGACGACACCCTCACCACCGCCACTGTTCCAGCACTCTGTTCCTCGGCTCCGACAGCGGCTACCCGGTGGACGACACCCTCGCCACCGCCACTGTTCCAGCACTCTGTTCCTCGGCTCCGACAGCGGCTACCCGGTGGACGACACCCTCGCCACCGCCACTGTTCCAGCACTCTGTTCCTCGGCTCCGACAGTCGGCTACCCGGTGGACGACACCCTCGCCACCGCCACTGTTCCAGCACTCTGTTCCTCGGCTCGGACAGCCAGCCACCCGGTGGCGATGCCCTCGCCCCGCTGCTGTCCCTGTACCATTACGCATACGCCTGGGTGAGTTTTGATTGTGATGTCACTCACCCAGCGTAATGCCTCTTGCCCCCGTTCCCGCTGCTGTTTCCTGTACCATTACGCATACGCCTGGGTGAGTTTTGATTGTGATGTCACTCACCCAGCGTAATGCCTCTTGCCCCCGTCTCGCTGCTGTTCCTGTACCATTACGCATACGCCTGGGTGAGTTTTGATTGTGATGTCACTCACCCAGCGTATTGCCTCCTTTAGTTCTCACTTAGTTAGTAGTTTGGACATTTCATCTCCCACTCTGTTTTTGTTCTCACTTGGATAGTATTTTTGGACATTACATCTCCCCCTGTGTGTTAGTCACACGAAGATATTATTACTTTGTTACTTTGTTTATTTGGACTGTTCTGCATTTGCTCTGTTTGTTCCCTTTTGAATATTAACCCTCTCCTCTGTTCTGCAGAGCGGCCCAGATGTTTTCCCACCAGCCCCCAGTTCCTCCCTGTCCCCAGCCCGCCTCCGCGGGTCTCTGTCCCCAGTTCCTCCCTGTTCCCCAGCCCGCCTCCGCGGGCCTCAGTCCCCTTTGTCCCTAGTTCTCCCCTTCTAGTTCCACCTAGTTCCTGGTCCCAAGTTCTCCCCTTCTAGTTCCACCTAGTTCCTTGTCCCTAGTTCTCCTAGTCCCCAGTTCTCCTGTTTCCCTAGCTCTCCTTGTCCCGACATCTCCTAGTCTCTAGTTCCTCTGTTCCTTAACCTTCCCCTAGCGTTCCTTTAATGTTTCCCCTAGCGTTCATTAACCTTCCCTTAGTGTACCCTTTTCCTGCCCGCCTCTTAAAGGCACCTAGTTTTTCCCCTCTTGTTATATTCCTGTATTTGTGTTCTCCCTTAAAGGGACAGTGCCCTTTTCCCTGTTTTTCCCTGTTGTTCAATAAATATCTGTTTCTTGGCAAACCATCATACCTGTCTTGTGTTGTGCGATTGGGGTCGGTTACAAACCATAACAGTACGACCCCACCCAAATCGACGACCCCAGCCAGCACAGACGGTGTATGTTGAGTTTGCCTTTTTTTTTCTTGTTCCCTCTAGCTCCCCTCTAGCTTCCTTGTTAGCCTGTTAGCTCCCCTGTTAGCTTGTTGGTCTCCCCAGTTAGCTCCCCTGTTAGCCTGTTGACTCCCCCATTTGCTTCCCTGTTAGCCCTGTTTAGCTTCCCTGTTTAGCTCCCCTCTTAGCCCTGTTTGACCCCCCTGCAGCTTGTTAGGCCTCTACTACCAGCATGGCCCTGTCAGCTAGCCATGCCCTGGCAGCTAACCCAGTCCCTCAGCAGAGCCCCAGTCTGCTAGCTTAGCCCCGGCTGCTAGCACAGCCTCTATGTTTTATGCAGCCCTTGCTGCTGGCATGGGCCCTGTAGCTAGCCATGCCAGGCAGCTAACCCAATTCCCTCTGCATGGCCCCGGTCTGCTAGCTTGGCCCCGGCTGTTAGCACAGCCTCTATGTTATTGCAGCCTTGCAGCTGGCATAGGCCCTGTAGCTAGCCAGGCCCAAGCAGCTAACCCGGTCCCTCTGCATGGCCTCCACTTTTTTGTGTAGTTTCCCCACTGCTAGGACTGCCCTTTCAGCTAGCAAGGTCAGTTTATCTCCCACTGCTAGGACTGCCCTTTCAGCTAGCAAGGTCAGTATTCCCACTGCTAGGACTGCCCTTTCAGCTAGCAAGGTCAGTATTCCCACTGCTAGGACTGCCCTTTCAGCTAGCAAGGTCAGTTTCCCCACTGCTAGGACTGCCCTTTCAGCTAGCAAGGTCAGTTTATCTCCCACTGCTAGGACTGCCCTTTCAGCTAGCAAGGTCAGTTTCTCTCCCACTGCTAGGACTGCCCCTTCAGCTAGCATGGTCAGTTTGCTCCCACTGCTAGGACTGCCTTTTCAGCTAGCAAGGTCAGTTTATCCCACTGCTAGGACTGCCCTTTCAGCTGGCAAGGTCAGTATTCCCACTGCTAGGACTGCCCTTTCAGCTAGCAAGGTCAGTTTATCTCACACAGCTAGGACTGTCCTTCCAGCTAGCTTGTTCTCTCATGCTGGTCCAGCCCTGTCTGCCAGCCTAGCTCCGGCAGCTAGCGCAGCCTCTATGTTAATGTAGCAGTACAGCTGGCATAGGCCCTGTAGCTATCAGTGCCTTGGCAGCTACCCTTTCCCCCTGCTAGCCTAGCTCGGCAGCTAGCGCAGCCTCTATGTTGATGTAGCAGTACAGCTAGCATAGGCCCTGTAGCTATCAGTGCCTTGGCAGCTACCCTTTCCCTCTGCTAGCCTAGCTCCGGCAGCTTGCGCAGCCTCTATGTTGATGTAACAGTACAGCTAGCATAGGCCCTGTAGCTCGGTGCCCTGGCGGCTACCCTTTCCCTCTGCTAGCCCTTTCCCGGTGCTACCATGGTTACCCCTTAGCTACCCTGCTTACCCCTCAGTTCCTCTAGACCAGTTCCTCTAGACCAGTTCTCTAGACCAGTTCTCTAGGCCAGTTCTCTAAACCAGTTCTCTAGACCGGTTCTCTAGGCCAGTTCTCTTGGCCAGTTCTCTAGGCTAGTTCTCTGGACCCGTTTCCTCCTGACCCGGTTCCTCTAGGCCCGGTTTCCTCTAGGCCAGTTCCTCCTGTTGCCCCTCTGCTACCCTAGTTACCCTTCGGCGACCCTGTTTCTTTTGCTAGCCCCACTCTTGTGGTGGCTTCCCCTGCTGGCTTGGCCAGTACCTTTTGTTTTTGTCTTGTTTTGCCCCCTGCCACTCTGTCTGTATTTGTTTTGGGTCGCCAGGTGGCTCCCGTTGAGGGGGGGGTACTGTGAGGTTTTGTCCGCTGCTCACCAACTTTCTCTGTCTTCTTTAAGCCTACTGTTAGGAATTCCCTACTCACTCTCTCTAGCCCCCACCCTCTCGTTCTTTACTCTCAGTGGCCACACCTGTTCGATTATCAATTACCTCTCGCACCTGTGGTGGCAGGCTAATTAGTTCCCCTGTGGGCTTTAAATACCAGGGCGCTTCCCCTCGTTTCGGCGTGGGGTCGTGTTGTATTCATGCTGAGTCATATTCTCTAACATCTAGACTCTTTCGGGAGATCCTCTGGTCTACCAATGCTGTATATGGATTTCTCCAGCCTTGAGATGTTTTGCTCCAGCCTTCGTCTGCTGTCGCCGTAGCCTGTGGAGGAGACTGTTCTGCGCTCCCTGTACTTCCACGGGAGGCACCCCAGCGCTCCACTGCAGACCCCAGCGCAGCTGTTCGTCCTGACGCACATCTAGACCAACGCGCATCTCCCGGACCCTCGGGCTTGGCACGCTCTCCAGTCACCAGCGCGCAACGCGCATCTGCAAGGGCTTGGCACGCTCTCCAGTCACCAGCGCGCAACGCGCATCTTCAAGGGCTTGGCACGCTCTCCAGTCTCCAGCGCGCAACGCGCATCTTCCAAGGATCCTCGTGCTTGGCACGCTCTCCAGTCACCAGCGCGCAACGCGCATCTGCAAGGGCTTGGCACGCTCTCCAGTCACCAGCGCGCAACGCGCATCTTCAAGGGCTTGGCACGCTCTCCAGTCTCCAGCGCGCAACGCGCATCTTCCAAGGATCCTCGTGCTTGGCACACTCCTCCTCGCAGACGCACCCCGAGGCGTCTCTCGGTTCCGACGTGCACACCAAGGTGTGGCGCGCCACTCTGTTCCTCGGCTCCGACAGCGGCTACCCGGTGGACGACACCCTCGCCACCGCCGTTGTTCCAGCACCCTGTTCCTCGGCTCCGACAGCGGCTACCCGGTGGACGACACCCTCGCCACCGCCACTGTTCCAGCACTCTGTTCCTCGGCTCCGACAGCGGCTACCCGGTGGACGACACCCTCGCCACCGCCACTGTTCCAGCACTCTGTTCCTCGGCTCCGACAGCGGCTACCCGGTGGACGACACCCTCGCCACCGCCACTGTTCCAGCACTCTGTTCCTCGGCTCCGACAGTCGGCTACCCGGTGGACGACACCCTCGCCACCGCCACTGTTCCAGCACTCTGTTCCTCGGCTCGGACAGCCAGCCACCCGGTGGCGATGCCCTCGCCCCGCTGCTGTCCCTGTACCATTACGCATACGCCTGGGTGAGTTTTGATTGTGATGTCACTCACCCAGCGTAATGCCTCTTGCCCCCGTTCCCGCTGCTGTTTCCTGTACCATTACGCATACGCCTGGGTGAGTTTTGATTGTGATGTCACTCACCCAGCGTAATGCCTCTTGCCCCCGTCCCGCTGCTGTTCCTGTACCATTACGCATACGCCTGGGTGAGTTTTGATTGTGATGTCACTCACCCAGCGTATTGCCTCCTTTAGTTCTCACTTAGTTAGTAGTTTGGACATTTCATCTCCCACTCTGTTTTTGTTCTCACTTGGATAGTATTTTTGGACATTACATCTCCCCCTGTGTGTTAGTCACACGAAGATATTATTACTTTGTTACTTTGTTTATTTGGACTGTTCTGCATTTGCTCTGTTTGTTCCCTTTTGAATATTAACCCTCTCCTCTGTTCTGCAGAGCGGCCCAGATGTTTTCCCACCAGCCCCCAGTTCCTCCCTGTCCCCAGCCCGCCTCCGCGGGTCTCTGTCCCCAGTTCCTCCCTGTTCCCCAGCCCGCCTCCGCGGGCCTCAGTCCCCTTTGTCCCTAGTTCTCCCCTTCTAGTTCCACCTAGTTCCTGGTCCCAAGTTCTCCCCTTCTAGTTCCACCTAGTTCCTTGTCCCTAGTTCTCCTAGTCCCCAGTTCTCCTGTTTCCCTAGCTCTCCTTGTCCCGACATCTCCTAGTCTCTAGTTCCTCTGTTCCTTAACCTTCCCCTAGCGTTCCTTTAATGTTTCCCCTAGCGTTCATTAACCTTCCCTTAGTGTACCCTTTTCCTGCCCGCCTCTTAAAGGCACCTAGTTTTTCCCCTCTTGTTATATTCCTGTATTTGTGTTCTCCCTTAAAGGGACAGTGCCCTTTTCCCTGTTTTTCCCTGTTGTTCAATAAATATCTGTTTCTTGGCAAACCATCATACCTGTCTTGTGTTGTGCGATTGGGGTCGGTTACAAACCATAACAATATCTAACGTTACACGAACCTAAACTAATCTAAAGTTAGTTTAGGTTCGTGTTAACGTTAGATAATGTACAAAATAAACGTATTTCCGGTGCTTTTAGTCGTCGCTTTTATTTTGAAATCCCCTGTTGCTAGCAGCTTAACTTTTGTCAGCCGGTTCTGTGCTTTAACGTAACTTCATTAGTTTCCAATGGAGAGGAGAGAAAGACCGACTCACATGCAGCTCAAACTACCTGTTGGAATAAATTAATTGATTGATGTTTAACTTGTCCCTGTGTGTGTCCAGTCATTTCGACTAGCAAACGTTGTATTTAACATTACCTCAGGATACCATTGTATTTAGTTGGTTAGCTATGTAGCTAATGTGGATAGCATTTTGAATATCACCAATGCTAGCTGGCTGGCTACAGCTTTATTTACTAAATTATGGAGGCTTTTTAATCGTCAAGGTAAGAGAGGATTTGTCATGATCAACTGAAGGCGTATGCTATGGAACAATATGTGCTTGGGTTTTCAGAAAAAGGCCAGTTATGACGCTAATTATTTAGCTAATATTGATAGCATAGCTTGCTGCCTACAACAATGGCGGATGGTATTCCTCGCTGACCAATATTATTCTATGACAGCCCCGCCCCCATTCACTACCAACCAATCACTGCTACGCAATACCAACGCAACGGGTCTTTAGATTAGATTTTGGACACAGGTACGCAACGCCAAAGCAACACAGTCTACAAGACTCTCTGCAACAAGTGCGCTGAAATCGCGCCGATGTTGTGTCGAAGTTGCTTTGAATTTGCTGTAGCATGCAGAGGCCTTTAGCCTACTTGATCAACTTGCAAGTGCAATTCTCGCGGTCAGTGGTCACCTGACCTGACCTGACAGTGACCCCTGGACCTGGACGTCAGTGTCACGTCGACTCAACGTCTCTCACCCCCTCATTATCAAACAATACAAAAAATTTAATAAAAATAGATAGAGATGAGATGATACTAGTAGTCACTATAGATGCTGTGAAAGTAAACGCTGGATCTGATTATATATATTTTTTTTTTCGTATTTTTTTTATTTATTTTTTACTAGTGTGTAGTGGAGGCCCCTAGTCACTAGGGGGAGCTCGAGGATATCCGCTATCAGCACCGGCGGGTCTCTGCTGTCTGTCATGATCCCAATCTGCCTCATTCGTGTCGGGGCTGGGATGTGGAGATGCGGGCGTGACAGCAGACTCTACGTCTAGTCTTCTTCTTCTTGTATATTTCCGGCGGACTACGCGTCTAAAACCATGAACTATTCAGGTATATTTGAGTCCTTCCCTTATTTGTGGAACATTTATAAAATAAAAAGTAGTCCACTTAAAACAAAAACTACCATGTGTAGACCTACTTTGAAATAAAACACAGAAAAGGAGAAAAAACACTGGCATCTGTAGACCTACTTTGAAATGAAACCCTGAACTATGCAGCTCTATTTGAGTCCTTCCCTTATTTGTGGAAAATCTATCAAATAAAAAGTAAATTTTTCATTGTTACTGTTTTAAACATGCAGTAGTCCAGCCCGTATTGAAAAAACCAAACCTTGACCCCACCCTGCACAGTAATTACAGGCCCATTTCCAAGCTTCCTTTTCTGTCAAAAATACTCGAAAAGGTTGTTCTGTGCCAATTGTCTCCCTACCTGCACCAGAACAGCATTCTGGAGACATTTCAGTCAGGGTTCAGGACTGGCCATAGCACAGAATCAGCCCTCCTTAAAGTGTCAAATGACCTACTCCTCACCGCTGACAACCGTGACTGCTCTGTTTTAATGCTGCTTGACCTCAGCGCAGCTTTCGACACTGTTGATCACACCATTCTATTAGATCGTCTCCAACATGGGGTTGGTGTCAGTGACACTGCACTAGCATGGTTCTCCTCCTATCTCACAAATAGAAGCTTTGCTGTCAACATCGCCAACTGCTCCTCCCCCTCAACCTCCCTCTCCTGTGGGGTCCCGCAAGGGTCCATCCTTGGCCCGATCCTGTTCTCTCTTTACATGCTACCCCTTGGTCCAATCATTCAGAAGCACAACATCTCTTTTCACTGTTATGCTGACGACACACAGCTTTACGTTTCCCTGAAACCTAACAACCAGTCTCTACTTAACAGTCTCATGTCCTGCCTGGATGACGTTAAATGTTGGATGGCACAAAACATTCTACAACTAAATCAAAACAAATGCGAAATAATCCTCTTCGGTCCCCCAGACGCTGTCACCACCCTTACCAACAGCCTTGGCAACCTGTCCTCCCTGGTCAAGCTTTATGTCAAGAACCTAGGTGTCATTTTTTATCCACAATTTAAATTCTACAGACAAGTGAACTCAGGCATGTTTTTTCCAACTACGCACCATTGCCAAACTCAAAGCCCTTCTCTCCCCTGCAGACCTTCAGAGAGTCATCCACGCCTTCATTTCATCTAGATTAGACTACTGCAACTCCCTCTATATAGGCATTAACCAGTCTTCCCTGTCCCGCTTACAACTGGTACAAAACGCTGCTGCCAGACTGTTGACCGGAACCCGCAAGAGAGACCACATCACCCCTGTCCTTGCCTCCCTTCATTAGCTTCCAGTATGCTACAGGATAGATTTTAAGGTTCTCCTATTTGTTTTTAAAGCCCTTAATGGTCACCCCCCCTCCTACATCTCAGACCTCCTATCCCCCTATTCCAACACCAGGTCCCTCAGGTCAGCCGATCAGAGGCTCCTGACAGTCCGGAGGTCTAACCTCAAGCTCAGGGGGGGCCGTGGCTTTGCTATCGCAGCCCCTGAACTGTGGAATGGCATCCCCACCTCCATTAGGCTCGCCCCCTCGATAGATGCCTTCAAATCGAGGCTCAAAACCCACTTCTACCTACTAGCCTTTCCCGTTCACTGACTCATGCCCTGTTTTCCTATGTGTTTGCCTGTGTGCCCTCCCATAAAACGGAGTGTGATTGTTGTCAATATGTATCTATGTGTATCTACCCTCTGTACAGCACTTTGGTTGACACGTGTCATGTTAAATGTGCTATATAAATAAATCTGATTGATTGATTGATTGATTGATTGATTGATTGGTCGCAAATTTCACACCACATATCAGGCATAGGCTACAGGTAAGCCTGCATTGTTAGTCGTGAAAGCAAATTAATCTGTCCACGCTGAATTAAACGGACCCTCTATTTTCCTCAGACTTTCCTTTTTTTGGATTTATCCATGGTTAGCTTACTGGGGGTCGGAAACTCAATATTTTACCACTTGCAGACGGCACGGGGGAGGCACAGGGTGTGACGTACTGTATATTTTAGTTGATGAAATATTTTTGTTGACTAAATATTTTAGTTGATGAAATATTTTTTCATTTCAGTGTCACAGTATGACATCGATCTCCAAAATAAGAAAAAAATTAATAAAAAAAAAAGTTAAAATTTTTTGTCTTTTTTTGGAGGCCCCTCGTCACTAGAGGCCCATGGGCCGCGACCCAAACGACCCGGTTGTTAATCCGGCCCTGAGCGTAGAGTGTACTGATTTTTTGGTGGATCAAGGGGTAGTGATCATGTAGCCCTCCAACTGGCCCTCCAAAAGGAGTGTTTTCAGATGCTGACTCCAAATGGAGGGGTAGAAGAGAGTGAGCGTAAAGGACTTAGGTTTCAGTTTCCCTTTAAGGAACCGCTCACACCATTCCACAACTATTCCCACTGCTCCAAATCAAGAAAATATTTATATTTAGTTTTAAGTATTTTGGCGGTCAGATACGGAGAGAGTGTTCAACCTGACGAACCGAGCATGTAGCATTCCTCATTCTGGGTTAGTTTTCTCTGTGGCCGGTGCCAGTAATGTAGGAGAGGCCCGTCCAGTTACAGAGAACCGGAGATGTGTCGTAACTCGCAGCCAGGTGTTGCAGAGATATTGAGGAAAAACAACTAATTGTGTGGCTTTTTCTCTCCAGGCGCACAGCAGTCCAAAAATGTAACTTCCACAACATTTAAGTTCAAAAAAATATATATATTGTAGGCACACAATTAACATAAAATCAAAATATGCTGTAAATGAAATGTATTGTATGTACATTTGCAATATCTAAATAGTGAAATAAATCCATGACAACACATTTGACTCGTTCATCTACTAGACTAGTATGCTATCAAAGCCTACGTGGGGGGAAATGCTATTGCGTTTGTAACACAGTAATTAACTGACTATCATCCAGTCAATAGAACAAGTGCAGAGCCTGGTAATACTCACCCACTTTGAACTGTGATGTCCGGTCATCGGGATCATAGTGGTCCTTCACCAGCATGATATGCAGGATGCCGAAAGAGTTCTGGATGCCGAAGATCGACCCGTTGCACCACGTCGCGGCCAAAACAACCATCCAACCGAACCCTCCGTCGGGCGGGACGAACCCCCCTCCAGCAGGTTCCCCCACCGCCGGGGCCCTGAGCTGGGACTCGGCGCCCGGAGATGAGGGCGCCTTGCCCCCCGCTTCGATCAGCTGCGCCGTGCTGTCCTCGTGTGCGATTTTACATTCAGCGTCTGCCGACTGGTCCGCCTTCTCGACCGGCGGGTTCATCATCTCTGAATCCCGATCGGGAGCGCATTTCTGCTCCATCTCTGAATCTGCAGCCTGTTCGATCCGAGGCTCCCCGTTGGACGTATCGGTTTGATTGTCTATCCCGTTTATCCCCATGCTCCGGTGGAAAGGTTATTATTGTGGACTCTAGGCACACATGCATCAGAAATAGTCACTTTTGTCAAATTGGTGCTGATTGGTAAGGTTGGTCAAAATTGGGGTAGGCTGTCCGGATGTCCCCCCCTCTCGTTCTTTAGCCACTATTTACAAAGCAGAAATAATTGTAGCCCAAGTCTGCTTCAACTTCATCATCAGACAAGACCCCGGTGTGCAAATCTCATTCTGGTGGAGAGCGGTCTGGAATCTGGATCTAGCAGAATGTAACATCTATTTCTCATCATACAGCTAAATTGTATTTCTGGACACACAATGTATACAGGGCAAAAAAATATATATTCACTTTTGTTTCCCCGCCCTGTGCCAAATATGGTTCATCCTGTGGAAGCGTCCGCTCCGATCATGTCGTTTGCGCACACAGTCCCGACGCGCGGTCCACACGATCCCCTGGTCTGTAATGCAATGATCGCCGGCTCCTCCTCTTTCATTTGTCAAAATGTTTATACGGGGTAAACATGAAACAGTCTCGGGCCTATGTGGGTCTCCGGGGTTGTCTCGTCCAAACACAGTGTGTCACAGTCAACCTGAACATGGCCTTCATTCAACAGCTTACCCCCGGCTCCCTCCCTCCCTCCCTCCCCCGGCAGAGCGACGCCGCCAATGGCCGCGCTGAACCCGGCTGTGGGACGGCGCTCCGCTTCGTGCAGCGTCGGCTTTATTGACGAAGACACTCGAGTGTTTCCCCACCTCCTCCTGAACTCTCTGCCAATCTCTCGATATACTAATACTAATACGATAATACTAAAAAAGGAAAATCACTAAGTGATCGTTGTTTCAAACAGTACTGTATTTGCTAATCTGGTATGTCATAAATGTATAGATGTATGTAGCACAGTTCACTACAGTACTCTACTCTATCTATCTGTATGTCGTGTACATGTCATATGTTATGATGAATTGAAAATGGGGGACCCTGATGTAAACAAGACATGTATTGAGCTGTACTGCACTGTACCCATTCTGCAATCTGTTAATAAAGTTTTCAATCAATCAATCAATCAATCAGATAAATTGACAGGTTGTCTAGTAGTAGGAGCTGCGGTAGCAAACCCTACTGGGCGTTGTAACCGGTTGTAAACATTGTTCAATCACGATCAAGCATCAACTTTTCGCATGAAGAACCGATAAGAATATCGCTCATTCTCTGCATTCTTTCTCTCGTGTCCTACTGTGGGTCACCGTCTTTAGCAATGAGGACCCTGCCTGCACAACTTGACAATTCCGTGTCCTGTCGAGTCGTCGAAGCCTCGCCTGCAGCCGAGTATGTGCGCTTGTAAACATATGTAGGTTAGACTACGCTGTGCTTTATGTAAAGATCGTTAGGCTAGTTTTAAAAATAGCCCAAATGCCATACTATAGGGCAGGCTACAATGGAGCAGGTGTGATGTGAGTAGGGAGTTTAGTGGTCCTTATGTAATGGCCATAGGATTTAGAAGGGGGCAGGATGATCTGGTGTGCACATCATAGGGTCACATGCAGGTCAACTATTTCAGGTTAAGCTATTCAAAGTGTACCTCACTCCAGATTGTGATATCAGGTGTAATGGTTGTGAATACATTTTTCTCTGATAGTCAGTGCTATCATTGGTAACTATTGATATTTAATATTTAAAATCTAAACTATAATTTAAAAAGTTTGTATTATTATATATGTTGTGTGTGTTTCCTGTGTGAACATGGTACATGTACCCAGGTGTTAAATGCAGTGCAATTAGGCTGAAAATGTGATTCTGATTCTGATTTGAGGATGGAAAGTCTGACAGATTGAACAGAGTTTATGTACAATGGGGTTTGCAAATAACATGTTCTCAATTTTAGGAACATTCTTGTACACTACTACCCCGTCAGTGCTTAGTGTATACGTGCAATAGTACGCATTCACCACTAAGTGGGGCACAAACGCTGCAGTTGGAGTCATTCAGGACTATGTGGACCTGATTGATTGATTGAAAAGTGTTAACAGATTGCAGAATGGGTACAATGCAGTACAGCTCAATACACACAATTGTTAAGGGGATGTAGACCAGAGAAAGACTTTCGTCTTGTTTACATCAGGGTCCCCCATTTTCAATTCATCATAACATACATGACATACAGATAGACAGTACTGTTACATCTAGACATTTATGACATACCAGATCTACATACAGTACTGTTTATGAGTACAAAAATTGTCTAAAAAGAGAGTATATTTGAGGGGGAAGAAACTGTACATTGGAGGAGGTTGGGTAGGTTGGGTGCGTTGCTCATGGGACGGGGTTGCACGACGTAGATTTGACAAGGCAGACCATCCATCCCGAGCAAACAAAGAGCAATGGTGAGTAGGGCTTTAAATTGTGCACCACAAAACTCTGCTCCATGATAAACAGTATCCAGCACATTGCAAAGATGCAAACATGTATATAACATCACCATAATCCAACACAGACATAAAAGTGGCTAAACTACGTATAACAGGTGGTCCTGAGCTCCTGTCAGGTACTTTGTACTTGGCACCTCTGGCCAGCCTAGACTCCATTTACCATGTGACCCCAATAGTTAAGACGGAGATCTTAACCCGCCACTTGAAAAGGATCCAAGTCAGGTGGTGAAGCGGGGTTATTCGATTTAGGAGTGAGTTTACACCAAGTGGCTGCTACGATGTGGGTCCTTACACTTACAGTCGCATTAATCAGTCAAATCTGCCCAGAGGACATCTGGACAGCCTCTCTGGTGTCCTCAGTGACTTTGTCTCTCCTGAAGAAATCTTTTTGTGTCTATATATCCGTCAGAGATGCTGGATTACAAGCATTCTTCCACAAACTCTTTTCTGCCTTGTAAGATAACATTTGTAAATAAAGTGTTCTTGTTATTTCTTCATCTGCTGTGTCTGTGTTGCTGTTTAGGAACCTACTATCCTATATTTTTTAACTCAAGGTTGATTAAGGTCAACCTGTGACACATGCTCTGAGTTTATTTGTCAGCACTAGACAGCGTGCCCATCTCACATGCACTCAGCACATCACTGTATAGAGAGTCAGACCTTCAGCACTGAACAGCGCTTAGAATTTCAGGTCATACCTTTTTCTCTGTGCCACCCTGTTGATCTGTAAATATGACTGATACTTATTAAATTAAAGTAAAAAAATAAAAAAATGTAGACCAGCTTCTAATTGAGACCAGCCTTTATTGATCAAAAAGTGTAGTCACACCTGGCCAGTAAAAGTATTTTGGACTTGACTGAGACTCTTGTGGGTCCAATGAGTCCAACTATATTCATGTCTGATGATGTTAGTCCCCATTGTAGCCATTTCAATGTAAAGAAATTTTTTTTTTAAATGTATTGAAGAAATCTCCAGATGTAAAAGGTTTTTGATACAAAATCACAGCATTAATTATGCTAAGGTCTTGGTATCTTAATTGGATATTTTGGAAGGATTTTCCTGTGTGGTCAAAAATCGGTTACATTTTGCATCAAATCTGAATAATAATAACAACAATAGTCTCAACCCAGCAATTGATGCAACAACTTATGAGACACAATTGAGCATGGCAATGTCTACCATTAGGCATAGATATAATGTACCAAGCCTCTATACACTCAGAATTCTAACAATTTGAATAGGTGAGATTCAAAACATGTTTATTGCATATTAATATCCATAAAACATTGACATATAGTGTATTACATGGTGTATGCCACTTGTATGTGGCACCTACTGCTGACCTTGACCTTGGAACCCTTATGAGCTTTTGTTTTTAACCATTTTACAGTCCTTTCCCACTCTCTGAAGATAGTTGTTCAGAGTCAATAACAACAATAATAAAACAAATAGCCTAACTTGCAAATTCTCATTGAGAACTTGTCTCCATTCCGCTGTCAAAACTCACAGGAGATGAGCATTTAAAGGCTGTTTTTTTTTATCTCTCAAAATAATGTATTAGCCATGATGTAGGCAGTTGAAGGCACTGTGTGTAAACATTTGAAGATTGAGTCAATTCAAATGAAAGGATAAGGCTAGTGTAATTTCATTTTCTTTTGTATTGTCAACATAGCCTACAAAAACACCAAAATCTGCAATGCAATTCTTCTACTTACAAGTATGGTCCATTCAGCCAACACCAGATTATAGCTCATATCCAGAAGTCATAGAACTCCATTGTTGTCATAGAGCTCCATTGTTGTCATAGAGCTCCATTGTTGTCATATAGCTCCATTGTTGTCTTAGAGCTTCATTGTCACAAAAAACAAGCCACAAAGCTGTACTGTTTGCTTTAGTCAGTATAATTCATCATTGGGCGTTGTACTTTTTCCTGCAACTACTTTATAAAGTGACAGCGATTGCTTCGAGTCTGCCTGAACAAAGGTTATCCTATAACCATAGTCATATGAATATGGTGAGCGTTCTGCTCTATTGGAACTGTCCCTTTAATCATATGCTATCATGAAAACTTTCAACCACATGCATGCTCCTACACCTGCCTGGCCACGCCCACATCCGCTCACATATAAGCGGGGCCATGGCCATACTACCAGCTCCTTCCCCAGTCTTTCACCGCCGAAACGGAAGACACATGGGGTCCTCAGTGAATCAGAGCAGAGCGCTCGCCATATTCATATAACTAGGGTTATAGGATAACCTTCGTTATATTTCATATGGCTTTACGCTCTGCTCTATTGGAACACAAGAGTGGAGCAGAGCGGAGAGCCCGACAGATGTACCCGCTGAGGTCACCTACAACCATCAGAATCCGGGGAGGGTCCGGGCCCGCCGCCCCCCCTAATGAGGGACAGGAGGGAGACCGGACCCGACTGTGCGAAGAGGGAACAGTGGTTCAAACGCACAGGGTGAGCAGACCGTGGGACTTACCTTTGTTTAGAAGGGCCCGCGACTACTCGGTCACGCATCCCGCACGCCACCAGGGAACGGACGTGAAGCAAAAAACCCACGTCACAGCCCCCACATCGCGGGGTCGGGTTCAAAAATCCTGCCCCTCACAATGTCGTGGGGCCAGCTGGCGCACCGGGGAGACAACCCTCCAAGGAGGTTGATCCCTCAATCCAGGCCGACAGGTCTTAACAAGAGCAGAACTCGACCTGCGCCCGGAGCACTGCGGACTAGACAGGCGCCTAAGGGGATAACTGTAAGAACAGTATCCCGGCGGAAAGGGTGTTCTGTATGCTGTGCACCATGTCACAATCTCATGGGGTCACGAACCTCGCGGAGTCGGAGTTAGCCAACTCCGCCAGCGAACAGATTCCACCACGAACCCTGACCCTGCCAATTTATTAATCCCGCAGGGTCGAGGTTCAGAGAAATAGTTTGACACAATTGGCAGACGTCATGAAACATGCGGGGGCATACTCACGGGCAGCCGGGGTCAGACTCGGGCTCAACCGGAGAGTCAACTCTGCTACCAACACACCGGGGAGACAACCACCCCCCTATGTTTATTAACAGAAAATGGTTGCTCCCTTAACCAATTAAGAAACCCCGGAAACATAACTGCGTGTATACACAGGCTTTACAATGCAGTTCAAGGCATTTCAGGTTTAAAAAGGGTTAACCCAGGCCAACAAGTCAACGAGGGCAAGGCCCGACCTGGGCCTGGAGGACCGGGACCTACACAGGGATGCATAGAGGAGTTGACAGAAGCAGCCTCCCCAACAGCCCCCTCCCATCCCCGGTTTAGCAGGGAGGGAGGGGTGAAACGAATGGAGAAGGACCAACCCACCTAACATTGTGCAAAAAAGGTACAACATAGTATGGACCAATGCACACCACTGTTAAGGGCAACTCGTAGTGGCATCTATATGACACACACATTCATGACATCAACCCCTGTGACATCCGGCCCGCCCTGGCATTTCCCCCCCCCGGAAAAGCTCAGGGTCCGGCGGACAACGGGTTAAACTGATCCGGTCCGGCGTGACCAGGACAAGTCCTGTGCCCTTGTCACGCCGCCGCCCCCAGTCCTAAGAGTGGGGTAGGTATGCGTGTCGATCCAAAACATCACAGGGGGCGCCACCAAGACAGTCAGTACGCGAACGCACCACTCCCGGTGCCCCACCTAACGGCCGTGAAACCCCCCTGCCAATGTTTGATCTACTCCATCATCTCCCCCGGAGATGTACGCGAGTCCTCGAGTCTAACCTAGTGCACTGGCGCTCGGTAGAGATGAAAATCTCCTTCCCAGCCGACCGCATAAAAAACGCTGTTTTTATGATGTTGGGCAACCAAGGCGCGCCAGTCCCAATTCCGAATTCAATCATTGAAAAACACCCTGGGCCAGCGCTGATCGGTCTCGTAAGACCAAACGCTGATTTATGAAACAGCGTGTATGCTCGTAAAGAACCCGAGAACAGTGACAGTGAATTTCTAACAAGAAAGAGCCCCACAATGTTCCCCCCCGCTGTCTGGTACGAGCAGCAGGAAGCCTGTACTAGAGACACAGACACGGGCTCTTATACGACGAGTCTGGGAATAAAAACAGCGTAGATTCTGCTCTTTATGTAAGAGGGGAAGACAGCAGTTTTCCCAGAGAGACCTCAACGTGAGTGAAACAATTGAAAAAGGTTCATGTAACAGATTGGACTAAGTAGACAAAATGGCCCAATATACACTACTGTTAGAGAGCAGAGCAGAAGGACCAACAGTCTCGACTGCATCGCATCATCTATCCTTTACAATGACAGTGGTCTGTAGCACAGGCCCTGTAACTCACGGACATGTCTCTTGGCCAATAAGAAAACGCGCCTGTGACACCAGTTGTATAGTGCGCTAAATGAAAGCACATACACCTGTAGTGTAATAGCTTTACATCCTGCACGCCAACCACAGCTGATTTGTGTAAAAAACTGGTTTTATCCACGGCTCTGGCTTACGTGTGAAAAACTTGCCACCCGCTATTTTTTTATCTTTACCCCCAAGCAAAGAAAAAATATCAGACTGAAGAGAGGGACTCAAAAAGTCCTTGGTTTACATGCTACATATGTACAACTCTGTAAGCTAACAATAGCACACCAGTTGCGGACTCAATGCTACGTTTTATCCTAAAACGTATTTACATGAAACACACAACCCTCATCGTACAATGAAGCCGTCAAGTTCACTTTTACCAGAAAGAACACTGGCTTAGGTAGAGAGAAAGGACATAAGTGCTAGAAATACAGGCCTTGCAAGTTATACAAAACAGCAACCAAAGCAAGCACAAACTCCCAAGCAAGAATGCGACCCTAGCATTTTTTGCTGTGGGTTTATATTGCACATGCCGTATCCCCCAAAATACAGGGAATTAAACACACGTTTTGTTAAACAAAAAACAGTCCCCCTTTAGGAGGGACCCTTTATGTTATTAACACTTTGGTTGCCTAAGGTTAAATTCATGATATACCATAGATTGCCAGCGCTATTTGTCTATGGAGAAAGTCCCCTTCTTTGCAGGGCTATAACTTTTTAAATTCTATTGCTACATTGCCATTATTAGGGCCCATTCAAAGTCCTATATGTATTGTTCATTGTGTAGCAACGTTAAACTTTTTCATTCACATATTCATAGTAAAGTATGGTCTAATGTATAAGTATGTTTTCATCTCTTTCTGCAGCTTTCTCCAGAACGTGATCTATAGCCCCAAATACATTATATTGATGATGCAATACAGTTTTATGGCAATCAGCGCGATATAAAAAATTACAACTAGACGTACTTCTAGAAGTTACTACACGTCATCTGATGTTGACCGGATGGGCTAGGGGCCGTTTATAATTCCGTGGGCAGCGTTATACCAATCATCTAATGTGGGTCAAATGTTGATAATAGCAGTTAGTATCGAAGACGGTAACGTTACACGCTGAAACTCACCCCAGTCTCCGCGCGCCGTTGGGCGATCATCGTAGAGTTGAAATCTTATCATTATGGGATGTAAATTTACCCGGTCCATCTCCAGCTTGTATAATGGTATATACGTCCAAATCATGTTGTTTATCGAGTTATTGGCAATCGATCACTGTGTAGCGTGACGAGCCAGAGACGCGGGACCTATAGCGAGCACCCGGAAGTACTACGGACGTAGCACAACCTCTATGCCACTTCCTGTTAAAGCGATTGCGCCGATCGGCCACCAGATGGCGCTCCTGAACCGCCAGAGAGCTCAGTGGGTCCTGCTGGTGGATCTCAGGCCAGTGGAGGGGACATATGAATCCGATCGCAGATTTTTGAAATATTGATATAAGGACGCTGTACAGCGTCCCCCGGCAACTTGAGCATGGCCAGCAATGACGTCAAAACACGTTTCATGGCAGTCAAAGTGTTAACCAAAATCATTTGGGGGGGGGGGGGCAGAAGGGGTAATGTGTCCTACCTGTACCCCCGGGTCGCAGGACGACTGGCAGACGACTGGTCTCCCCGTTGATGAGGTATCTTGCTGGCGGGGCCAGTAGTGGCGACGGCTGGAGTCCTGCTCTGGCGTTTCGCCCATATCCTGCGGCCGGCCATGACGCCGAATCAGAGTGTCCAGGGCCCGCTATCTCCCCGCGGCTATCGCTAATGGTTAGCTACAGGCTAACTGGCAGCTACAGGCTAACTGCCAGCCACAAGCTAACGGCTAGCTACAAGCTAACAGCTAGCTACATGCTAACGGATAGCTACTGAAGCTGCGCAAGGTGGAGTGCAGGCCTGGTCACTCCAGATAGCCAACTGCCTAGCCCAAAGAAAAGGGCAGATAACGCTCGCCTCCCTCACAGGACGGCATTGCCAGAGATACAGAGGCATCGGCAGCGAAGCCCCATTTGTACGGGCCGCTGCCTCCCTAAGCTCGGGGACAAAAAACACGCAACTCCCTCGCAGCATCCCTCGCAGCGGGAGGCTCAACTCACTTTCTCTTTCTGATAGGCGGGAGCTAACGTCCAGTGCGGATGGCAGTAGGGCATCCCGTCTCGGAGGTGGGACTTGAACCCAGACTCAGAATACGGGGCTCCCAGGAAAACAAAGCACATGCTGCCCGAGGGGAGAGAGCTCTGTCTTCGTGGGGCGTCAAACAAGAACTCCCCGCCCCCTCCATGTAATCCTAATTGTCCATCGGACGCTACAGGCTAACGGCTAGCTACAAGCTAGCGGCTAGCTACTGTAGCTGTATCGGACGCGATGGAGAGGTAACGGAGGAATCCTCGCCTGGAGCCGGCTGTTCTGCAGGGCCGTATGCCTGAGCAGCCGACCCCGCACAACTGACATATCCGTTTAGACCGTCCGCACCTGTCGCGCACCGCCAATTGACGTGAGCGAGCAGAGGTGGAGAGCCCGCGCCGCAAGACACCACCCACCAGAGAGACCGTCGGACCAGCCGACTGCCTCCCGCGGCAATAGTATCCAGCTGCACAGCCGGAGAGCAACGCTGGCGGGGGAACTGCCCAGCGACGCGCACTCCCCTCCGGGCGCCGCTGAGGCTCACCTGCCTGCCACAAACGTGGAGCAGGAAAACCCCACTACGCCCGAGGAAGCCCGAATGTGAAGCGCCGGTGGAGGTCAGAATCTAGACTCTAGTCTCCGGTGGTGACGACATTATCCTTTCTTTCTCCCCCGTAAATTAGTGAGAGAGGGAAAAACAAAAGACAATGCCAACACAGCTCCTATAACTAACTAACTACTTCAGCACTGAACTTGAAGAGGTGCCCTGCACGTACTTCCAGGTGGTGAAAGTAGGGAAGGAGCTGGTAGTATGGCCATGGCCCCGCTTATATGTGAGCGGATGTGGGCGTGGCCAGGCAGGTGTAGGAGCGTGCATGTGGTTGAACGTTTTCATGATAGCATATGATTAAAGGGACAGTTCCAATAGAGCAGAGCGTAAAGCCATATGAAATATAACTGGAACTACTTCCAAAGCAATCGTCGGAAAAAGTACAATGCCTATGTTCATCTGCAATGTTGAATTATACTGAACAAACCGTACTGCATTTACATTTAGTCATTTAGCTGACGCTTCTATCCAATGTTACTTACAAGTTCTGTATGACAAGTCAGCAGGAAGGGTATAACTCTTTCAGCCGAGTAACAATGCTGCAGTGTTGAGTGCATAGTAGTAGAGTAGTATAGTAGGTAGTAATATAGGCAAGGAAGATTATTTTGTGGAAAAGTGCATGATAGTAGAAGACAGTACGAAGGTTATTATTATTTTTGTATCCTTCATTTCAGATATTGATTGAAGAAGTGTGTTCTTAGTCGACGGCGAAAGATTGGTCGGGTTTTGGCTGTCATAACTGTGGTGGGAAGTTCGTTCCACTATTGTGGAACAAGGATCGAGAATAACCAGCTTCTCTTTGATGTCCCTCCTGGAGCTCGGATAGGAGTGGGTCTGAGGCAGCCAGAAGATGTAGATCGGAGGGGTCTTGAGGCTTCTCTGTGACTTGTTTTAACGGTTTTAACAATGGAGTTCTATGACTTCTGGATATGAGTTATAATCTGGTGTTGGCTGGATGAACCGTACTTGTAAGTAAGAAATGCATTGTAGCATTTGGTCTTTTTGTAGGGCTATGTTGACAATGTCTGAGAATTTACCCGGATCAAAGATGTACTCAAATATAGACTTGGTTTATTTAGCCCAAACGGAGTATCAAGTACAAATAGATCAAGAGTTATTGCTGGATGACTCCAGGAGAGATGAATGAATGAATGAATGAAAACTTTATTTAACAGATTGCAGAATGGGTACAATACAGTACGGCTCAATACATACAATTGTTAAGGGGATGCAGACCTGAGAAAGACGTTTGTCTTGTTTCCATCAGGGTCCCCCATTTTCATTTCATATAGACATTTATGACATACACAACATACATGACATTTATGGCATAGGGACATATAGGTATTTAGTACTGATACATTTGTGACATAAGCGGTATTCAAATATACAGTACTGTTACCCCTAGATCCTGACAGAGTATATACATATGATGGGGAGGGGACTGTACATTAGGAGGGGGTGGGTGGGTGGGAGGGAAATATACATACGGCGGGGAGGGAATATATACATGCGGTGGGGGGGAGACTGTCTATTAGGAGGTGGTGGGGGTTTTGGGCATTTACGGTGGCCAGTTTAGAATTGCAGCCTCCCGTAGGTGCTCTTTAAGAGCTGTTTTGAATGTGGGCAGGGATTCACATTCCTTTACAGCAGGGCTATTCAACTAAATTGTTCAGGGGGCCACATTGTCAGAAACCCAAGGGGCCAGGGGCCGGACTGCCACGGCGCCTCCCCGTGCTATGAATATATGTACACTTGACACAACACGCAACCACATTTTCACAACTTTTATTTAACTACATTGCAAAAGTAGTATACTTTTCAAAAAAAGTGCTTAATTTATGTGCCACATCTGCAACATCTCCTGCAGAAAGTGCTTCATTTATGACTGTGCAACAACTGCAACATCTCCTCTTCAACATTTCAATATAAAAATAAAATAAAAAACAAACAAGTGCATGATGTGCATCTGAACATTCTAACATCAACACTTGAACAAAAAAACACATTTATAGTGCAGCTGAGCTTATGAAAAAGTGCTTCATGTCTGTGCAACAACAGCAAATCACAGCATCTTATTAGCACTTATTGTCCACTCTTAACTCTCAAACATCAGGGGGGTGGGGGGCAGACAGGCCTAGCCTACATACACACATCTAATGAGAGCAATTGCACTTCTTTGACTGGGCAATGGCAGAGAAAGAGGGTTCATAGGAAGTGAGGGCTACCCGCAAACAGTGATGCAAATGCTCATTTGTCAAGGAGGCACGTTGCTTGTTTTAATGGCATTCATGTGAGAGAAACTGGATTCACAAGTGTATGTTGAGCCAAACATTGTTAGCACAGATATTGCCAGCGTTTTTATTTTGGGGAATGTCTTGACATGAATACACTTTATCCAAAATGTTGTGGTGGATTCATTCTCAAGTGCCTGCTTCAGAGCAGATGATGCTTGCATGTCAATTATTTCAAGTTGCAGGAGACCTTCATCAATGTGAAGTGATGCAAGGAACTCTTGTCCTTTTGTGGAAATAGCAGCTACATTGGCAAATGGGTTGCTCACAAAATGCATCAATTCTCTGGACATGTCAAATTCATCAAATCGACTTGCAAAGTTTTCCCTCAATTTATCAATGAAATCTGTCATTAATTGCGTGACTTTTGGCTCAATTGTGCGTGTTAACGTTGACATGAAAAAAAAAATTATTATTGCAAAACAGAAATTATTAAAAGTCAGTACTCAACACATAATGCATAATGAAACTAACAGTCAAGGTGGTTAAAATTACATGCAAGTACAGAAACAAGACAAAAAAAAGTCTATAATAATATTTTAACCGTATACAGTGTATATCCAGCGAAATTAACAATTATACAAATGCTTATATAGGACATACCCCTAATACCTATTTTCTAAAACCCTACACACATATGCTCCAGCTCGAACCCCCCCCTCCCGGACCCCTCCTTGGATAGTACCTCCATTATCCCTCACTCCTAACCAGACACCACCATTATAAGCTAGCTTTTATTCTCTGCACCACTTCTACCCACATTGACATTTTGGATTCGTTGAGACCCAGAATTCTTGCTGTAGATATTTCTTGATATATCACATCGAGATATGTAAGAGACCAAACTTTCCGGCACATTTTTTCCGGTTGAAACCAGCGTGATGCGATCAGTTTTTTAGCTACTGTGATACCCGATAAGACCAATCTCTTTAGCTGTGGATTTACTGCAAACTCAAAAACATCATTCAAAAGCAATACAGAGGGGTGTACTGGTATATTCCAAGATACGAGTTTTGATAATTGATGGGTCACATCTTTCCAGAATGCCTTAACTGGTGGGCAGTCCCAATACAAGTGCATAAATGTCCCTTCGTCTCCATTTGTACATTGGGAGCATTTTGAGTCCTGTTTCAGGCCCATTCTGTTCAGTCTTATAGGAGTCAAGTATGTCCTGTGAATATAGTTAAGATTGATTTGTTGATGGTCCGGGTTCCTTGATGTAAGACGGACATTTGCCCATGCTTCTTGCCAATCAAAGTCACTTTCCAGGTCTGGAATATCCCTCCTCCAGACAGTGTCTAGTTGAAGGGTTTCATACGAGGACGTTAGTAATTGATAATAAAAACCTGATACAAAACCTCCCAATGTTTCTCTTTCATAGAAAAATTTGTGGTATCTGTGGTGTTCAACTGGTATGTGTAATGGAACACCGTGAGACTTCAAACATAGGCGTAACTGTATGTAAAAAAGCCATGTGGACTCGGTGAGGTTAAACTTTGTGCATATTTCTCCATAACTACAGAAGCCCTGGTTATTAAAAATATCCCCTAATGAGTGTATGCCTTGCTCTTCCCATATAGGGAATCTTATAGGACGTTTTCCCATTAAGAGTGCATTGTTATTGAATATGGGAGTGTGATTATGCCATTTTTGAGAGTTAGGATATTTTTTTTGTGTTTCCCGCCATGTTCGGATTGCATGGGTAATTATGGGGCCAAATTTCCGCTCACAGTGCTTGATTGGAAGTTTAGTGTGTGCTATGTCCTTCAGTCTCTGTGGGGCTACTATGTTTTCTTCCAATTCTCTCCAAGATACCAAAGCCTGGGGATCAAACCATATTGTCAATGGTCTTAATGTGAAAGCCTTAAAATATTGTAAAAAATCTGGAACTGCCATGCCACTGTCTGCTTTATTTCTCTGTGCGGTGGATCTTTTTATGCGAGGTGGTTTGTTATTCCAAATAAATTTGTATGTGGAGGAGTGTAATCTTTTCCAGTAGCCCTCTGGAGGGGGTAACGGTAGCATTGAGCTGATGAAGTTGATTCTTGGTAATACATCCATCTTAACTATTGATACCCTTGCCTGTACTGAGTTTTTAAGTTTTGCCCACCTGTCCAGGTCGTCTTTGATTTTGTTCTGTATTTTTGTGTAATTGTGCTTCACCGTTTGTCTTATGGTGGGAAATATTTCCACACCCAAGCATCTAAAATGTTTTACCATGGGTATCTCACCTGGGAGGGTTGTGTCTTTTTTTGCATGGATGTTAAGTGGGAGGAAAGCCAACTTCGGCCAATTTATTTTAAATCCCGATAAATCACCAAAGTTCTCTATCAACTTGAGTAGATGAGGCAATGTGGTGTTGGGGCTTTGCATGAACAATATTACGTCGTCCGCATATAGACTAATTTTATGTTGTGTGCCCTTGATTACGATTGGTTCTATGTATTGGGATTGTCTTATATATTGTGCTAAAGGCTCTAATGATAGATCGAATAGTCCGGGACTAAGAGGGCAACCCTGTCTGGCTGAGCGTGATACCGGAAAGATTTCGGAGATGAATGTGCCTGTTGTAATCATGGCCGATGGGTCCTTGTATAATACTTTAATCATATCAATGAATCCTTTTCCTAACCCCATCCTTTCTAATACTGCCCATAGAAACGACCATTCCAGCCTGTCAAATGCTTTCATAGCATCCAGGGATAGCATCGCCTTAGGTGTGGTGTCCTCTTTGTCTGCATGTAGTACGTGCAGTATTCGTCTTATGTTATCATTGATCAGGCGACCTCTTATGAAGCCAGTTTGGTCCGGATGAACTAAAGACGTCATATGCTTTTGCAATCTGATGGCTAATACCTTAGAGTACAGTTTGACATCGGTTCCGAGGAGGCTTAAAGGTCTGTAACTACCGCACTCGGTGGGGTCTTTGTCTTTTTTGAGAAGGACTGAAATGAGTGCGATATTGTGGTGTTTATGGAAGCTCCCCTCCTTGACTGAGTATAAGATCACATTTAGTAATAAGGGTCCAAATATGTCCCAACAAGAAAGGTACATTTCTGATGGGATACCGTCTCTTCCAGGAGCCTTACCATTTTTCATTTCGGATATGGCCTTCTTGAGTTCCTCTAATGTGATCGGTGCTTATTTTTATTTTTTTTTTTTGGTCTTTTTCCCCCTCCATTTTCCTCCGATTTTCTCCCATCCCAATGTTAGTCGTATGCCAATTCCCAGTCCCTTCCTGGTCGCTGCGCACTTACCCCCTACAGTCAGATCATCTGGGAGAGTGGAGGCTACCACGTGCTTCCTCCGACACACGTCCAGCCAATCACCGCTTCTTTTCACCCGGCAGCGCGGATTCTCATTGAGAGGGCGTAGCGTGTGGGAGGACCACACTATCCCCCTCACGTCCAATCCGCGCTTAGCAGGCGCCCCGACCGAACTGTAGGAGTCGCTGTTTACAACGACCCGGACCCACCCCGCCAGCTTCTCCCACCCTCTGATACAGCCAATTGTATCAGTGCAGACGGCCAGCCAAGCTGGTGACAACCCCGGAGCTGTGAGCTGGATTCGAACAGGCAAATCCAGCTCAGCTCCGGGGCTGGTGACGAACGCAATCTCCGCTCGGCCACCTAACCGCCTGTGATCGGTGCTTCTAACTGTTTAGCGTCGTCCTCCGAAAGTTTAGGGAGAATAATTTGATTAAGATATGTGTCCAATTTGTTTTGATCAAAGGTCGTTTCTGAATTATATAAGTCGGAGTAGAATTCTTTGAATGTATCGTTTATTATTTTGGGGTCTGTTACAAGTACTTGTTGTTTTCTAATGGCAGTTATATCTGCAAATTTTGCATTAATTCTTAATCGCATGGCTAATAGGTGACTAGGTTTAGAACCTTGGAAATACTGCTGTTGTCTTGTGCTGCGTATTTGCATTTCCGATTTTTGTCTGTATATTGCATTGATCTCTGTTTTTAGAACGTTAACTTGATTTTCTAGTCTACTTGAGTTGTTGTATTTTAAAGAATTAAATAACGTTGAGTAAAGCGTTTCCAGTTCAGACAGTTTTTTTTATTTATTTTTTTTTTTTTTATTATCATGTAATCTTTGGCGGGCCGGTCAGAATTATCCCGCGGGCCGGATCTGGCCCGCGGGCCGCCAGTTGAATAGCCCTGCTTTACAGCTTTGGGTAGGGCGTTCCACATTGTTGTGGCATAATTGCGAAACGTGTTTAGTCCCTTGTTTGAGCCGAATCTGGGTTTAACATGATTTGTTGAGCTTCCTCTGGTGTAGTGGTTGTGGTATTCACTGACCTTTGGGAAGTATTTTGACATGTACATGGGCACCCCGGTCGTATAGTGTAACTTGAAGACCAGGCCCATTGCAAGTTGCTGTACTCTGTCGTCTACTCTAAGCCATCCTAGGTTGTCAAAGTGGGCAGGGGTGAGGTGGGTTCTGGGGTTCAGGTCAAGTAGTAGTCTGACCAGTTTGTTTTGTGATGTTTGTAATTTTGTTTTAAGCAACTTTGAGGTGCTTTGGTACCATGAGGTGCACGCATAGTCATAGTACCCTTGAATGAGTGCTCCTGCCAGAGTCTTCAGGGTATTCTTGTTTACCAGAGAGGAGATCCGGTACAAGAATCTAGTTTGTTGGTTGACTTTTTTTTATTACATTGGATGCCATTTTGTCACAGGAAAGATTTGCCTCTAGGATGGAACCCAGGTAGGTAATTTCGTCTTTCCTTGTGACAATATTGTCACCCACTGTAACTGAGAAGCCGTCGGTCTTGCTGAGTTTGTTATTTGAACCGAAGAGAATGGACTCTGTTTTGCCCATGTGTAATGATAGTTTGTTATCAGCGAGCCATATGCAGATTTTGCCTAGTTCCGTGCTGAGGGTTTTTTCAACCTGCAATTTGTTCTTGTCAGAGACCAGCAGGGCTGAGTCGTCCGCAAACAGGAACAAGTTGCAGTCACAGGCTGACGACATGTCATTTGCATAAATTAGGAAGAGTAGCGGTCCTAGTATGCTTCCTTGTGGAACACCACAGCTCACTGTGAGGGGGGGGGGATAGAGTACCGTTTACCTCTACCATCTGTTCTCTCCCCTCCAGGTAGGATTGCATCCAGCTCACTGATAAGCTATCAAAACCAATTGCCTTTAGCTTGTCCATTAGAATGGAGTGATTGACAGTGTCGAAGGCCTTTTGTAGGTCCAGCATGACCATGCCGCAGTATTTGCCCGCGTCCACCTCATGGTACCAAAGCACCTCAAAGGCACTAAAAAACAAATTACAAACATCTCAAAACAAGCTAGTCAGACTACTACTTGACCTGACTCCTAGAACCCACCTCACCCCTGCCCACTTTGACAACCTAGGATGGCTTAGAGTAGACGACAGAGTACAGCAACTTGCAATGGGCCTGGTCTACAAGATACACTACGCGACCAAGGTACCCATGTACATGTCAAAATACTTCCCAAAGGTCAGTGAATACCACGATCACAACACCAGAGGGAGCTCCACAAATCATGTAAAACCCAGATTCGGCTCAAACAAGGGACTAAACACGTTTCGCAATTATGCCACATCAATGTGGAACGCCCTGCCTAAAGCTGTAAAGGAATGTGAATCACTACCCACCTTCAAAAACACTCTCAAAAAACACCTACGTGAGACTGCAATTCGAAACTGGCCCCTACAAATGTCCTAACCTAGTTGTACAGTAAATGACCAAGTAAGGCTTTGTCAACATTCCAATGTACAGTGTAAATTGTGTGTGTGTCCCCTACCCAACCCCCCCCCCCCCCCCCCCCCACCTCCAATGTACAGCCCTCACCCAACCCACCCAACCCCACCCCACCAACCTCCTCCAATGTACAGTTTCTACGCCAAATGTATATACACTCCTTTTCTGGACACTTTTGTATCACAAACAGTACTGTATTTGCAAATCTGATATGTCATAAATGTATAGATGTAGCAGTACTGTCTATCTGTATGTCATGTATGTCATATATGTTATGATGAATTGAAAATGGGGGACCCTGGTGGAAACAAGACGAAAGTCTTTCTCTGGTCTGCATCCAACAATTGTATGTATTGAGATGTACTGTACTGTACCCATTCTGCAATCTGTTAATAAACTTTTCAATCAATCAATCAATCAATCAATCCACCTCTTGTTTGATGTGGTCGTTCAAATAGAGGAGGCATGTGTCAGTGGAGTGGGACGTTCTGAAGCCAGATTGGAATTCGTAGATTAGATTTTTTTCCGCCAGGTACTTTTCGACCTGTTCGTAGACTATTTTCTCCAGATAAGGCCTAACAAAGAACTCCAGAATCCAGTAAACCCTGGTCTTTATAGTAGAGAGAAGGGGCCAGGTATGGGGCCAGGTATTGGGTTGGAGGGGGGTCAGGAGGGGGGAGGGGTGAGTTAGAATTGGGGGTGTGGGGTGGGGTGGTATCAGGTGAGAGACAAAAGGTGGATACATGGGGGAGGGTAGACAGATTGGAGAGGTGAGGGGGGGAATAACAAGAATGGGAGGGGGTTTGGAACATTACTGGGAGATTGTTTGAGGGGAGAGGGGATCATTATTCCACAACAATATGAAAGAAATCCTTAAACCCAAGATGCAAGTTCGCAAGTTAGGCCTGATCGTGACATTACTCCCCCCCCCCCCCCCCCAACCTCCTCCAATGTACAGTTTCTACGTCAAATGTATATACTTTTTTTTTCTGGACTCTTTTTGTATCACAAACAGTACTGTATTTGCAAATCTGGTATGTCATAAATGTATAGATGTAGCAGTACTGTCTATCTGTATGTCATGTATGTCATATATGTTACGATGAATTGAAAATGGGGGACCCTGATGTAAACAAGACGAAAGTCTTTCTCTGGTCTGCATCCCCTTAACAATTGTATGTATTGAGCTGTACTGTACTGTACCCATTCTGCAATCTGTTAATAAAGTTTTCAATCAATCAATCAATCAATCAATCAATCAATCAATGCTATGGAGTATGACCAAAATCCACACATACAATCCCAGAACCCTCCCAAACACGTCTGTGGAGTTTGGTTGATTTACCAATAACCATTAGAAATTATGTCTCACTCTGTTTGTGCATATTTGCCAGCAAATCCATTCATGAATCACTGCCAAAGGGATCGGATTAACTATGTAGGTGAAGAGGCAAAACCCTTTTTTTTCATAAAAGCTTATAATTATAACTATCTTCATATATCTTAATATAAATATAAATTAAATTGTGATAGATTCAGCTTGACGTAAGGATTCTGAATTAAAAAAAATTAGATTCTAGGCCATGTAGGAGTTATTTACCAAAACAAGTGTTAGTTCTAGCACCATCATCTGGCTGATCATTATATAGCCAACTATTATGTACTGGTGGGGGAATTGCGAACCCACCAAAGTTATGTTGCTCTGAGAATTAACATTACTTACAAAAGCAAGTACATTTACATTATTTTAGGAAACACTTTTTTTTGTTTACTTTCACTTCAGCTAATTTGTATATATTTACAGACATACCTTTACTTCAGTAACTTTAATTTTTGGTCACACTGTAAGAGTAGTACATTAGATGTGACATTTTAAAGCCCACGCTGTAATCTTCTTGACCAAATACTGTAAATCTGACCAAATACTGTAAATTTGAGGTTCGAGATGAAAAATAAGTATGTATGTTTCTCAACCAATCATAAGATATAGATTTTTCCTAGTGTTAGTCCTCAGATTAAGATACCTGTCAATCAATTTTGGAATGATAAATTATGTCTCCAATCCTGTTTTTGCTTTGGTGGTGGGCTACCATTTTGTTATTAGGGGTGTGCTTTTAGAGTAAAAACAGTCATTCCGGACTTGATCAATTATGTTAATGTGATAAAAGGAGATCATCCCCCAAAAAGTTAGTATATCCCCATGACCTATGAACATATTTTAGACATTTTGGGCTACTTACTTGAGTTGAATTCCAATACTCTTTCCACTTCTGCAAATAATTGGTTGTAGCTGTAGGATACTCCAGGGATCTTCAAATGTTTTCATGTCAATAACCCCCCATGGAATAACATTTTGATAGGATTGTATCCCAGGAACCCCACCAGAGAAGATCGCTGTTATGATCCTTGTTTGGTACTGACTCTGTTATGATCCTTGTTTGGCACTGACTCTGTTATGATCCTTGTTTGGTACTGACTCTGTTATGATCCTTGTTTGGTACTGACTCTGTTATGATCCTTGTTTGGTACTGACTCTGTTATGATCCTTGTTTGGTACTGACTCTGTTATGAATCTATATGAAATCTATATGAATTGAAAATGGGGGACCCTGATGGAAACAAGACAAACGTCTTTCTCAGGTCTGCATCCCCTTAACAATTGTATGTATTGAGCCGTACTGTATTGTACCCATTCTGCAATCTGTTAAATAAAGTTTTCATTCATTCATTCATTCATTCATTCATTCATTCATTCATTCATTCATTCATTCATTCATTCATTCATTCATTCATTCATTCATTCATTCATGATCCTTGTTTGGTACTGACTGTGGCAGATTGAGTTATGATCCTTGTTTGGTACTGACTCTGTTATGATCCTTGTTTGGTACTGACTCTGTTATGATCCTTGTTTGGTACTGACTCTGGCACATTGAGTTATGATCCTTGTTTGGTACTGACTCTGTTATGATCCTTGTTTGGTACTGACTCTGTTATACAAGCATGCCAGGGTGCAGGCTCTTAGCGAGCCTGCTAGTCATGCTAAACCGATGGAGCCTGCCAATCCTACCTTTCTTGCTCGGTCCCTCCTCCACCAGGCTCCCCACTCCTCTCTTTCTATCTCTACCCTTAAACCGGTATACCCAATTAAAACTAGAATATCCCGTTACGCTCCGCTTTACCCAGCTCGTCCTTGTGCGATAAACCATGCCAACTTAATTGCGATTAAACCGACCCGCATGGCTGAAAACCGCGCTGCTAAGTATACAGAGTGTGTGAAGGTTGGCCTTATCAACATCCGCTCTCTGCCAACCAAAGCTCTTTTGGTAAATGAACTGATAACAGACCATAGTCTCGACCTATTGGGCCTCACTGAGACATGGCTTAAACCTAATGACTTTCTGCCCCTAAACGAGGCCTCACCCCCTAATTTTAGTAGCTCCCACATCGCACGCACCTCCAAAAAAGAAGGCGGAGTTGCTCTAATTTACGACTCTAAGCATAACTTTACATCCGACGCAAACTGTAAGTTTTCCTCGTTTGAGGTGCTCCTGTTGCATCCCTCTCCACCCAACAGAAAGTGTGGCGGTCTGATTCCTACCTCCACTGCATCCTTTGTAATGGCTGTCCTATACCGCCCCCCAGGCCCTTACACCCTCTTCCTAGATGAATTTTCAACTTTCATCTCTGAGCTTGTTATGCGCTCAGATAACATTTTAATTGTTGGTGATTTTAACATTCATTCCAACAAAACTCTAGATCCCCTAAATAAGGCTTTTACCGACATCATTGACTCTGTCGGTCTCATTCAAATCGTTGACCAATCCACTCACAGTGGTGGGAACACCCTTGACCTAGTCCTAGCCCGCGGTCTCACTGTGTCAAATTTGACCGTCTCCCCCTATGTTCCTGCTCTCTCAGACCACTACCTCATCAAATTTCAAATTGATCTGACGGTTTCTCGCCCAGACAGTGTAGAATCCTACATGAGCCGTCGTATTAACGCCTCAACTGTCCCAATTCTAGTTATATTCCGTATTTGCTATTGCGTTCCGCTCTGAGCCTTATGAGATATACTATCTCCTATGATACCTAATGTATCTCCCACGAACAAAAAATACATGCACCACACCTGTATGGGGCTCCGCCCCCATGGTGGCACCGCCCATATAGCAGTGACTCTGGTCACCACACATCCTTCCTCTATTTTCGTCCCAGCGTACTTGGATGCGTGCACCGTACGATAACTAGTAGGATGAAAAGATCAGAGTCATAATGTTTGAAAGCTTGCCGGAGGTTGCTGGCCCCTGGCATCTTCGACGCATGTTTTCGGCGACACGACGGGCCTGTGTTGATGTTCCTCGTTTGATGACAGCACATCGAGGTTCAGCTGTACAAGACTGGCTGTCGGGCCAGCTTGTACTCAGGTAGGCCCTGTGTCTTCAGGCATGGGTATTAGTGTTAGTAATGCTGGTTTGTTTTGTTAACACAACAATGTTGTGTGTTGGCGCCGGGGGCAGGATGGTTTGGTGAACGTTCTCTGCAGGGAACGGTTTCCAAGCTGTCTTGGGCGTGCTGCTAAAACATCTAATGCTATGCTACATGCTATCGCTAATGCCGCATGCTATTACTACTGCTAATTGCTATGCTGTTTTAATGTCTCCGCCGTGAGATGTTGTCACTCCCCCTCCTCTTGCCCGGTTCATCAATGAAGGTCAGTCGGTAGCTGTTGTGGTTTTTTTTGCTGAGTCCTATTTACCTTTTTCGGGTAAATGGGTTGACAACAGGGTAGGCCGTGGCTAGGTTGCCTAGCCAGGTATTTTACCTTGTGTTCCGGCGGGGTTTGTTGAACGGTGTTCCCATCTGGGTTGGCGTCGGGTAGTGGGGCTATGGGTCCAGCCGACATGGTAAACATGTTGTGTGTCTGTGCGCAGGCAATTGTTGTTTTGGGTCCCACATCGCCTCGCGCTAAGCTGCAGTAGTATAAGGGCAGGGCCGCCTGGGAGAAATGTGAGGCCCTGTGCATTTTTAGACGCGAGGCCCCCCACCCCCTGAGGCGGCCCTGTGTAGGGGGCTATTGTTTCGTTTTGTCACTCTGCTATGAGAAGGTCTGTCTTGCTACAGTTTTCTCTCCTCTCAACCATTCATACTGACGGTCAATCGGTATACTGGGGGAGTAGTGCGGGGGGGGGCTTTGTTTACCTTTTTTGGTAAATGGGCTAAACTAGGGCTGGTGTCCTGTTGTGAATATTTTGAATGAAGGCGGGACTGGTCCGTCTCCCCTTAACTTTGTGTGTATGGGTTTGCTCATTCTACAGTATTTTGTGGTTTAGCTCTTTTATTCATTTAACCCTTGCATGGTGCACACCACAGTGGAGGGTGCTGTTTGCAATCACCACTGGTGCTCCGTGTTAACATCAGTCCTTTGTTTTTGATATATTGAAACAATGCCCCGCCCGGCCGACTCCATGGGTGGGTCGGCCTGGCGAGTGGCTGGTGGGCTGTTAAGGCTTGTACCGCCACGGTATGGAATTGGCAACGATTAGAACTGTGTTCGAATTGCTGTTTTTTTTTCTATAAAAAATGGTGTCTGGTGGAGGGGCCTTGAGGGCCAGCCGACGTCGACACATCGCGCGAGGTTGTTGACGTTATTAGCTTTGACCCAGCCGCAAGCTATAACCACTCAGGGTTCCCCTCTCCGCAGGGGATTTTTGGTCTTCTGCTGGAGCGCGGGCGGTATTGTCCTAGGCCCTACACCGCCTCACACCGCGCAGCCAGAAGAAGAGAGAGCACGGCCTCGTCAGCGGCGATGACGGGGCCCTCGACAGGCGGCCATGTTTTTCCCCTGCCAGAGGTATCCTGGGCGTCGATTCGACAGGTGTCCACAAGGCCGACAGCCTTGGCGGCCGAGGGATCGGCCATGTAGGATGGGTTCGGCTTGAACAAACAAGCCGTCACCGTCCTGCCGCGAGCAGCCCGCTCTCCGATCGCTCCCTTCCCCAACACCAGCGGAAGAAGTGGGCTCTGATTGTTTCCTTTGGCTGCGGGCCGCGTGCCTTCGTTGATGCGCGGGCGGCCTTACACCTTGCATGTCCGGCTGCAGAACAACTCCTTCAGCATGTTCTGGAGGGGTGTTCAGTGGGGGGGCTTTTTTCATCGGAAGCCCCCCGTATCAGACCGGCCCTTTCTGTCGGGGTTCCCCCTTGGGTGCGATTGCCTCGTGGGTGGTGTCAGGGTCAGGTGTGCCGACACGGAACGCGCTCCTCGCACGGTTCCAGGTTTGGCTACGCACAGCGGGGGGACCGGGCCAACTATCTACAGTTCCTAGCGGACCTGCGCCACGTGACGGCGGGTGCGTTGGGAGTGTCGTCACATATGACTACGGCAGTACCATATGTCGAGGTGGATGGAGAGAACGCTGAGGCGGGGACTTGTGTTTACACAACCCCACCCGTTTTCAGGTTTGGTACAGACCCTATTGTCGGGGTCTCCAGCTGTGACAGCTCTGGTCAACGAGATCCAATCTCTGTGGACGAAGCAAGCCATCGTCGTGGCGTTCTCCTCCCGGTTTTCTCTGCCCGAGAAGTCGGGAGGGAGGGGTGTAAGACCCAGGCTGGACCTGTCCCATGGGAAGGTTCAGCATTTTTTGGATCGTCTCCTGCCTGTTGAACACTGTCAGGTGGGGGTCTGGTTCTCCTCCATAGACCTGTAGGATGCGTATGTGCATCCCCGATCTTCCATCCTAGGGCTTACCTACGCTTCCTTTGCAGGGTTAGCGTATGAGTACCAGAGGCTGCCGTTTGGTTTTCTCTGGCTCCCCGCATCTTCACCAAGTGCGTGGAGGCCGCACTGGGGCCTCTGCGTCGTCCGGGGTTACGGAGTGTTCTGCCCTGATGACGTTCTGGTCCTTCGCGGTCAAGGTGGATCGTCAGGTCTCGTACCAGGCAGGTCTCTACCAGCCTGGGGTTGCTGTAGACTGGATGTAGAGTATTCCTCTTCCCAGTCAACGGTTGGAGGGCTATGGGCATCCATCTGTCAACACGCTCGGGAGGTTCCGTCCTAGGACGGTTACGGCGCTGTCTCACGTCACGTTTTCACCGACGCCTCCCTCGCTGGTGACGCGTCGGGCCAACGCAGTAGGGGGCAGCTGGCAAACCATGCTGCCCGGTCTGCGCTACGTTCAATGTGTTGGTGTTGAAGGCGGTCCTTCTGGTCCACAAATGGTGTTGATCAGGACGTGTCGTGTATCGACAGACAGGGAGGAGTACGCTCCCCCTGTCTGCACCAGGCAGCGGGCGGCTGGCTATGGGCGTCCTCCATCTGCGCGGCCTGAGGGCTCCCCACATCCCCGGCAGGGAGAATGTGGGTGCAGGTGTACTGTCGCGGGGCGGCCCTCATCCTGACGGGTGAGGGTTACATCTGGACATGGCCAGGCAGGTCTGGGACCGATGCCGTGCCGCCAGGGATTCTTCCCCATACATCTGTTAGGTCAGTTGTTGGGACGGGTACGTTGAGGGGCGCAGGTTCTTGATCCTGATGGTGTTACCATCTGGAATGCGCATGCTCCCTCCACTGTCGCGCTTACGCGGGCAGATGACGTATGTTCCAAGTGTGGTGTAAGGCGGGGGGCCGGGACTCAGTCTCCTGCCCCCTGGATGCTGTCCTTAGTTACCTCCAGTCTCTCCTTGATAGACTGTCGGCTTCGACGGTGAGGGTATATGCAGCAGCTATATCCTCCTATCATGAGGGGTTTGAGGGGATGTCTTGTTCAGCCACCCTCTTGTGAAGCGTTTCCTGCTTGGCGCTCGACGCGTTAAGCCGGTGCAACGCTCCTTGGCTCCGACTTGGGATCTTCAATTGGTCCTCGGTCGGTTGTCCTTGGCCCCGTTTGAGCCGCTCGAGCAGGCGCCGTTGGGACAGCTGTCCTTCAAGACCACGTTCTTTCTGGCTGTCACTTCCGCTAAACGCGTAGGTGAGCTCTGTGCTCTCTCGGTACGTCCAGAGTGCCTGTCTTTTCGGACCGATTGCGGTGTCACTCTGCGACCTAATCCTGCTTTCGTGCCTAAGAATATCCGGAGTTCCTTCCGCTCCCGGGATATTGTGGTTCAGGCGTTTCGTCCTCCTCCTCACACTAGTGAGTTAGATGCGGGCCTTCACCTGTCATGTCCAGTCCGTGCTTGGGGATTTACCTCAGCCGTACTCAGGATTTCAGGGTTACCGACCAGCTTTTTGTCTGTTACGGTGGGGCTCGTACTGGTAAGGCACTGTCGGAGCAGCGCCTGTCCCATTGGTTGTGCGAGGGTGTTACCCTCTGCTACACGTTGGCTGGGCAGGATCCCCCTGGGGGCGTCAGGGCGCACTCCACTCGTGGGGTGGCTGCCTCTGCCGCTCTCCTGGGTGGGGCCTCGGTGGAGGCCATCTGTGCTGCAGCTTCATGGTCCTCCCCGGGCTCCTTTGTAAGGTTTTTCCTCATGGACATGACCGGGGGTTCTGTCTCCCAGGCGGTTCTGGGGTCTGTGGCCTTTCCTGCTTCCCGTCCTTTGGTTGGGTAGCAGGAGTGTATGGGTATGGGCCACAGTGTGTTGAGTCACACGTGGTTCCGCCTGTACGGTGTGTTCAAGGGGTTCTAGTTTCCCTCTTGTTCGCATTCAGGTGGAGTTGAATGCGCCCCCCCTTCATTAGGGAGGATGGGGTGACAGGGCTCCCCGCACCCCTTGATGTGGGCTTACGGGTCCTCAGGGGGTACATTTGTCGGGCTTCGCGTCCGCTCTTCCCCATATCTCATAAGGCTCAGAGCGGAACGCGATAGCAAATACGGCATATAACGGTAGGTTATGTAGATAACCTAGTTATATTAGTATTGGCTGAGCGTTCCGCTCTGCGCGGCCCTGAGTTCCCTCTTGAGGAATCTTTTCCTGGGACGGGTTTTTTTGGCGAGGAAGGATGTGTGGTGACCAGAGTCACTGCTATATGGGCGGTGCCACCATGGGGGCAGAGCCCCATACAGGTGTGGTGCATGTATTTTTTGTTCGTGGGAGATACATTAGGTATCATAGGAGATAGTATATCTCATAAGGCTCAGAGCGGAACGCTCAGCCAATACTAATATAACTAGGTTATCTACATAACCTACCGTTAACTGCCTACCAGACACCCTCTCTCCCGTCCTCTCTTACTCTGGCCCCCTTGATCTCTTTACAGACAAACTTAATGCCGCTCTTCGTAGCACGCTCGACATTGTCGCTCCCCTTAAACCTAAAATTAAACGTGCTCCGCAAAAACTAACTCCCTGGTTTACAGAGGAAACGCGCTCCTTTAAAAAGGCTTGTCGCAAACTTGAACATAAATGACGTTCGACCAAACTCGAAGTATTCCGCCTCGCCTGGAATGATAGTTTACGTAACTACAAAAAGGCACTCTCACTTGCCAAAACCTCATATTTTTCCAGGCTCATAAATGAAAACAAAAACAACTCAAAGTTTCTGTTTGACACAGTTGCAAAACTTACGCAGAAACAACCAAGTGCCCTAAACCATGCGTTCTCGGCTAACGAATTCATGACATTTTTTACCAAGAAAATTTACCTCATTAGAGATGAAATTGTTGCTTTACTCAACAATCAGAGTCCCTCCCAACCTCTGACGGGCATTCCCCCTGACTTTGATTCCAGCCATACGCTATGCTGCCTTGAAAACGTCTCACTTAGTGCCCTCTCTAAACTGGTTGGCGCGGCTAAACCCTCAACCTGTCTGTTTGACCCTCTCCCAGCAACTCTCATCAAAAAACTCTTCCCAACTCTAGGCCCTGCCCTACTCAATATCTTCAACACCTCCTTGTCTACTGGCGTGGTGCCCCTGGCCTTTAAATCAGCCGTCATTAAACCACTACTTAAAAAACCGAACCTCGACCCTCTAATCTTGAAAAATTAGAGACCTATCTCCAATCTTCCATTCCTATCCAAAGTGTTAGAACGGATCGTCGCAACGCAACTTACTGACCATTTATCAAACAATAATCTTAATGAATCATTTCAATCTGGCTTTAGAGCCTTACACTCCACCGAAACGGCGGTTACCAAAGTCACAAATGACTTACTGCTCTCTCTTGACTCAAACCTCACTTCTGTGCTCTTATTGCTTGATCTCAGTGCAGCCTTTGACACTATCGATCACTCGATTCTTCTAGGTCGGCTTGAGAATCATGTTGGCATTCGGGGTCTCGCACTAGCTTGGTTTAAATCCTATTTAACTGATAGAACACACTGCGTGGTCTATAATGATTTAACATCTGAGACCCTCCCAGTGCAATGTGGTGTCCCACAAGGCTCTGTCCTGGGCCCTTTGCTATTTTCGATTTACATGCTACCCCTCGGCGATATCATACGCAAATTTGGCATAAACTTTCATTTTTACGCTGATGACACCCAATTATATATACCTATTAAGCCAAATGATTCCTCCCAACTACAAAACCTTGAGGCCTGCTTGCTTGCCGTCAAAAAATGGATGTCGCAAAACTTTCTACTCCTTAATGCAGATAAAACTGAGATGTTAATTGTTGGCCCCCCAAACCACAGAGGCCTGTTTCAGGACATCTCCCTCAACTTTGATACCTGTCATGTATCCCAGAGCTCCACCATAAAAAACCTCTGAGTCATTTTTGATTCCTCCCTCTCATTTAATGCACATATAAAAAATGTCACCAAAATTGCATTCTTCCATCTTCGTAATATCGCAAAAATTCGCCCCATTTTAACTCTGGCTGATGCTGAAACCCTGATTCATGCTTTTGTCTCATCACGTCTGGATTACTGTAATGCACTTTTTTCAGGCCTACCTAATTCAAGCATCAAAAATCTTCAACTTGTGCAAAATGCGGCTGCACGGATACTAACTAGAACTAGAAAATGTGATCACATCACACCAGTTTTGTCCGCCCTACACTGGCTTCCTATCCAAGCCCGATCTGACTTTAAAGTGCTACTCCTCACCTACAAAATTTTAAATGGGCTTGCACCGCTCTATCTATCTGATCTCATCTCCCGATACTCGCCCGCTCGTGCCCTGCGCTCACAAAATGCGGGGCTTCTATCGATCCCTAGGGTTAAAAAGAAATCTGCAGGCCACAGAGCCTTTGTCTACCGCGCTCCCTACCTGTGGAACAAATTACCTGCCGTCATCAGGTGCGCCTGCTCTGTCGAAGCTTTTAAATCCCTGCTTAAGACTCATCTTTTCTCTCTCTCCTTCAACCTACCCTGATCTCACCTGGTCGGGGACTGACCTTTAGATTAATCTGTCTAGTTTAGTTAGGGTACAGGGTACTACATGGTACTACTGGGTAGTTTACTACAGGGTAGTTTAGTTAGGGTACAGGGTGCTGCATGGTACTACGGGGTACTGCATGGTACTACATGGCACTACGGGGTACTACATGGCTCTACATGGTACTGCGTGGCACTACATGGCACTACATGGCACTACGGGGTACTACATGGTACTACATGGTACTACAGGGCACTACGGGGTACTACATGGCACTACAGGGTACTACAGGGCACTACAGGGTATTACATGGCACTACGGGGTACTACATGGCACTACAGGGTACTACATGTCTGCTCTATTGCAGCACCACAAACATGGGAACTCTCTAACTCTTCCCCCCCCCCCCCACTCCCTCCCCCCTTCCCTCCCCCCCTCCCTCCCCCATCTCTCTGAGTGCCCGTCTCCTGGCGCTGACTAAGGTGATGGATGCCTCGGGGTCTTGGCCAAGATCGTAGTGACTGCTCTACATGCACCTCCGAGGCCTTGGATCAGTTATTTACCGTCGTCTGTCCGTGGTCCTGTCAACTGATTAACAGCATTAACAGACTGTTAACAGATTAACAGTCAACGCGGTTTCATTGCTGGGTTAAGTACTTCTATTCTATTCACATAATATGCTCACTTCATATATCTACTCCATTCACATATATGCTTACCACTTGTATCTATTGCTATGTCCGCCCACTACAATCACATGAGCTGTCTAACGCCTGTCCCGTCTCCCTGTCCCCCTATGACTTGCTGACCTGGAGTGCTGACCGGAGTGTCGGACATCCCGTGATGAAGGCCGGGAAGTTGCGACCCCCTCTGCGTGCCCCCCTGTCTCCGGAGGTCTCGTAGTGGTGACCGGAGTGCCGGACGTCCCGCGATGATGTCGGGGAGTTCGCGACCCTCTCTGCGCCGCCCCCTATCTCCCTGTCTCCGGCTGTCCCTGAGCAATGACCGGAGTGTTGAATGTCCCGTGACTAAGACGGGGAGGACGTGACCCTCTTTGCGCCGCCCCTGTGCCTCAAATAGATCCGCTATCAGCTCTATCTTTCAAAATGTTCAGTTGCTATCGCTATTTGCTTTATCTTTAATCTTTCAAAATGTTCAGTTGCTATTGCATGCACTCATCTGTGTTTCACTACACACATGAGTGCATGCTTACCAACTGGCCGTCTGCAACACTACTATCACCAACATCTAAGAAGGGAGATCCCCCCTTGAATGGCCCTTCTAAGGTTTCTCTCCTCCACACTGCCTGTGGAGCTTTTTTCCCTATTGTTAGGTTTTAGTGAGTTTTTCCTTACCTTCGCGTGGGGTATGTCTGGGAGTGCTTGCATTCTTTAATTTTTTATTTAAATTTTTTGCATTCATCTAAAAATGTTTGGACCTTATGGTGTTCTTGTTCTGTTCTTGACTTATTGTTATGTTTTCTTCTTGACTTGTTTAAAGAAGACCTGTACGGCCCATGGGGACATTAACGTGTGTTGTCGGGCCTTATAAATAAATTTGATTTGATTTGATTTATGATCCTTGTTTGGTACTGACTGTGGCACATTGAGTTATGATCCTTGTTTGGTACTGACTCTGTTATGATCCTTGTTTGGTACTGACTCTGTTATGATCCTTGTTTGGTACTGACTCTGTTATGATCCTTGTTTGGTACTGACTCTGGCACATTGAGTTATGATCCTTGTTTGGTACTGACTCTGGCACATTGAGTTATGATCCTTGTTTGGTACTGAGACTACTGACTCTGGCACATTGAGTTATGATCAGTGGTGCAGTCCTAATATGGGAACTGGTAACACGCCACGCCACGTGCACGCGCACGCGCGGGTACGTACATGCGCACATAACTGATTTATACACACACACACGCACGCACACGCACACACAAGCGCATATACGCAAGTGCAATCTTTCTATCATACAAGCTCTTCTTGCTCTCTATTTGTGTGAATGTGCGCGTGGAAAGCTGGCGCGCAGCACAGACGCTTGATTCAATATCATAAGCAGGTAGACCCCCATCACGAATTCCGAGCCACATTAGTATTCACCTCCACTGCCTGTGTCACACAGAATGAAGGGGGAGATGCATTCAGATAGCCAACACCCAGACACTTAGTCTACCTGCGCTTTTTGTTATGTAAAACGGTGGCCGGGTACTAGTCACAACGAATGGATACAGCGCATTTTTGTGTGCGCGTACACGCGAGTACACATCCGTGCGCGATCGCGCGTACTTCTGCCTCAGTGATCTGGTAACACGGCGTGTAACCGGGTGTGACCGCGACTGCACCACTGGTTATGATCCTTGTTTGGTACTGAATCTGGCACATTGAGTTATGATCCTTGTTTGGTACTGACTCTGGCACATTGAGGGGGAAGAGCTGTTATGATCCTTGTTTGGTACTGACTCGGTTATGATCCTTGTTTGGCACTGACTCTCGCACATTGAGGGGGAAGAGCTGTCGTATTCAAATGAACAGTTAAACACACACCCCTCTGCAGGTTGAGCCCAGCAGCCTGCCTCCATTCATGTCTAAACAACCAATCGAAATTATGTTCGAAAGGGCTAAAGCTGTACTAGTCGGCACCATCTACAGACCTCCAGAGCAGAGTGGCTTTTATGATACACTTAATGGTTGCTTAGCTGGGGGGGGGAGGATATGTAGAAAAGAATCTTATTGGGGACTGGAACACAGTATGCAACGGAAAGAAGCACCGGGCCATCTTCAAATCCTTCAGTAGGTTTTGTGATCTGCACAGTGTCAGCCAGCTAATCACCCAACCCACAAGGTTGTGTGATTCAACACAAACTACCATTGATACCTGGGTTCCATCCTAGAGGCAAATATTTCCTGTGACAAAATGGCAACCAATGTAATAAAAAAAAGTCAACCAATGAACAAGATTCCTGTACCGGATCTCCTCTCTGGTAAACAAGAATACCTTGAATACTCTAACAGGAGCACTCATTCAAGGGTACTACGACTATGCTTGCACCTCATAGTACCAACGCACCTCAAAGGCCCTAAAAACAAGGCTACAAACATCACACAACAAACTGGTCACACTACTGCTTGGCCTTACTCCTAAAACCCACCTTACCCCTACCCATTTGACAACCTAGGATGGCTTAGAGTAGACAACAGAGTACAGCAACTTGCAATGGGCCTGGTCTACAAGATACACTACATCACTAAGATGTACATGTCGAAATACTTAAAGGTCAGTGAAGTCCACGACCACAACACCAGAGGGAGTTCCACAAATCATGTTCAACCCAGATTCGGCTCAAACAAGGGACTAACACGTTTAGCAATTATGCCACAATAATGTGGAACGCCCAACCACAGCCGTAAAATAATGTGAATCCCTACCCTCCTTCAAAACCACTCTCAAAGAGCACCTACGGGTGGATGCAATTAGAAACTGGCACCGGTAAATGTCCAAATCTCCGCCATACATCTAGGGAGTAATTTACTAATTAGAATTGGAAGGGGGTTTCAGCTCAACCTAGGGTTGATACCACCCTCCGGGTGTGTCACTCGTCCAGATCCACGGCCACAGGTCTCCACAAGCACCTTGGCTAACAACCTCAGGCTGGTGTTACAGGTACCAGGATATGGCACCTGATAGCAGAAATATGTTCAACCTATGAAACAGGTTGTAGTTAGTCATGGACAAAAGGAGGCGCGGACATGATGTTACTGGTTCTGAATCCTCTCAGTTGTTTATTACAACAGCACTCATTTATTCATGAGAATCTTCAATCAATCATTATAACATTATACCATCACTTAGTTCAATTATTTTACATTACTTTTAATACATTCCATTATAGTTCCGTTCTTGTCATCAATTCAAAAGCATATTCATCATTACAGTATACATTCTACCCTTTTAGGATACCCTGGTTCACTTCAATAGCATTTTCCTTTCAAATGTAGTTATCCAGCATTATATACTGTACATTGTAATTAATTATGTCTTTATGCATATTTGGTGTCTTAAATATAAGCACGTGAAAAGGGAGCATTCTCCTGTTAACCTCTGTCTAGGCATATTGGAAGAGAACATCGTATCTGTCTTCTTTTAATAACACTGTCATTTTAATTGTCTGTCAAACAATTCCTTACATCATCAATAGCTGTTACCTTTATCATCATTCGTTTATCATCAGTCATATCCACTATTCTATACTGCACATGGAATACCTCAACACCTCTGTGTCACTCATCATATTTGTGTTCCAGCTCAAGTTCGTTTGAACCTTTAATCAAATGTGCATCGAAAGTGCATTTATATATATATATATATGGCCGATCTCAGCCTTACTAGGAATTTGCTAAACCGTGGCCATGGTGAAACCCAAAGGAATAGATTTATATTTACATTTAATGGAGAGCGGGATAGAAGAGAGAGAGAGAGAGAGAGAGAGAGAGAGAGAGAGAGAGAGAGAGAGAGAGAGAGAGAGAGAGAGAGAGAGAGAGAGAGAGCATGTGGGACAGCTCCAGTGCCTAGCTAACTTCTAGCTAGTGTGGCCTAATTCTAGTCCTCTAAACCACCTTTTAACACTTGTACCAAATATGTCAATATTCATTTACCAAACAACATTTCAACTCAAACAGTACATATTTCCCAAACATAACCTTTATAATCCCCTTGGAGATACTTAGCTCGGACACTTTAATGATTAATGGGGAATTGTATTTCAACACTATTTTAATGTACCACGAGACACGGCACCATCAACGGACGGTCAACTTCTAAATCACTTTACTTGTCGTCTTAAACTTCTTAAACTTGACTCAAACATCACCTCATTGGGCTCTCGACATTGCATGTATCATTGTTCACCTTTATGTGTGTTTTGTAATGTATTACCCACCTATGAAACAGGTTGTAGTTAGTCATGGACAAAAGGAGGCGCCGACATGATGTTACTGGTTCTGAATCCTCTCAGTTGTGAGGATCAGCTCGCCTCGTGCGCCTGTAGATAGCAAAGTAGGGTTCCCTGGAAGCGTGTTACTGTTCCGCAACTGTAAGTTACTTCCGGGGTAGGCCTGATTGGCCCCGACAGGCACGTGACGCGGCAAACTCAGGACGCGCAACGAGGCTGCTGAGAGCTGTCGCGCGGAAATAGGCTGTCTATTGCCATTCTCTAACACAAACTCTAACCTTAACCAGCTCCTTAACAGCGCCTAAACTTAACCGCTCTAACCTTAACCAACTCCGAAACAATGCCTAACCTTAACCTTAACCTTAACCATGCCTAACCTTAACCATAGAAAGAATATTGCCATTCTCTAAGACAAACTCTAACCTTAACCAGCTCCTTAACAGCGCCTAAACTTAACCGCTCTAACCTTAACCAACTCCGAAACAATGCCTAACCTTAACCTTAACCTTAACCATGCCTAACCTTAACCGGCGAAAGAATACATGTTAAAAAAAAAATCACGTTAAAAAAAAAAAAATTTATGGGATTTGAACTCGTCAACAACGGACCGCAGGATCGCAGGACCGTTGCTCTGCCAGGTGAGCAGAAGCGCCGAATGAAAATCATGGCGGATTAGGACGGTTACATAATTCCGCAAGCTCTGCCGCTCCGCTCCGCGGAGCGTGCCGCGCGGCAGAGAAAGTTGCGCGTCACGTGCCTGTCGGGGCCAATCAGGCCTACCCCGGAAGTAACTTACAGTTGCGGAACAGTTATAGGCTCCCTGGAAGGCGAAGTTACTGAACACAAGTCCTATACTGCCACCTATTGACCAAATTATATTAATGTTGTCCATTAAGTATGACATGACTGTTCTACCTGGTTTCTGATGGAGGTAATCCTGTACCAGTATGTTCACACCGTTTTGACACATAATCTAATGATATTAACGTGATACCACTTCTAGTGGGCATCACACTGGCACCACCCTCAGGGTGCGCCAGCCAACACAGGCCCGGTGGCTTTGGGCCGGTGCCACCTGCAGGGCGGATCAGCCGAATATACATTGAAGATGCCCTGTCGTACACATGCCAAACCAGCCTTCATAACGTCATTCCACAAACCGATCATCCTCCTGTCTGCTGTCAGTTTATATCTAAAAGCTCAAAATTGTGAAGTGCAGCACAGTTCTTTGATTCATATCTAGTACATCTGAGAAGTCTGTACCCCTATTGTCCCTATGATCCCTATCCCACCTCTATCATCCCTATGTTTTCTAGTGGCTGTACAGCTTGATTAGATTAGCCTAAATATCCAGTGGGCTTCTTGAGGCAATAGAAGAGACCACCTCACCATCATCCCTGTTTCTCATTTTCCAATTAAATAACCCTGAAATCACATATCCCACACTCTGCATTACGTACTTTTTACATAACAGAATGAGGGGTCTGGTTACTTGCTCCAGGCTGTTCATAGAATTAGGTTCAAAGCCTCAAAGGTCATGGAGTAGGTCAACTGCCTCCTGATTGTCGTGGGATTCTTTAATTCCCCAGAGAGGTGTGGGTATGAGAAGGATGGGACATTGTGTAACATAAGAAAAATGTCCAGGCGGCCCACACAGAAAGTCTGACAGTCATGCTGGCTGGGAGAGAGACTCAAGAGTGACTGAGTTACGAAAATAAATTGTGTTCAGTTTTGATTAACCTGGTGCACCAGGTGGGTGGAGCGAAGTTGGCTCCCTTTAGCCAACGTTCTTAATCTTTGATAAAACTACATTTCCAATTCCATCTACCGGCAGTTTGGCCCAGTAAATTGGTGATGCTGTCAAGACTCACAAGTCCTTATATTAGATAAGATAACATAAGATAAGATATTCCTTTATTGATTTCCTTGGGGAAATTCAGGTAAACCCCTCTCATGAGGTGCACTGAGTGTAGTAAAATGAACGCCGGACAAAAACATGCAGGTAATGTGCGGCATGTCCAGCACGCTCTAACATGCTGCAGTGGAGGGAGTGGGGGCGTTTGATGCTGGCTGCCTTTCACCACCATCTCCTATGACTCACACACTCATCTGTCCTTTCTCCCTGAGGAACCCTGAGGGGGGGCGGGGGCCTGTCAAGATATTACTCACTGATACTTACTGTAGGTGTTCGTTGGAAAACCTTTGCAGACAAAACAAAGTACCTTGTCACTGAAAGGAATTTGATTGAAGTTTGTTGTCTGTCTCCTCTGCCCTACGCATGGTTTCACCTGAGAGCACAGAGCAGCAGGGTATGGAGGAATTATACTGAATAGACTTCAAAGTTGTTGAAGGTAGCCTGAGGTATATAACACTAACCAAACAGCTAGTCTTGGGTCCCTCATTGTAATATCAGATGGGCATAGGTCCTGTAATGTTTGACAGTGTTTACTATGATCATTTGTTTTTACTGGGTAATTATACAGTAAGACCGGGAGAAAAGCACATGCTGTTGGCACATTATTGTTGATTCCGTGAACTTGAGATCAGGAGTACAACAGTATAAACGTCATAATCCAGTCTGCCCCCTGTTGTTACAAGCAACTGATCACTAGCCCGAGGCCTCCAGGTACAGTATACCAACTCTTTCACAAGAGCTCCTACTGATCACTAGCCTGAGGCCTCCAGGTACAGTATACCAACTCTTTCACAAGAGCTCCTACTGATCACTAGCCCGAGGCCTCCAGGTACAGTATACCAACTCTTTCACAAGAGCTCCTACTGATCACTAGCCAGAGGCCTCCAGGTACAGTATACCAACTCTTTCACACATTCATGTACTTCAGTTTTGCCACTTTGATACAGTAATGTTTACATGTAGCCTAATAATTCATGTATAGGACTGATTCACACCACTCTGATAGCACACCTCTATCAGAGTAGAGTAAGTATTTTCTAAGCAGATTGAAGGGCCTGGATCATCCATTCAACCTAATGGCTGATCGTGATTGTTATTCATCTAGGTTATGTTGCATAATTGAAGTTGCTTATTTTTCTCCCTATTTTTTTTCTTTTTAACAGAAATGTCCAAATCAAGAGCTGATGGACCAGTTCAGCCGCACCTGAAACTCTTTCCCAGGACACTCCAGGTCAACAGGCAAAGAAACCTTCAAGCCTCATGGTATACTGTACACTGACTAGAATACTCACAGAGCCAGGACTCTGTGTACTGTTACCAGGGGTGTAAAGTACTTGAGTAATTGTACTTCGTTACAATACTTAAGTACTGTTTTGGGGGATTTGTACTTTACTCGAGTATTATTAGGTTTGTATACTTTGTACTTTTACTCCATTACATTTCAGAGAAAAAATACATACTTTTTACTCCTTACATTTAAAATGCAGACCTACAAAGTACAAAGTACAAATCTCACAGGTCCAACCATTTAATTAGTATATTTTAATTGTTTATCTGGCCGAACTAACGTTAACGTTATTAATCCTGCGACCGCAGGTAAACAGCCAATCAAATCCCCATCAATGGAAAATGAACCCGCCCATACCCATGCTGATTGGTCCTTGTGCAACACTAGAAAGCAGGGATCTTTGATTAAACACCTGCTATCAGAAGAATAGACAGTCAGATCCGCATTATGCTGTGGTTAATATTGTGATATTATTCAGGGTACTCCAGTATTCTGTCTTCTGTCTGTCTTCAGCATTGTCTATCGCAGAACACATTCCATTGTGGGCAGAGTGTATGCTTGGTTTCATTCCAGCCTTGCCTAAACACCAGCTGATGATTTCACTAATTGGCTCACCTCTTCAACTAACTCACCTGGTGCAATGTATAGTTAAAATGAAAACTTGGCCCACGATGGAATGAATTTGAGACCCCTGGTCTATCCCTTTCAAAAAAAAATTTACTTTTACTTTTTAGTACTTAAGTACATTTAAAAGTAGGACTTTTTGACTTTTACTCAAGTGTGTTTTTAGCCAGATACTTTGACTTTTACTTGAGTCAGATTTTGAGACGGTACCCATACTTTCACTTAAGTATAATTTCTGGGTACTTTTTACACCCCTGACTGTTACACATGCAGGCACTTTGGCCTCCCAAAACACAAGGTCAGTGTTTACTTCAGCATTGGGGGTGACAGTGGCTCAGTAGGCAGAGCCGTCGTCTGGTAATCCGAAGGTTCCCGGTTCGATTCTCGCTCCTCCCGGGTAGCGTGTCGAAGTGTCCTTGAACAAGACTCTTAGCCCCTAATTGCTCCTGATGAGCAGCTTGGCTGCCTCCGCCATTGGTGTGTGAATGTGTGAGTGAATGGGTAAAATGTGAGGAACAAATTGTAAAGCGCTTTGGATAAAAGTGCTATATAAATGCAGCCATTTACATATATAAGAAGTGGAAAACATTCAGAGATGGAGGGTTTGCTGTACATGTAAAGGGAGAGGCATAGAGAGATCCCATAGAGAGGAATTTGAGAGAGGAGAAAACGGTAATGAACTAAAGAACACAGTAAGCAGATACAGGAAGATTTTACCTGTATATAACTGCAACCCTAAATATATCCCAGAGGGGTCTTAGGGAGACAAGAGACAACAGGGGAAACCTCTATATTGGATGTGATTGGTAACGATGACCCAATTGAAATAAATTGACAGGGACTCACAATACAAAATACACAAGCCACCAAATTCAGAATGAAATTCTGGATACTTTATCAGAAATGGTACGCTCCTCCATCACAAAATTAGGTCATGGAAAGTTAGGTCTTTGCCCTTGTGCTGGAGGAAACTAAAGACACAACAAGACTAGGCAAGCCTAGAGGGGGTGGGCAGGCAGCATATAGGGTGAGGTTGTGTTTCACACCGGGAATAATTGGTTCGGAACATGACAGAGGCTTTAGTTCGGCCCTCTAAGAAAACGCTGAGCACAGATTTTTCATGTTCCGAACCAATTATTCCCGGTGTGAACGCGCCGGCCGGTTCGAGATTACGTTCGGGAACCGGCTCCGGCACGGAGCCCGGCCGGTCTGAAAGGCCTAATAGAGCAATTCGAAACTGGCCCCGGTAAATGTCCAAACCCCCCCCCACCAACCCCCTCCAATGTAGCCTACAGTTGCTTCCCCCTCCAATGTATATATATATTTATTTTTATTTTATATATATATATATATTTTTTATGATCTCTTTCTCTGAAACAGTACTGTATATTTGTATATCTTGTATGTCATAAATGTCATGATGAATTGAAAATGGGGGACCCTGATGTAAACAAGACGAAAGTCTTTCTCTGGTCTGCATCCCCTTAACAATTGTGTGTATTGAGCCGTACTGTATTGTACCCATTCTGCAATCTGTTAATAAAATGTTCAGTTCAATCAATCAATCAATCAATCAATCAATCAATCAATCAATCAATCAATCAATCAATCAATCAATCAAGCAATCAATCAATCAATCAATCAATCAATCAATCAATCAATCAATCAATCAATCAATCAATGCATCCTCTACACACCATCACAGTATGACAAGGTAATGACCTCAGTCAAATGGATAATACACAACATTGACGTATTCCAAGAGAAGCCCCGGAATTCCCTTGCTATAATAGTATATTTATTCAAAGGACCATACCAATCAAATTTGTGTGTTCATAGGTTTTTTTGTGTTTTATCTGATCTCAGCTTAGAGTAGAGTAATACAGTAACATTTGCTAAAATAAACTAGTCAGTGGTTTTCACAGGGGTTAATTACTGAGTATGTTCCAGTGTGACTGGCATTTAGTAAGGTAAGCTGAGATCAGCTAAAACGCACTGTATACACCAAGAACACAACATTCGTTAAAGATGGGGCAATATCTGGTGATAAGTCAATATTAGACTGGCATGGTCCTTTAAAAGCAGAATCGTACACTTGTGTAGTACCACTGACCTTCAGTAGATGACACTACTCTCCAACTCTTCTTCAGGCCCTTCATACATTCTGTTATTGGTTGTGTGTACTGTGTGGTGGAACCGGTTCATGATCAACATAAATGTATTAGTAAAACACATGGATCAAAATACAAGTAATAGAGGTCAATGAGCTTGACTAAGAAGAGTGTGGTGTCTGGCCACAGAGATTACACTGAAGGAGAGATGGTCGTCTGGACCTTTTGTGACTCTTGAGGAGGGGTGGGGGCTGTAGGCACTCCCAAAGGAGTGAGATTTAGGCTGTTGTCTTATTCCACAATTATTATTCCACAACTGTGTAATGTGTGATTTTTGTTCCTTCCTCTCTGCATGTTACCCTCTGGTTATCTACCTCTCTCTATCTCTTTCTCTCTGCAATTCATTGAGCAGGCTGCTTTCAGGACAGGAGAGTTCATTCAGGTGATCAAGACAGAGCTACAGACAGCCGAGGCCAGCAAGGATGAGTTCATTAAGGTACGCCTGTCGTGCACACACTGCACAGTTATCTGTGAGGGGTCCCCTCCCATGTTTGTGTACCAGCCCCAAATTGAACCTTTGCAGAGTTCTCCAAAGATACTGCAGACATTACATGATCGCTGAAGGACGTCCACAGCAGTGACGTCCATGCCACAAACACTGCAGGAATGCAATGACCTTAAATTGAGCATGTAGAGAATGAGGTCATACTGAATGTACTGCATGCATGTCTACATTTCTCCTCGACTCACACATGCGCATATAAAACACTTCCAGCAGCAATTATACTCCTGGCCATATGGTCTGGGCTTCAAGTATTAATTAATTAATAATTAATTAATTAATAATTAATTAATAAGCCTAAATAAGCTGTTCAGAATTATTGCCATCTGTGATATCACAAACAATGAATGAACTATCACTAATCAATTAGCTGTGCTTTTCAGAGCCAGGAATACTGCCTACGTAACGTTTTCACTGTTGGACATGTGGTATGCAGGGAAATCATTTGTGTGTTGCTACACCACCAAAAACACTGTTCACTACAAGGGGAAAAGTTTAGGGGACCTCAAAAACCAATATTAACTTGTTGAAAATGACTCAGATATGTCCCCTTTAATGCAGGTGATCACTGGTAGAATAGCTCTGCACTGGCTGGGCCAATTTCTTTCCATGGAGAAAGCCACTGTGCCCAACTCCATGGGAGTGCTACACTTGGCACTGTGCACCACTCAATTGTTGTTGTTCAATTTAGTTCAACTATGACTGCGGTTGCTGCTGACCTTTCCAAAGCACTGCTAATAACATTAGCGCCTGAGAAATTCTGACTGTACCTCACGGTGAGTAAAGAGCAGAATGCTGATCATTATGCAACCAGCTTTAATGCAAGATTCAAGATAAAAATGTGTGTGTGTGTGTGTGTGTGTGTGTGTGTGTGTGTGTGTGTGTGTGTGTGTGTGTGTGTGTGTGTGTGTGTGTGTGTGTGTGTGTGTGTGTGTGTGTGTGTGTGTGTGTGTGTGTGTGTGTGTGTGTGTGTGTGTGTGTGTGTGTGTGTGTGTGTGTGTGTGTGTGTGTGTGTGTGTGTGTGTGTGTGTGTGTGTGTGTGTGTGTGTGTGTGTGTGCGTGCGTGCGTGCGTGCGTGCGTGCGTGCGTGCGTGCGTGCGTGCGTGCGTGCGTGCGTGCGTGCGTGCGTGCGTGCGTGCGTGCGTGCGTGCGTGCGTGCGTGCGTGCGTGCGTGCGTGCGTGCGTGCGTGCGTGCGTGCGTGCGTGCGTGTGTGTGTGTGTGTTCCGGCAGTTAAGGAGTCTGATGAACTGGGGGAAGAGATGTTTGCAGAACCTGGCAGTTCTGTACCGTATGCTATGGTGCCTCTTGCTTGAGGGAAGAAGGTCAAACAGTCCATGATAGGGATGGGTGGGGTCCCTAGCAATGTTGGGGATTCCAGTCTGAGGCATTGCAGTCACCATACCAGATGGAGATCCCTATGGTCCACGTGATCTCTATCCCACCTCCGATCATCCCTATGTGCTCTAGTGGCAGCTTGATTCAATTAGCCTAAATATTCAGTGGGCTTCTTGAGGCAATGGAAGAGACCACCTCACCATCATCCCACTGTTTGGTTTAAAAATAACACAATGAGGCGTCTGGTTACTTGCTCCGTTTTCTTTTTATAGAATTAAATCGAGGTCCAAAGGTCATGGAGTAGGTCAACTGCTTCCTGTTTGTCATGGGATTCTTTAATTCCCCAGAGAGGTGTGGGTAGGAGAAGAAATGGGACATTGTGTAACGTAAGAAAAATGTCCAGGCGGCCCACACAGAAAGTCTGACGCGACGCAGTCATGCTGGCTGGGAGAGAGACTCAAGAGTGACCATAATGAATGAATGAATGAATGAATGAATGAATGAATGCATGAATGAATGAATGAATGAATGAATGAATGAATGAATGAATGAATGAATGAATGAATGAATGAATGAATGAATGAATGCATGAACACTTTATTTAACAGATTGCAGAATGGGTACAATACAGTACGGCTCAATACACACAATTGTTAAGGGGATGCAGACCAGAGAAAGACGTTTGTCTTGTTTACATCAGGGTCCCCCATTTTCAATTCATAGTGACAGAGTGACTGAGTTAAGAAAATAAATTGTGTTCGGTTTTGATGAACTTGGTGCACCAGGTGGGTGGAGCGAAGTTGGCTCCTTTTAGCCATTTCATTTGATTGGATCAAGAGTCAATAACACTACATTTCCATCTACTGGCAGTTTGGCCCAGTGAATTGGTGATGCTGTCAAGACTCACAAGGCCTTATAGCATAAACCCCTCTCATGCGGTGCACCGGGTGTACTAAAACGAACGCCGGCCAAAGACATGCAGTTAATGTGCGGCATGTCCAGCACGCTCTAACATGCTGCAGTGGAGGGAGTGGGGGCGTTTGATGCTGGCTGCCTTTCACCATCATCTCCTATGACTCACACACTCATCGGTCCTTCCTCCCTGAGGAACCCTGACTGGCAGAAGGCGCGTGCGGGGGCCTGTCAAGATTTGACTCGTTAGATACTTTGGTGTTTGTTGGAAAAAACCATTGCAGACAAAACAAAGTAGCTTGTCTCTGATAGGAATCTGCTTGAGATCCGGTGTCTGTCTCCTCTGCCCTACGCATGGTTTCACCTGAGAGCAGCAGGGTATGCAAGAATTATTAGAGCATGAGCCTCAACTTCCTTGTTATTAATGTGAGCAAGGATGTGTCATTCAATATGCACACATCAGCTAATTATAGACTACTGCAATGTAATTCTAGACAGAATAGACTTCAATGTTGTTGAAGGTAGCCTGAGGTATGCAATATATCATAACATTCTCTATAGTATATGTTAGATTCAAAAAGGTATTCACATGTGAAAGGGAAATGACAGTTTGTACAGCAGGGGTCCTGTCAACCTGTGACACATGTATAAAACAAGTGGATCTGATAATGTTTAAATGTATGATATAATAAACAGTATGTCTTGCCTGCCACTGCCCTTTTCTCTCAACAAGGTAGGAAGTGTGGCTCTGTGTGTGTGTGTGTGTGTGTGTGTGTGTGTGTGTGTGTGTGTGTGTGTGTGTGTGTGTGTGTGTGTGTGTGTGTGTGTGTGTGTGTGTATGTGTGTGTGTGTGTGTGTGTGTGTGTGTGTGTGTGTGTGTGTGTGTGTGTGTGTGTGTGTGTGCATGGCATTAGATATACTGTATGTATAGTGTGCATGCACAGTGTTATTATACAGTGTTATGAATAACTATAACTAAATAATAATATGAATAACCTATACGTTGAATATATGTGTATATAGGTTGAATGAGGGTAATGTATTTAGTGTAAGACACTGATACATATGGATTTGAGTATAGAGTTCAGAGTTCTGGAGTAGGTTGAGTGGGGGGGTCCAGGGAGTGGTGTCTGGGGGGGGGGGGGTATCACTGTGGTGCAGAGTTCAGTAAGGTGACAGATGAGGGGAAGAAGCTGTTCCTGAGCCTGCTGGGAGATTCCTGTAGCACCTCCCACAGGGAAGGAGGGCAAACTGTCTGTGGTTGGGGTGAGAGCTGTCCTTGATGATACTGCATGCCTTCCTCAGACACTGTTTGTGCCAGACAGCTTCAATCGCAGGGAGTGGTGTACTGGTGGTGATGCGTTGGGCAGTTTTCACCACCCTCTGCAGTGCTTTCCAGTTTGAGGGAGAGCAGTTGCCGCACCAGACTCTGATGCAGTTGGTGGGTATGCTTTCTATGGCACATCGATAGAAGTTCACCAGAATCTGACGAGACAGGTGGGCTTTCCTCAGTCTCCTCAGGAAGAAGAGATGCCGGGGAGCTTTCTTGACCAGGGTCGAGGTGTTGAGGGTCCAAGGGAGGTCCTCAGAGATGGGGACACCCAGGAATTTGAAGCTAGAGACATGTTCAACCTCCGTCCCATTGATATGAATGGGGGCGTGCGTGGCTGCTTTGGTCTTTCTAAAGTCCACAATAAGCTCCTTGGTTTTCTTGGTGTTGAGGGCCAGGTTGTTGTTGGTGCACCACGCTGCCAGGTGCTGGACCTCCTCAAGTTCAAGTTCAAGTTTCTTTATTAGTTGTCATACAGAAGTACAGAATACTTTTATACAAAATGCTTCTTTCTGTTACGCTCCAGAGACTGTGCTAGACAAAAGGATAAGTATAAAATAAAATAAGTATAGCAAGTATAAAATTGAAGTCACGTACGTAGACACAAGTGTTCAGTGAATGTTCAATGCAGAGTAGAAGTAACTGAGTTACCATACAATATACTATACAATATACTAATTACAATATACTATATAGTGCAAAGCAGAAATGGGATGAGGTACAATTTAGGTACAATTTACAGTAAGGTGTACTGAGTTATGGGTTGTAGTGCAAATTCTTTGCCAATAAATATAAAGTGTGTTTAGGTGTTCTAAAGTGTGTAGAGTGGGTGCTGCAGTGAGTTGTTTGTTTAAAGTGAGTGTGTGCGTGTGGATGTGTGTGTTGTGAGTGCATTTGATGGTTGTTGCATAGTGTTATTGTTCGTTGAGCAACCTGATGGCCTGGGGATAGAAGCTTCTTCTGAGTCTTTCTGTGCTTGCCATGAGACTCTGGTATCGCTTGCCTTGTAGGCCGTCTCACTGCTATTTTTGATGAGGCCCACCACCGTTGTGTAGTCTGCCAACTTAATAATGGTAATGGAGCCATGTACAGGAGTGCAGTTGTGTGTGAAGAGGGAGTAGAGGAGGGGGCTCAGGCAGCGCATAGCCCTGCGCCTGCGGGATGCCGGTGTTCAGGGTGAGGGTTCAGGAGGTGAGCTTGTCTAGCGCAGCGGTTCCCAAACTTTTTTGGCCGTGCACCCCCTGTCACCTCCCGACCTAGCTGACGCACCCCCCAATGGGTTTCTGTTCGAATTTTTTTTTGCTGGTCTCCGTGCACAGATGAAGCACACCTGTGTCAGACACACCCGAGACATTATTGTTTATTATTATTATTAAAACGTACGTTTTTTTATTAAAACGTTTCTTGAATTTCATGATTTACACAGTGAAAATCCCCATTTGAAATAATGTATATTAGTTATATTTATTAGGTATAAAAAAAATATTATTTGGTTCCTGTTGGTTGTCAGTTAAGGCCATGAGTAGGTAGGGAATTTATTTTGTTTAATTTTTTATTTTATCTCTTCCCACGGCGACTATGGATAGGGAATTTCTTTATTTAATAGAAATGTTCATGACAACATGGATGCATGTACTCTGCCAGCATGTTTAATATCCATAATACTAAAGGTTTGACTAAGATTTCTATGACATTTTATTGTAAAAAAAATAATAATAATAATTTTATTTTAATTTTTTTTACCACCATTAGCCTTTTCATGTCACGCACCACCTAGAGGGCGCTCGTGCACCACAAGGGGTGTGCGCAGCGCACCCTGACATACTTTGGTCTGTTGGTTAGGAAATCAAGTAGACAATTGCAGATGGCCGCGTTGATGTCCTTGATTTCCATGAGGTCACTGAGTTTGGACGTTTGGAGGGGATGATGGTGTTGAATGTGGAGCTGAAGTCAATGAACAGCATTCTCACATGGGTGTTGCTGTCATCCAGGTGGGAGAGGGTGGAGTGTAGTGCTGAGGAGATGGCGTCCTCCGTGCTCCTGTTGGCATGGCATGTGTTGTGAAGGATCAGATTAAACCGAATATATATATTTATTTATGGATATATATTTAATAGTATTTGTATATCGTTTGATATCCCTTGTATATTCCTTGTACATATACACTGAATATCCCTTTAGTCTACTAACAGCCCATAATAGTTTCATTCTCTCATTGGACAAGAACTTGGCGCCAGCAGCCAAGCCCCTTGGTTCAAGTTCAATCGTGCCGACGAACATGTCGTTACTAGCCCGGTTCCGCGTAGGAATACGTCTGGCGAAATACGAATGGTACTATTTGTTCACAGCGCATATATATATGGCGCAAGTAAAGTAGAACTTTCCTTTTAGTCCCTTAGCCCTTAGTTCTTTACCCTCCAACCTAGTGGCAAGACGTTAAGCCTCACCCACGATACACATGTGGTGCAGTATGGTCAACTTGGCCTCAGAATGGCATTGAGACATCGTGTGGATTAATAGTTGAATTGTCATAGTTTGGCACTATACCGTCGAGTGGGACGTATTTCTATTAAGTTAATAATAGTCTATTATGTATGGTGCATCGTTCGGTTAGAGTTATACAGTGAGTAGTACCCCCATCGTTTCCTCGCGTTATCTAGAGTCTTAACCAGGCTGGGCAGACCACGTGTGGTGCTTTCATCCGAGGAGTTCTGGGCTAGGACGAGTGGACCTGCACATTGGATTACCTTACCCGGACGACGGCGAGCCCTACACGGCTTGGATTATCTACTTGCTTTGGGTGCTTTGATTTATGCCATGGATAACAGCCAACACTGGTGAGTGTTGGAACTACCCCCCGAGAGGAGTCCAGGTGAGACGGCGCTCTACCCCGAGTGAGGTCGCCTCACGTCTCTTCGTTGTGGACCGGCAGCTACCGTCTACAAGAGGGCCCAACTGTATTAATCTGTGGACCAAGGTTCTGTGGGCACCGTGTTCAGCACTCTGAATTCTCCCAAGAAATCGTTGGCCAGATGGGATATCGCCGGCGGCTCTCCTAACCCCCCCCCCCCCCCCTACTGACTTACAACCAGCAGGACCCCCCTTTAGTATATCCAGCTATAATCATTAAGTACCATCGCTATAGTTCCCTAAAGAACCAGGTTGTATACTTGCTTCCTGCGTAACCAGAGATTGGACATTCAATGTTGATTTGCCTACGAATACTGATTTGCCTTACAAGTGCATTCAAATCATAAATGTCATTAAGTGAACGTTGTATATACCCTTTGCTATATATTAAATATTCGACTTATACATTTGTGTGGACTTGGTTTCATGGTGGGAAAGTGTTCATCATATCTATATCATGTACTGTGTGGCCAGTAGTTAAAGTACATAAAGCGGTAGTGGTTTAATGATACCATACTTATCAATACAGTCAGGGAATTGTACCCCTCAGTTACAGCATGCATATATGTATGTTTGTGTATCTACGGGTATGTGTGTCCATGATTAATATCTTCTCATCTGCAGACACAAGTATGAGCTCACACACATACAAATAATATATAACACATAGCTTCCCTCCATTCTCCCGGTATGTCATGATTTCCATTGACACACTCGTTTTATCGATCACACTATTTACTCAACCTGAATCTGAACCTTTGCCTCCACAGTAATTTACCTGAAACCTACTGTATTTAACATAACATAGACTAAACAAGTTTTCTTTTTGATACATTTACGAATATATAAATATTTTTTTAATTGAGTTTTAATATTATTATTATTATTATTATTATTATTATTATTATTATTATTATTATTATTATTATTATTATTATTATTATTGTTGTTGTTGTTGTTGTTGTTGTTGTTGTTGTTGTTGTTGTTGTTGTTGTTGTTGTTGTTGTTGTTGTTTTTATATCAATATCTAATTCATGCCAGTCAGGAAAAGACGAAAGCAGACATTTCGGCATAAGCCCACGGCATAACAACAATTAGTTGGTAACAGTTGCATACTTAGGATAGGATTAGGATCACAAGGATTACACACAGACGGTAAATGAGATATGTAGTCACTGGTTCCAGTACTGCGTGTGTAACTGAAGATAAATATGGTGACCGTGTTATAAATCTATCAGGAATTTGAACATATAGTTCTGACAGAGTCACACTGTCGCAGAGAGAGGAATCATCTTAACACTTTCCGCACCAGACCCGATGATAGTCGGGTTAACTCGCCGAACGTTCAGCGTCAGACCCGATCGTTGGGTTTTGGCCGTTTTTTCTTTTATTCGATATTTCCATTCATTATCCATCCAGGGAGCCTGGTGTTATCATAGGGAATGAGTCTGAGATTGCAAAAGTCCAATACCGCCGCCTGGTAGGATGCGGCCTGTATTGCACATCCTTTGAAACTCTGTGTCTTGGGCTGTGCGTCGATTATATTGGTCCGGGTGGACTTTTCCATGTCGGGCAAGGGCAGCGGTTGTCCCGATCGGCTTGAGGAGCGTCACATGCTCCAGATCGATGATGTATGGCGGATTATGTTGGCGACACGATCGACACCAATACTGGAACTCGCAATCAGATAATTGGAATATTCTTTTTGAGGCAGATCCTAGTCAAGGTAAGGGCTATATTATATCAATCTTGCGTTGATCAAAGCATGCCTTCATTGCGATCCGAGCGTATGTGTGTGACGCTAGTCCATAACGTATTCCATTGGTGACGATCAAAGCATAAGAAAACAACCCCCCCCCTCCCTTTCATTCATTCATGATGGAACATAATACCTATCATATGCATTAGATTTTTTAATTGTAGCGTGTGTAGGGATGGAACACCAATGCATTTAGTATAATACACGTTGGGGGCTATTACCAGCCTCCCATGAATTACCCTAAAACCATACTTATATTCACCACGGTATAAAACGGGAATGTATGGATGAAAAAAATTTCTTTTTCACATATTGAACGATAGATACTCGATGTCAAATGGGCAATAGTATTGTATCCATAGCTATAATATATAATATAGTTATAGCCCTGCAAACACTGCCATGTATTCCTATACGTTAAAGCATTGGCCTTTCAACCACAGTACACAGCGCCCTCTGGCGCTGAATGAGTTAAGTTCTGATACATTTTAGCAACCATATACGTAACTTCCAATGAAGTCAACTGTGCAGAGATTTGGTTTAAACCAGTTGGCTGCATAACTTAAATAGACAACTGTATTCACATGGAGGTATTGAGAGCAGAACTTTGTATAGTTTAACAATGGTGACACGGACTTAAAGGCAACAATAACAAATACGATCATGTCAGCATTAACCTATAGAAATCAACACTAGCCACATAATGACTAGAAGATTTTGGTTGTGGCTGGTCGGTCTGTTCATTCTATTAGCCACTTTGGCATGCGGCCTGCTTGTGTTTCATCTGTCTTTTCATGTCAAGACTAGTTGAAATTTATTGACTAAGCAAATTTTACGGTCATGGAGTTAGGGTGACTGAAATACACAAGCAGTCTGAAGGAAGGCGATTCCTGCTCTGGTTGTGTTCTTCTTCTTGTCTCAATGTGATGCTGGTACTTGTGTCATGTTGAGACTTGTCCACCTTGCCAGCTCTGTCCCATATAAGGAATGGAGACAATTTCCCCCCCGCCCCCTCTTGGCCCACTACAATGGTGGTGGGGGGTAAGAAGTGGGCTTGATAATAAACATACAACATACATTCTTAAACACACACACACACCTTTTTATGTAGCTCCACAACTTAATAATGAAAAACAGGCACCAACACCTAATTATTACCCACACAAACATATGGTACAGCAAGCACAAGCCTGCCTTCTGGCTCAAAGGCAATTAATATGCCGAGCAGCACACGCACACACACACCCTCCCAAAGAACTCTAAAGGAGCCATGCAAGAGGGAGTATGAGGGAGAGAAGCAAGAGGAGAAAAAAGACTGTGTGAAAGACCAGGAGACAGACGTGACACAGAGGGGGGGCACAGTGAGAGAGAGAGAGAGAGAGAGAGAGAGAGAGAGAGAGAGAGAGAGAGAGAGAGAGAGAGGCACAGTGGGGAGACAGATGAGGGGGTGTTGAGGAGGAGGAGGTGGAGAAAGTTTGATGGGGAACTAAATAAGACGGTGAGGCGCGGGCAGAGAAGAGTAAAATAACGTGTGTGAAGAGAGAGAGAGAGAGAGAGAGAGCAGAGAACAAAGAAGTGGAAAGAGAGAAAAGACTTGAGAAGAAAAAAGAAGAGAGATACTTGAAACATCCATCAGGTACAGTAAACCATTTACTGACATGTTTTCTTTTGTTTTCTTTCATCCGTTACTATGGTGATACTGTTGGCTCGTTGGGTCATTGCCGCAAAACACAGGTGGGTCACACATTATTATTAGCAACAGTGTAATGAGCAGCGACTTAAAACCACGAGTGACGGAGTATTCCTCTGTGGTTTCTGTGTAAACTGATCTCCCATAAAAGGAGGGAATGCCTTTTAGAGCATGAGGTCAGTTTGGGTTCTCACAGAATCCGCTTGGTTCCCACGCCAATAGAGGACAAAGTACTGTCGGGGTAAAGGGGAACTACAACTTAATTCATACATGTTATTCCTATGGTCCTAAAAAACATTAGTTTAGTTTAGTTTGTTTATTCAGCACATAAAATAACAGTGCTAGGAGGGGCAACGAAGCCCAAGAGGCTTGTACAGAGTTAACCCCTTGCGTCAGGAACAAGTATGATACTCAAAAACATGAAACAAAATGAAAAGCAGATAACCAAATGGAAAAAAATTATAACTAAACGAACAAGCAAACTAAAAAGATTAAAACAAAATGAATGAAGGGAAAATCTAAAATAAAGAAAGATAAAATTACATAACAAGCTTAGAATACAGTACATGTTCAAAAGAAAAGAACATACTGCTACATACCAATAAAGATACTAATACATACTAACCTTGTACTGTCTTTCACTAGTATGCACTCTCCTTTTAAGGAATATACAGTACCTATATTACTACCTACTATGCTGATATGCACTCGTCTGTAGCACTCAAGTTCGACAGTTTGACGAACATGTTACTGTACATACCCTTAGCTGCCAGAGTTGTACCCTTCCTGCTGACTTGTTGTCGCTTGAGATAAAAGTGTCAGCTAAATGACTAAATGTAAATGTAGAATAAATAATAAATAAGATCCAAAATCTAGAGTGCTAAAACTCAAACTTGTGATGTCATCAAGTATAAAGTCTGGAGCTGCTCCACAGACAATGAAATGGGGAAGATGGTAAAGATCCCAGTGTTCTGTCTATACAGACACAGGTTCTGTTTCTGGAGTGAAATACCGTAGAATAAAGTTACTTTAATTATAAAAACTCAAATAAAGATTCTGTGGGTCCACAGACAAAGTCTCCCATTCATTATACCCGATGACATCACACGTTTGAGTTTTACTTCTCTCTAGGTGTCTGGCTTTGAGAGAAAGTATCTCATGTTCAGAAATATTGATTGAACTTTCCTATGCCATGGAAAGAACCTATTTGAATTGTTAATTTGGGTGATGTTCCTAACGCAAGAAATATTTTCCCATGTTACGTGTTCTCGATTTTATCCAACATACATCAAAAACAATTTAAATGTTTTCAAGATAAGTCATATGTAACTGATGAGGACTCATTGTAAAATAGATCAACGTTATTCTAGCATTGTCAATTATATTGTATTTTTTTGTGATAACCACATTTTCCCACAGGAACCACGCCACCCCACCCCCCACCCTCAAAAATCAATTGTGTCTTTTCTTTGTGCAGAGATGACGTCATTGTGCTGTCAGCTGGCTGTGCTTCTACTGTTTCTGACTCCCATCTCCTACCTCCATTCTTCCTCCCCCCTCCTCTTCGCCCATGCGGCCCCAACGTCCCTTCCTGTCACTCGCCAACGGATCTTATACATGACGGGTGGCGGCCCTGATGAGGACTATGACGAGGACACATCCAGCTCTCCTCCCAGAATAACCCCTTCCACCACACCTATTCCCCTCCTCAACACCCAGTCGCTCTGCAAGTACGATCCTTGCCTTGAGGACCAGGAGCCCTGCTCTCGCCTCTCAGCCCTGACCAGGTGCCTCTGTCCTGGCCTCAGCGGGGCCGACCAGCCACCTCACCCGCCACGCCTCCAGGGGCTGGTCCCGGGTGGAGGCGGAGGGAAGGTGGAGGTCCAGTGGTGCGCGCCTCCTTCCGTGGTGTCCGGCTACAGGGTGGTCATCGGAGAGAGCGGAGGGGGAGTCCTGGAGTTTAAGGGGGAGGCTCGTCGGGGAGAGGTGGGATCCTTGGAGGTAGGGGCTGAAGTATGTGTGGAGGCGGTGAATGAGGCAGGACACAGTGTCCGTTCAGAGTCCTCCTGTATGCGGTATGAAACCCCCAAAGACTCCAGCCATGCACTGGGGGTGGGGGTTATAGTGGGAGGGGTGGCCTTCGTTCTGCTCCTCGCCCTCGCAACTCTTGTCCTCTGGAGATGCAAAGCGCGCCAGAAAGCAGCGGGGGACTCTGCCGATGGGCTGGGGAACCCGTCCTACAGCACAGAGGGTACTCGGTGAGCCACAATGGATGGATCTACAGACACAGTCCTTCCCAGTTGCGTAGGAAGGCCCCTAGAGAGAACTGGGGAGAGAGAGACAGGCTGATAAGGGGGACCGAGCCAAACAGCTCTCAGAAACAGTATTGGGATCATGCTGTGGTCAGTGGTACAATGCAAAAGTTGTTTATAGTCCTGCTTGTATGATTCTATAATTATTGTGTAATTCAAATAAGAACTTTGGACTTTGCGGACTAACACTAATGCATAGCTTGCTATATAGGTAGTTTTCTGCCTAAAGAAACGACAGGTTTATTTGCTGGCAAGTTAATATCTGTGGGTTTATGACAGGGTACTAAGGTATGGTAGAATTCAATTGTACATAATAATCTGTAAAATGCACTGACAGAATACTTTTGTAATAAACTAAAACAGTTTTTAATAAATGTATTTTTTTGTGTGAAAGATTGTTTTCAGTGGAGACATATCACATAAAAGGCAGCGTGAAAACTATTGCCAAAGTCATTTAGTTCTCCATGAGTATAGTACCCGACATTTAGCTCAAACGGTAAGATACAGTAATATAGCTAAATAGAAGGATTAAATTGTACATAATAATCTGTAAAATGCACTAACATAATACTTTTGTAATAAATAATCAAATGTTTTTGTGTGAAAGAAGTTTTCAATGGAGACATATTTTATTAGATTATATTAAAATGTATTGTCATTATACAGCACAAGTAGTACAGTACAACGAAAATAAGTTTGGCATCCAACCAGAGTGCAAATGTAGCAGTAAAGTGCAATAGCAATATACAATGTACAGGTGGTTAAACTGGGTACAGCATTTACAAGTTAGTACTACTCAGTGTAGTGCTAATTAGATGTATATGTACTATACATGTAAGTTATGTATAAATAGAGACAGTATGACTACTACTGGCCAGCAGCGTAACTAGTAAGAGTAGGATATACACAGATATGTGCAGGTAAACAGGTGAGGATAGGTATTGCGGTGGGAATATGGTTACCATAATACAGCATTATAGTACATGCTATCATACAGAGCTAATGGTTATGTGCAGGTGTTCAAGCAAGTGGCGTCGCGTGGGTAAAATAACAGGGGATGCCAAAAAAAATTTATTAAATATTTTTATTCTTTTTTTATTTCTTTTATTTTTTTTATATTTAAGTCAATCAGTCACCATGTACACTACAGTATGGCTCGGTGGCCAGTCAAACTTTATTTTTATTTATTTAACAGATTGCAGAATGGGTACAATACAGTACGGCTCAATACACACAATTTTATAAGGGGATGCAGACCAGAGAAAGATGTTTGTCTTGTTTACATCAGGGTCCCCCATTTTCAATTCATAGTGACATTTATGACATACAAGACATCATGACATTTATGGCATAGGGACATACACAACATACATGACATTTATGGTATAGGGACATACATGACATACAGGGTGGACCCTGATGTAAACAAGACGAAAGTCTTTCTCTGGTCTGCATCCCCGTAACAATTGTATGTATTGAGCTGTACTGTACTGTACCATTCTGAAATCTGTTAATAAACTTTTCAATCAATCAATCAATCAATCAGGTATTTAGTACTGTTACATTTGTGACATATACGATATTCAAATATACAGTACTGTTACCCATAGATCCTGACAGAGTATGATGGGGAGGGGACTGTCGAATTTTTTTCATATTTAAGCCAAATAATGTATATAATATATTTCTCCCTCCCTCCCTCGCTCTCTCTCTCCCTCTCTTTCTGAATATTACACACACACACAACACAAATATATATACACACACACACACACAGTGGTTGCCTGCAGGAGGTCTGGTTTGATTATGAATCAGAGAGAGAGAGAGAGAGAGAGAGAGAGAGAGAGAGAGAGAGAGAGAGAGAGAGAGAGAGAGAGAGAGAGAGAGAGAGAGAGAGAGAGAGAGAGAGAGAGAGAGAGAGAGAGAGAGAGAGAGAGAGAGAGAGAGAGATAGATAGAGATCTGGCCTGATGTCGCCATCGGAGCGTTTCTCAGCGTCTTGCAAGATATTGCTGACATGGCATACGTGTATAGCCTGTGGCTCGGCCCATCAAACACAAGCAGTACAGTATGACTCGGCGAGTCGGCGCCGCCCCATCGACACAATAACACCGGTTCCTGACAGGGAGCGACGCGAGCGAGCGTGATTGCGAAAATGATAAAAATTTATTCGTTTCAATCAGACTATCCTGACCTACCGCGAGCGACAGAGAACTGAGCGGCGATGTCGCTCCCCCCTCAAATATTCGCTCGCTGTGTCTCTAGTTGAGCGATTACGCGGCCGAGTCCCGCCCCTAAACACTTTTTATTGGTCGAGAATCGCAGGCTGCTTTGCCCCTGTGCTTCCAGGTAAATACACACACACAGACACACTCGGACACACACACACACACACAGCGGCATCACTTATGAAAAGTTATTAGGTTATTAGGTACTCACAGTCACCATTGTTGCAGCTGATGCTGCAAAGTAAAGTAAAGCAACGTCCACAATCACAAAGTTCTCCAAGTCCTGTGGGTATTCAGGTATTCTCCTAAATTCTTCTGCAGCTGAGCGAATTTCAGGTCTCCTCAATGAATTAATCCGAGAGAGGAATCCGAATTTCAATCAATCAAACAATGCTGTTTGTTTAGACATTAAGACTTACATAACGTTAGCTAGCTATCTCCAGGGTTCCCTCGACGTATTGTTGTTTTGATTCGAACGTGGCCGCGAGGCGATGACGTCGTCACGTTTAGCTTTTAATGTGATTTGATTGGTCAATCGGTGGAAACGATCTGGACCTGCCCCGCCTCCAGGGCGGCAAATGTGCAGAGGCTAGAGTACTTAGTTTGCTGACGGACCCGTTTTAAAGTGTGGGAAGCGCTTTGCTTAGCTCGAATCTTATTGGCTATTATTGGTTTTGGACTCCACAAGCATGAATCACATGGTGGATGCTAGAGAAAGACACCTCCCCTCTGCCTCCTCTGCTGCAGTGAGCACAGAGTGACTGCCTCTGCTCAGTGAGTCTGACAGTGTGTTAGAGAGAGTGAGAAGGAGAAGAGGGAGAAATAAAAACGTATATATAACTATAATATAATTATAACACAGAGATGAAAAATAATGATTTTTTATTATTATTGTAAACTATATAAAAAAATTAAAAAAAAATTATTTAAATTTTTTTTCTTTCATATTTCATATTAATTCATATTTTGATAATGGGGAAGCCTGGCTTCCCTTGGCTTCCAGGAGGATTCGCCACTAACAGAGGGGTTATGTGCAGGTATATTCAGACAAATATGCGAGATAGTAATAGCTACATCTGTATTTACCTCTGTAAAGAACAGTGCATGGCGGAATCTTGGTCCCGTTGGCGTGTTGCTTTTTAACAGCGGAGCAGTGCAAGAATGTGACAATTTGACCATGTGACCGCGGCAACGCGGGAGAGCGGCAGTGCGGAAATAGGCTGTCTCTAAGACAAACTCTAACCTTAACCAGCTCCTTAACAGCGCCTAAACTTAACCGTTCTAACCTTAACCAACTCCGAAACAATGCCTATAACAATTTTTGAGTGACCCCTCTGCACAAAAAAGGCAGTAAATTAGACCCAGGCAACTACCGCCCTGTTTCTATCCTTACCTCCATCTCGAAAGTCATGGAAAAAATTGTATACGAACAGGTCGAAAAATACCTTGCGGAAAAAAATCTAATCTACGAATTCCAATCTGGCTTCAGAACATCCCACTCCACTGACACATGCCTTCTCTATTTAAACGACCACATCAAACAAGAGGTGGACGCGGGCAAATACTGCGGCATGGTCATGCTGGACCTACAAAAGGCCTTCGACACTGTCAATCACACCATTCTGATTGACAAGCTAAAAGCAATTGGTTTTGATAGTCTATCAGTGAGCTGGATGCAATCCTACCTGGAGGGGAGAGAGCAGATGGTGGAGGTAAACGGTACCCTATCCCCCCCCCTCACAGTAAACTGTGGTGTTCCACAAGGAAGCATACTAGGTCCGCTACTGTTCCTAATTTATGCAAATGACATGTCGTCAGCTTGTGACTGCAACTTGTTCCTGTTTGCGGACGACTCAGCCCTGCTGGTCTCTGACAAGAACAAATTACAGGTTGAAAAAACCCTCAGCTCAGAACTAAGCAAAATCTGCATATGGCTCGCTGATAACAAACTATCATTACACATGGGCAAAACAGAGTCCATTCTCTTCGGTTCAAATAACAAACTCAGCAAGACCGACGGCTTCTCAGTTACAGTGGGTGACAATATTGTCACAAGGAAAGAAGATATTACCTACCTGGGTTCCATCCTAGAGGCAAATCTTTCCTGTGACAAAATGGCATCCAATGTAATAAAAAAAGTCAACCAACGAACTCGTTTCTTGTACCGGATCTCCTCACTGGTAAACAAGAATACCCTGAAGACTCTAGCAGGAGCACTCATTCAAGGGTACTACGACTATGCTTGCACCTCATGGTACCAAAGCACCTCAAAGGCGCTAAAAACAAAATTACAAACATCTCAAAACAAACTGGTCAGACTACTGCTTGACCTTACTCCTAGAACCCACCTCACCCCTGCCCACTTTGACAACCTAGGATGGCTTAGAGTAGACGACAGAGTACAGCAACTTGCAATGGGCCTGGTCTACAAGATACACTACACGACCAAGGTACCCATGTACATGACTAAATACTTCCCAAAGGTCAGTGAATACCACGATCACAACACCAGAGGGAGCTCCACAAATCATGTTAAACCCAGATTCGGCTCAAACAAGGGACTAAACACGTTTCGCAATTATGCCACATCAATGTGGAACGCCCTACCCAAAGCTGTAAAGGAATGTGAATCACTACCCACTTTCAAAAACACTCTCAAAAAACACCTAAGGGAGACTGCAACTCGAAACTGGCCCCTGTAAATGTCCGAACACAACCCCCGCCAATGTACAGTAAATTACCAAGTATGGTCTTGTCAATAATCCAATGTACAGTGTTGTTTGTACAGTTGTACAGTGTCCCCCACCCACCCCTCCTACCCACCCCCCCCCCACCCACCCAACCACCTCCAATGTACAGTCCAATGTACAGTCCCATAATCCAATGTACAGTGTTGTTTGTACAGTTATACAGTGTCCCCCACCCACCCCTCCTACCCAACCCCCCCCCCCCCCCCCCACTCCTACCCAACACCCCCCCCCCCCCCCCAACCACCTCCAATGTACAGTCCCACCCCCACCTACCCAATCCAATGTACAGTTTCTACGCCTAATGTATATACTCTTTTCTTTCTGGACTCTCTTTGTATCACAAATACAGTACTGTAATTGCAAATCTGGTATGTCATAAATGTATAGATGTAGCAGTACTGTCTATCTGTATGTCATGTATGTCATATATGTTACGATGAATTGGAAATGGGGGACCCTGGTGGAAACAAGACGAAAGTCTTTCTCTGGTCTGCATCCCCTTAACAATTGTATGTATTGAGCTGTACTGCACTGTACCCATTCTGCAATCTGTTAATAAAGTTTTCATTCATTCATTCATTCCTAACCTTAACCTTAACCTTAACCATGCCTAACCTTAACCTTAACCATAGAAAGAATATTGCCATTCTCTAAGACAAACTCTAACCTTAACCAGCTCCTTAACAGCGCCTAAACTTAACCGTTCTAACCTTAACCAACTCCGAAACAATGCCTAACCTTAACCTTAACCTTAACCATGCCTAACCTTAACCGGCGAAAGAATACATGTTAAAAAAAAATCATGTTAAAAAAAAAATTGATGGGATTCGAACTCGTCAAGAACGGACCGCAGGACCGCAGGACCGCTGCTCTGCCAGGTGAGCTGAGCGCCGAATGAAAATCATGGCGGATTAGGGCGGTTACATAATTCCGCAAGCTCTGCCGCTCCGCTCTGCGGTTGCCGCGCCTGCCGCGGGGCGTGTCGCAGCCAATCAGGGAAAACGCGGAAGCAACGGCAGCACTGCTCCGCTGTTATTAAGCAATAGGCGTCCCGTTGGCTATAGCCAGGCTATGTCCCGCCTTTTCTATGGTATCTAAACCAATGATCTGTCAGAAAACAACACAACAAGGAAGTGTGTTTTTACAGCACGTTATCATGAAGGTATCCATGTTATTCAATACGCACCAGTAAATCAGAATGGCAAATGCAGGTGAGTTGTGCACACAGTCTCGTGTGTATTAACTAACTATGTCGTTCATGATAGTAATCGTTTTAACCTGCTTATAGCTATAAACGAGCGATACTGTATCGATTCGCTACACTACACGTGCATGTGATTATGTCGGGCATTATTCTAATGTTATAAACGTCACAAATTATTAGTATTACCTTGAATGAATGAATGAAAACTTTATTCAACAGATTGCAACCTAACCGTTGTCTCTGGTTTTAAGATTTGTGTAGTATGTAGAAATGTTTGTTGTACTCACTCAATTAGGCCTACATGTCTTTACATGGCAATCTCTCCAAACAAACAAAAAGTGTGGATAATGGCTTAACGTTAGGCCAGAGTTAACCAACCAATGTCAACATGACTCAGCGGCTTTGATCCGTGAAGCAGGAGCCTTGGGCAAAGAAAGAGCACCCTGTCCTAGCAGTATGCCAACTACTTGAAGGGAGTATCAGCATGCAGTGGGCTATTTATTGCCTGTTGTTTTATATTGCATAGAGCTCCAAGCATCTTCAGTGGCTTGGCTGGGAATATTAATATACTGCCATTAGTCTCAGAATAGTACCAGTGCACGTTTTCTTGTCATGATAATGAATGAATGAATGGCTGCATTTCTATAGTGCTTTAGCACTACTCAAAGCGCTTTACAATGGAATTTCATTGTATCAGTATGGGAATCAAACCCCTAACCCTGGCAGTGTTAGTGCCCTGCTCAGAGGAACAGGCCCTCTACGGATACACAGGACCATATTAGGTGGTGACCATTCTAATTAGAGTCTATAAAGTGAATTGTGCTTGCTACATGGAAATAGTTCACTCCATGAAGTGAAACAAAGTAATGACAGGATCTGCATACCATACTTTCATTACTGAGGTCATGGCATCATTACTCCCTAGTACCACCCACACACCCAATTTGATCTGAAAGGGAATGTTAATAGGCTACAAACACCTGGGAACTATTTCCTGTAATGGAATGTGCCCAGAGAAGGAAGGTGGGAAACTTTTTATTTCGTTTTTCCATGCATGCCATGTGAGTCTGTCCTATTCCTATACGGTATACTATATGTCATATTTGAAGTTTGAAACATGAGTGATGATCAAGCCTGTCAACATTAACCATCTCATTGGAAACAGGTTTGGTCCAAATAAATCTCATATCAAGAGGATCTAGCCTTTATCAGTCACAACTTTGCTTGTGACTCACAAGCAAAAATAACAAACAAAAGACACAACCATTTGTGATAAACTGTGACCAATTTGCTTCTACTGCTTATAGCTACCTGGATATGTGCTTTAGCCTGAGCACTGTATGCATTGTCTTTATGAAATTAGTCTATCTGTACAAAATCAGACCTCAGACTTACAGTGTAATGTACAAATTTCACTCTGCAGTTGCATGAGGGTCTTGGACAGAGAAACGCAATGGTTTGAAAGCTTGGTGTTGCTAATAAACATTTTAAATATTTTTTATAAACTGGTCAACACTGCTCAAAACGGCTTTAGCCAAGCTTTCAAACCATTGTGTTTCTCTGTCCAAGACCCTTGTGCAATTGTGAGTACCTTTGAAATTTCTCTGCGATACTTGTACAACGAGCGTTTTGCGGAGGACCAGTTCTTCAGAGTTCATTATGGGATTTTCCTATGGAGGAGCAAGGGACTGTGGATTCACTCGTCCAAACCCTGTTGGCGTGCATCACAGTCACGGAAGGGGCTACCTACAAGCACTACCATTTGGTGAACTGGTGTGAAATTACTTCACTGACTTGCGATTTCATGATGTCTCTATCGTGTGATTTTTATCTGCGACCAGCAGCTCTATAGTGTGCTCGGTTGGTTGGTTGGTCCACAAAAGTGTTTTCACCACAGTTTTCACCCTAGGAGTAGGAGGCTGTAATTTGGCATGGAAGTCAAGTGTCTGCTGGTGTGTATATAAATGCATGCATGCACGACACGTATACACGGTCACAGCTAATGTAGATTTGTTCTTGTGAATAGTGCCACCATTTTACCAAATAAGAAATAACACAACATTTTGCACACCTCTTCTCCATCATGGAGAAAACTTTCCAAAATTAAGTTGTAGAGCAAGAATAGCTTTATATTTGTACAACGTCTTGGGTCAATTTGACTTGCGGGTGTGCGAGGTCTGGCATTTTTAAGTTTGACATTTTAACCTTTTGATTATAGCACCACCATCTGGCGGATTGGTGTATTTGTTGTTATCTATCATTGTGGCAAATTTCATGTCTTAGTGTCATGTCAAACATCTTTTGACATTAAAATATTTTGGGATGGACCAACAGACAGGCAAACGGACCCACGACTAGCAGCTTGAAGCTGAAAAGGGAAATGGAACAATGTTGCTGACTGTCAATAACCTTCAATAGCCTCTGTTGCCTGGCCTGACTCACATCCATCTCTTCCTCCAGAGAAGGAGATCTCTTACTCAGACCTGAAGGCCCTCTTGGAGAAGAGCCAGAGTTCCCTGGTAGTCGATGTACGTTCTAAAGAGGAAGTAGACAACGGTCATATCCCAGGATCCATCCACATACCAGGTGAGCTTTACTTGTATAAAAAATATGGTTTACCATCCAAATCACTTTGTAGATTTGATTTTCAAATATATTGTACTTCACCTTCATTAATGTTGAAAAGTAACAATTGCTATATAGACTGTGTCAATGGAATTCTGTTCAGTATTCACTGTTCATTCATACCCAAGTGTATTTCCTGTCAGCTATTGCATTAGCAAACTTTGCAACAGGAAATACATTTTAGAATACTCAGTAAGTTTACTGCACACTGAAATGGAGCTAAAACATGCACTTTAACTTTAACACTTAATTTTCAGAGCATCTTTTAACAATCTTGCTGCTTATTCTTATGCTTTTGTATTTCCTTCAGACTAGATGCTTTGAAACAATTGAATGCCACAAATTAAATCTTTCAAAGCATTGATGCAATAATCAATTTGTAATCAATTTAATTAATGCATTTGATTGAATCGTGATACCCCTACGCTTGAGTGTGAGAAGACCGGTGTAGGCCTGCTCTTCAGTTCATGAATGTGTGGAAATACAGTAGCTAGCCTATTTGATATCTCCCTCTCCTAACCAATCCAAATCAATCTCTCTTCTTACTTCCTTCCTTCCTTCCTCCTCTCTTCTCTCCCTAGTTGATACAGTGGGGGGTGCCCTTGCGCTGGACCCTGCAGAATTCAAGGCCAAGTATGGGGTGACTAAGCCAGCGCTGGATTCCCCAGAGCTGGTCTTCCACTGCCAAATGGGCAGGCGAGGAGGAGTGGCCACAGAAAAGGCACTAGAACTGGGATTCAAGAAGTAACTTTATACAAAATTCACAAATCCCAACTTGCTATTAAAGTTGGGGTAAAGTTAAAATAAATGTGTTCTGAGTTTGGTACACCACCCAGCCAAATCGGAATTATTACAAATGTTAATAACTATTATAAACCCCATCTGAAAAACAGCTCATCTGGCTGCTCAGGCCATTTCTCAGGATCGCAGGTGCGCAGTCAGATCATGCTTGATTGAGCTCCCTTTCAGCTCAAGTGACATTTAATTTGTCCTTTAATCAGTAAAGCCTATTGCTATAAACTTCCAAATTTATCAAATGGACCCTACTTGGTTAGAAAGCTTGACTAATTTACTAACCAGCAAACTAGGTTAGACCTCGCAAATCTATGTTTTAATTTAACTACTATTGCACTTGAATGTGGCACTAATCTTGTTAGCATTTCTCATATGCATACATGAAATGGTTAGCATTAGCTTAAATGTTTTGCTATAAATGTCCATCAAATGGACCCTACTTGGTTAGAAAGCTTGACTAATTGACTAACTAGCACACTAGGTTAGAACACCAAAATCTGTGTTTTTAATTACCTTCTTAGCATTTTTTATTCACATACAAGAAATGGATAGTATTTGCTTTGCTACACTTTTGAGCCACTATGAATTTGAGAAAACCATGCCAATGTGCTCTAGTGTCATCGAGCCATGCTTTCAAGCCTGCCCCCCACAAAAATCCTGTTTAACTTAACTCCACAATTCAGTAATACATAGTTCAATCTTTTCTTTCTGGCAGCTCGGGGCACTTCCTGAAGCAGGATAATGCAGTTAGATAATGCAGATAACTTTCCTAAAAATATATCATTGTAAATATTCTGATATTAACAGTTATTAACACTTTGACTGCCGGGAGCCGTCTTTAGACGTCTTTGCTGGCCATGCTAAAGTTGCCGGGGGACGCTGTACGTCGTCTTTATATCAATATTTCAAAAATCTGCGATCGGATTCATAATGTCCCTCCGCTGGCCTGAGATACACCAGCAGGACCCACTGAGCTCTCTGGCGGTTCAGGAGCGCCATCTGGTGGCCGATCGCGCAACCGCTTAACAGGAAGCGCAGTAGAGGTTGTGCTAGATGTCCGTATTGCTTCCGGCCACTCAGGATAGGTTCCGGCACTCTAGCTCATCACACTACATAGCGATCGATTGCCAATAACTCGATAAACAACATGATTTGGACGTATATACCATTATACAAGCTGGAGATGGACCGGGTAATAATATATCCCATAATGATAAAATTTCTACTCGACGATGATCGCCCAACGGCGCGCGGAGACTGGGGTGAGTTTCAGCGTGTAACGTTACCGTCTTCGATAATAACTGATATTATCAACATTTGACCCACATTAGATGATTGGTATAACGCTGCCCACGGAATTATAAACGCCCCCTCGCCCATCCGGTCAACATCAGATGACGTGTAGTAACTTCTAGAAGTACGTCTAGTTGGAATTTTTTATATCGCGCTGATTGCCATCAAACTGTATTTCATCATCAATATAATGCATTTGGGGCTATATATCACGTTCTGGATAAAGCTGCAGAAAGAGATGAAAACATACTTATACATTAGACCATACTTTACTATGAATATGTGAATGAAAAAGTTTAACGTTGCTACACAATGAACAATACATATAGGACTTTGAATGGGCCCTAATAATGGCAATGTAGCAATAGAATTTAAAAAGTTATAGCCCTGCAAAGAAGGGGACTTTCTCCATAGACAAATAGTGCTGGCAATCTATGGTATATCATTAATTTAACCTTAGGCAACCAAAGTGTTAATATGCATGACTGAATCACAGGAGTGGCCTATCACAAAAGGGTAGCAGCTATTGCAAATTTGTGCTTGTTTCTTTATTTTATCCAGATTCATAACACTATAGGTTTGTTGTGTGCAGACTATCATTTCAGTTTGTCAGACCAGATATTATGTCTTGCACTTTCCCTACTGGGCCATGCTTGTCTTTGCTGTTTTTATTACAGCATTATATAATAGTGAAGACGCTTTGGTGATGTTTTTTCCTTGTGTCTCTTATTTCAGTGCACGTAACTACGCTGGCGGCTACAAGGAGTGGTCTGAGAAACAGAGGAAATGATTCATGTGCAGGAGAGCATACTGCTGCAATTACAAAAGTCAAATGGAAATGCACTAGATGGAGAAATATAATTTTCTTTTCATTGCTTTTTTGATTATTGTTTGTTTTCTTTTATATATTTATACATGTATGGTATATCCACTGTACTTTAATTGTTAATAAAGTAAATAACTTTGTACCTTCATTCTTTAATGTGTACCAGTGTGCAATATGGCTTCCGTACAATAGAGCATGACTACATAACATAACTGCCGTCTATTCAATTATACTATTATGATATTACTGTATGTATGCATTCCCTTTACAATCAACTACCCCTGAGCAACTTGGGGAAATAAGTGGCTAAATTAAACACTGCTGATTGTTAAGTGTCCCAAACACAAACAACCTCCCAATTGCCTTACATTTGCCTTTCTATAGTGAGGCTGTAGAGTTTATTGGTGTAATGCATTGATTGATTGATTGATTGATTGATTGATTGATTGAAAAGTTTATTAACCGATTGCAGAATGGGTACAGTACAGTACAGCTCAATACATACAATTGTTAAGGGGATGCAGACCAGAGAAAGACTTTCGTCTTGTTTACATCAGGGTCCCCCATTTTCAATTCATCATAACATATGACACACACGACATACAGATAGACAGTACTGCTACATCTATACATTTATGACATACCAGATTTGCAAATACAGTACTGTTTGTGATACAAAAAGTGTCCAGAAAAAGAGTGTATATACATTTGACGTAGAAACTACATTGGAGGAGGTTGGGTAGGGGGGGGGGGGGACACTGTACATTGGAATACTGACAAAGCCATACTTGGTAATTTACTGTACAACTGGGTTAGGACATTTGTAGGGGCCAGTTTCGAATTGCAGTCTCTCGTAGGTGTTCTTTGAGAGTGTTTTTGAAAGTGGGTAGTGATTCACATTCCTTTACAGCTTTGGGTAGGGCGTTCCACATTGATGTGGCATAATTGCGAAACGTGTTTAGTCCCTTGTTTGAGCCGAATCTGGGTTTAACATGATTTGTGGAGCTCCCTCTGGTGTTGTGATCGTGGTATTCACTGACCTTTGGGAAGTATTTTGACATGTACATGGGTACCTTGGTCGTGTAGTGTATCTTGTAGACCAGGCCCATTGCAAGTTGCTGTACTCTGTTGTCTACTCTAAGCCATCCTAGGTTGTCAAAAGTGGGCAGGGGTGAGGTGGGTTCTAGGAGTCAGGTCAAGCAGTAGTCTGACTAGTTTGTTTTGAGATGTTTGTAATTTGGTTTTTAGTGCCTTTGAGGTGCTTTGGTACCATGAGGTGCAAGCATAGTCGTAGTACCCTTGAATGAGTGCTGCCAGAGTCTTCAGGGTATTCTTGTTTACCAGAGAGGAGATCTGGTACAAGAATCGAGTTCGTTGGTTGACTTTTTTTTATTACATTGGATGCCATTTTGTCACAGGAAAGACAAGCAGAAAGATTGATCTATCCCCTGGCCCTTTGCATAATAATTCCAGTGTGAGTGTTTTTCCATTTTGATCCTTTGCTCCATTCAAATGCGCAGAGTTGAGGGCAACTCTACTGAAATGTGAGGCATCTATTTCCAAGCACTGTTGTTTTAGCGCCATACCTGTTTGTGATGAAAGTAGCGAAGCAACTTGTTCCTGTTTGCGGACGACTCAGCCCTGCTGGTCTCTGACAAGAACAAGTTACAGGTTGAAAAAACCCTCAGCTCAGAACTAGGCAAAATCTGCATATGGCTCGCTGATAACAAACTATCATTACACATGGGCAAAACAGAGTCCATTCTCTTCGGTTCAAATAACAAACTCAGCAAGACCGACGGCTTCTCAGTTACAGTGGGTGACAATATTGTCACAAGGAAAGAAGATATTACCTACCTGGGTTCCATCCTAGAGGCATATATTTCCTGTGACAAAATGGCATCCAATGTAATAAAAAAAGTCAACCAACGAACTCGATTCTTGTACCGGATCTCCTCACTGGTAAACAAGAATACCCTGAAGACTGGCAGGAGCACTCATTCAAGGGTACTACGACTATGCTTGCACCTCATGGTACCAAAGCACCTCAAAGGCGCTAAAAACAAAATTACAAACATCTCAAAACAAACTGGTCAGGCTACTGCTTGACCTTACTCCTAGAACCCACCTCACCCCTGCCCACTTTGACAACCTATGGATGGCTTAGAGTAGACGACAGAGTACAGCAACTTGCAATGGGCCTGGTCTACAAGATACACTACACGACCAAGGTACCCATGTACATGTCAAAATACTTCCCAAAGGTCAGTGAATACCACGATCACAACACCAGAGGGAGCTCCACAAATCATGTTAAACCCAGATTCGGCTCAAACAAGGGACTAAACACTAAACTTTTTTTTTTTTACTTCGATTTGTGTGTTTGTGTAAGTGTGTGTGTGTGTGTGTGTGTGTGTGTGTGTGTGAACTACCCATCCCAGTTAGGACAGCCGAATCCCGTCCAATCTTTCGCCGTCGACTAAAGACTCACTTCTTCAACCATTATCTGAAATGATAATAAAAAAAAAAATCTAACCGTGACTAACCTTACTGTCATGCACTTGTCCTAATAAACTAACCTACACTGTAACATGCAACACTTTGATGAACATTGTTACTCAGCTGATAGAGTTGTACCCTTCTTGCTGTCTTGTCGTACAGAACTTGTAAGTCGCTTTGGATAAAAGCGTCAGCTAAATGACTAAATGTAAGTGTGTGTGTGTGTGTGTGTGTGTGCGCGCACCTTGTAGAATTCCACACATAAGAAAGAAAGATACTGGGATGAATAAACAAAATAGGAAATAAAATGTAGAAATGCATGCAATACATAAATAAATATGAATCTCCATATATGAAATATAACATTTAGATAAGGTGCTACTGAGATGTTTTGGTGAGTTCTTTGTTTTTTTGTGGAAGTTGCCCTTCTTAAAAATGCATGAACATTCACTGATAATTGGTCTGTAGTGGAGTCTACAAGGTCTACATTGCCGGACCATGTAGAATCCGGACCTTGTAGACTGACATAATTCTGTGCATAGTTTAGTCTACACAGGCCATATTTCAAATAATCAAAATCTTACTTCATTCATCTTAAACAATCTTGATTTGGGGGATTGGTAGTTCCCATGAAATCTGAAGTTGTTCAAACGACAACAGCGATCCACCTTGAATTAAATCACACAGCCGAGTGAAACCTTGTTGGATGCGTCAGTCACGAAAGGGGCTACTTAATTAATTAATCCAACCCACTTTATTTATAGAGCACATTTAAAAACAACAACGTTTACGAAAGTGCTGTACAAGTCCCACAACATAAGATAAAAAAATAAAAAAAAAGATATTAATTTTTTTTTTTTTTTTTTCGAAGCTTCGATTGCCAAAAAAAGCTTCGAAGGTCAGCCCTAATCACTACCCACTTTCAAAAACACTCAAAAAACACCTACGGGAGACTGCAATTCGAAACTGGCCCCTGTAAATGTCCTAACACAACCCCCTCCAATGTACAGTAAATTACAAAGTATGGTCTTGTCAATATTCCAATGTACAGTTTTGCTTGTACAGTTGTACAGTGTCCCCCACCCACCCCTCCTACCCACCCCCCCCCCCCCCCGCCCCAACCCAACCACCTCCAATGTACAGTCTCCCCCACCTACCCAACCTCCTCCAATGTACAGTTTCTACGTCAAATGTATATACTCTTTTTTCTGGACTCTTTTCGTATCACAAACAGTACTGTATTTGCAAATCTGGTATGTCATAAATGTATAGATGTAGCAGTACTGTCTATCTGTATGTCATATATGTTACGATGAATTGAAAATGGGGGACCCTGATGTAAACAAGACGAAAGTCTTTCTCTGGTCTGCATCCCCTTAACAATTGTATGTATTGAGCTGTACTGTACTGTACCCATTCTGCAATCTGTTAATAAAGTTTTCAATCAATCAATCAATCAATCAATCAAGCCTCTCTGACTCCAGTAAGTATGAGGTCAGAGTGAAGGCGCGTGCTGTCTGTCGCTGCGAAGCGCAGCTCTGGCGCCAAGACAGCAGCGCGTCACTCACTCTCTTATCTCCACTTGTGTTCTGCCAGACCAGAACAGCGACGCCGAGGATGCTCAAAAACATACAAAGGGTGATACAAACGTTTTTGTTTAACCAGTAATGTTAGGCCTAACCCAATTTGTTAACATTAGCGTTAACTAATTACGAATAGTTTGCTATACGTTTTGTTTTTACCGGGTAGCCTGTTGGTCGCACCTGTTTGGGAGAATCAAACTGAGTGATTGATTGATTGAAAACTGTATTACTAGATTGCAGAATGGGTACAATACAGTACAGCTCAATACAAACAACTGCTAAGAGGATGAAGACTAGAAAAATACTTTCGTCTTGTTTACATCAGGGTCCTCCATTTTCAATTCATCAAAAGTAGCAACAGCTACGTTCACGTTAAAAGCCCTCCTTGCCATCAGCTCGAGAAGGAAAGCCAGATAGATATCAAACTAGCTAGTGTAGTAGTGCCTGCCTATTAGACTAGCTAGTTTGATATCTATAGTATTAGTAGTTACATGTTGCTTGTTACCAGCCCTGACCCTAATGCAGGCTATTTGTCTTGCTGTTGAAACTCTAGGCTGTATGGTTGCTGATGCTCTGTAGGAAGCAGAAAGCCCAGCGTCAGGGCTGGAAGTCCAAATGCGCAAAAGGGGGGCTACTGGTCCTGCTGTGGGCTGGACCAGGCTCAGACCAGCTCAACTGCACCAGTAAGCTTCATCACAAATACTTTATTCACCTTGTGTTGTGTCATGTTACAGTTGCTCACATTCTAGAATACTATATATATAAGCATAAATCAATTATAAGATAAATATAAAATAAGAAATATGTTCTTATAACAGTGTAAATAATACTGAGATATACTAAAAATAAACACCAGAGTATTGCACAGTTGAATTATTGCACACAAGTATTGCACAGTTGAAAATATAAATAAACAAGCTAACTAAAATAGTTATTTGTTGGCCAAGCACAAGGTTTTATCACCGTCTGTCCCACAATAGAATATTGTTATATTCCACATATCTGATCTTCATCTGCAATTGCAAATTGCCTAAACTGCACCTCGTCCATTTATGCCTTGCACTATATAGTATTGTATATTAGTACACTGCACAGTATTGTATATTGTATGGTAACTACGTCTACGAACATTGTACATATGTCTAAACTGAACACTGTGACCTCTTTTTTTACTTCTAATTTTTACTATGTTTTTATTTCATACTTATCTTGTCATGCACAGTCTCTGGAGCGCAACAGTAAGAAGCATTTTGTACAAAAGTATTCTGTACTTCTGTATGACAACTATTAAAGAAACTTGAAAACTTGAAACTTCCTTCCTTTATAGTGTTCTTGTCATGTGCATGTGTTCCTTATCATTTTTGTACAGTTGCGGCTGCAGGTTCCTGGTGTGCAGGTGTGAAAATGGAAGAGGTTGAACCAGGTAGAGAGAGAGACACACACACACACACACACACACACACACACACACACACACACACACACACACACACACACACACACACACACACACACACACACACACACACACACACACACACACATACACACACACACACATACACACACACACATCCCCTAGTTTTTCACACTTGTTGTATTGGTCCTTTCAGAATGGCTTGAGAAACTGTCTTCCTCTGCCGGAGGATGTCCTTATCCTGATCCAGAAGAACTGTGTGGTTTCAGTGAGCTGTATGGTCCGCTCCACGTTTTCCTCTCCTCTCAGGTGGCTGTGCTGCACCCATTAGTGCAAATATCTAGGGGTGCCCCTTAAGGATGCCCGAGTGACTCAGACATTCAGTGTGAATATGAGATCGGGGGATTCAGATAATGCTTTCTAGTCGCCGATTGCGAAAACCAATCGATGGCGAAAAGAAAAACATGAGCCAATTCTCAGTGGAGTTGGTGTCATTACGGCATGCTAACTAATGTAAAATGTGTCGGCGGTGTGGAACCATTACAAAGTGTCTGAGACAGATCAACTGCAATGTATACTGACCTATAATACTGCTATACCAGCTGCTATAACAAAACAAAACAAACTATTGATATCAGCAGTGTATCCGTCAATATGACTCATAGAAGATCGATATCGGCAGCAGAAAACATTATCCTTCGTGCCCCTTCTTAATTGATTAATTGTCTGTCATTATCTTAAAGGAACACGCCAACATTTTGGGAAATTAGCTTACCTTCTCCAGAGAGAGAGAGAAGAAGATAGATACCAGTTTCCTCTCTGTGCGTTTGGTAGAAAGCTATTCTGGCTATGAATGGAAGCGGACATGACATGGTTAGCCTAGGCATTGTCCAACTAACACCTCTCCCGAAGGCTATGTCCGCTTCCATTCATTGTGCTAAGCTAGGCTAACATGCAGCCAGATAGCTTTCTACTAAATGCGCAGAGAGGAAATTGGTATCTATCTTCTTGTCTCTCTCTGGAGAAGACGGTAAGCTAATTTCCCAAAATGTTGGCATGTTCTTTTAAGTCCTATCTAAGACTTTTCTCTTTCATGCTAAGTTAGTTATTTCCTGGAAAAGATAAGTACATCTATTGTATCACAATAATCACAACTATGCTTCAGTCTTATAAACGGTATGTTTTACATTTAAGTCAGTCATGTAATTTATAATGGCTGGATCATGATTAGATTATGCTTGTGAGTGATGTGTCAATTGGCGGTCATCATTCCTATGTCCACCGCAGGTGAGAGACGGGAGCCAGGTCAGTTCAGAGTGGCGTTCTGACATAGAAGCATTCCTACACAGCTTCAGTCTGACTAACGCAGGGGTAAGAAAAGGCCTGACTCGACTCTCATGTATCCAAGATTGTCTGCTCAAGTGGTTGATGGTGCCCCTCTTTTCCACAGGTGGAAATTTACCTCAGATTAAAGACGGATCAGGACACCTACCAACGACTGTTCAGGTATGAAGCCCTACTGTGTTACGAGAGTCATTCCTGCTAATGACTCAACATACATTCCTGCTAATGGCTCTCAATCTCTTAAAAAATAAAAATAAGATATTTTAAAACACTAACATTCTTATTGTCATGCACTCTTCCTAATATACTGTACTAACATACACTCAACACTGTAGCACTCAAGTCTGAACACTTTGAGGAACATTGTTACTCAGCTGATAGAGTTGTACCCTTCCTACTGACTTGTTCTTTTAAAAATTCTAAATTCCCTCATAAACCCCCGTGATGTTTCCCCAGTTGTGCCATCATCTGCTCTCTGTGAAAGTTTTCTAAACTTTTTTATTGATAAAATCTCTGCTCCCAGCCAGTTCTCACCACAGCCTCCTCAGCCCTCCCCCCTCAGCCCTCTACACTCCCTGCCTGCTGCTTTGGAGCAGTTTGAGCCTGTCTCTCCCTCCTCTCTTTCTGACATAATTAAGCACTTGCGGCCCACAAACTGCCCCTCAGATAGCCTTCCCTCTCGCCTTCTAAAAGAAGTGCTTGATTCGGTCTTGCCCATTATTTTATTGTTGGTAAATTCCTCTCTCAGCTCTGGCTGTGTCCCAACCCCTTTCAAACATGCTGTGGTACAACCCCTGATAAAAAAAGAAAAACCTTGATCCTTCTATTCTCTCAAACTTCAAAAGTCCTGGAGCGAGCAGTTTACCTCCAGTTACAACTGTTTTTAGATGCACATAAAATCCACGAAATATTTCAGTCTGGCTTTAAACCGCGCCATAGCACCGAAACAGCCCTCCTGAGAGTTCTTAATGATCTCATTTTAGCTGCCGATTCTGGAAATCCCGCCATTCTCGTGCTTTTAGACCTCACAGCTGCATTTGATACCATAGACCACACTGTCCTACTGTCGCGGCTTGAAAAATATGTTGGCATCACAGGCGTCGTCCTAAGCTGGTTCAAGTCCTACCTGACTGGCTGGAGCTTCTCAGTCCAGCTTGGAGAATTATTCTCTTCAGCGGCCCCTCTTACCTGTAGGGTGCCCCAGGGGTCGATACTGGGCCCCATCCTTTTTTTATTATATATGTTGTTGCCCTTAGGCTCAATCATTGCCAAGCACAACATGTCCTTCCACTGCTTTGCCGACGATGTGCAGATCTATTTACCCCTAAAAGCAAAAGGCAAGGTTACACTACAGCCACTGCTAGATTGCCTGGCTGACCTAAAAATATGGATGAGTGCAAATTTTCTCAACTTAAATGAGCGCAAAACAGAGATCATTTTATTTAGTAACGATTCGGTTGACCCTACTGCTAATGCCCTAGACCCTCTGGGCTCAAATGTCCGCTCCTCTGTCAGAAACCTTGGAGTAATCTTTGACAGAAATGTTTAATTTGATAAACAGCTCTGTGGTTAAAACCAGCTTTTTCCACCTCAGACTCCTGGCCAAGACCAAACCATACCTCTCCCAGAAGGATCTGGAGAGGGTGATCCATGCCTTTATTTCGACCCGGCTGGATTACTGCAATGCGGTGTATGTTGGCATTGACCAGTCGCTGCTCCGTCGCCTGCAACTGGTACAAAATGCGGCTGCCCGTCTTCTTTCTGGTACCAGGAAACGTGACCACATCACACCAGTCCTGGCTTCATGCCACTGGCTCCCCGTCCGTTTCCGTATCGATTTTAAACTTTTACTGACCGTTTTTAAAGCACTACTGTACATGGGCTGGCTCCATTGTATTTAGCTGAGCTCCTGCATCACCACAACGCATCCAGAGCCCTAAGGTCTGCTGACCAGCTGCTGCTGGAGGTGCCTAGGACCAGGCTCAAAACTAGGGGAGATAGAGCCTTCACTGCTACTGCCCCCCGGCTCTGGAACAGCCTCCTCCACATAAGATCTGCCCAGAGCCTAGAGGCTTTTAAAGCATTGCTCAAAATGCACCTCTTTTCCCTGGCCTTTGACCAGAGTTAGCCTGCCACTTGTATACGACGTCTGCTGTTACTCTGGACTTTTTATCAAATTTTCTTGTGTGTAAATGTACAATACCTTTTTCATGCATTTGATTTTTCTATAAGGCTCTGCTTATGAAATGTCCCTGTTATCTCTGCTCTTTGATTGTTTTAGATACACTACTATGTAAAAACTGAACTTGGAAAAACAGTGTTTTAGTATTATGCTCCGTACAAATGGAATGAACTACAGAAATCTTTGAAGTTAGAACAGTTCTGTTAGAAGATTTAAAAGTTTTGAACTGGGATATTTTAGACATAGCTTGGACTTGTTTTAATTGATATACATGTATGTTGATCTTTGAACTTTGGTTGGAACTGTACTTGTTTGTCCAAAGTGTTTTTTATATATATTTAACAGGTTGTGCATGAAAAATAGGTCTCGGTCTCATGAGTTTTACCTGTATAAATAAAGAACAAAACACAACAACAACAACAACAACAACAACAACAACAACAACAACAACTAAGGGGTAGTATAGCATATACATACCACCCCAAAACTCACACCACCTACATTAAAACAGGTCCCCAGCTGAAATGTATGATACACTTTATTCATAGAGTGCTTGTCAAATCAGTTACAAAGTGCTCCACAAAAAGAATAGAAACGAGTGCAGTGGTTAAATTAATAAATACCACAGAAAAACATAATTACTAGCAAAAAAATCATGAATGCAAAACAACAATTAAGTAAAAGCAAGTCTAGTATGTCTTTAAAAAGTAATTTAAAAGAAGATACTGGCAGCCAGCCTGATCTCCTCTGACACTTTGTTCCAAAGCACAGATGCCCCAACTGAGAACAACCAGTCACTCTTTGTATTCAACCTAGAGGAACAGGCACATCTTGTTACACAGATCCAAAAACAATGCTAGCTGTGTTGCACTGGGTCTGGTCATGCTGATATTGGTGTTTTGTTTTCGCAGCGTGAAGATGTACAGCACAGTCCGGTTGAAGGAGCAACAGCCAGTGGTCTTGGATGTCAACTGCAGTACACAGTCAGTGGTTCTGTTTCCCTCAATGCATTATGCTTAGACTAGTGTGTGTGTGTGTGTGTGTGTGTGTGTGTGTGTGTGTGTGTGTGTGTGTGTGTGTGTGCTTAGTGTGCGTGTGTGTGCGTGCGTTTCTGTTTATGTGTCTTTGCATTGCACTGTGTCTGTCTGCATGGTACTGTATGTGCCCGTGAGCCTCCTGTGAGTCTTTCTTTGGGTTATTTTCAGGCCTCCAGTGCACAAGGGGATAGGGTCCTGGTGTGCTGGTGGCCACCCCATCGTAGGAAACTGGTTGCCACTCAGTATCCCCCCTGATGCCATGGAGAGAGGTCTGTACGGGGAGCTCGGTCTGTACCCAGTGAGCGTACTTAGCCCCTGTGTGCTGCAATACCCCAACCTGGCAACCCGGCTCACACGCATACAAATATCCTTTTACAGACAGACAAGCACACTACACCCCATTAGTCACCATTAGTGACGTCGACTGATAATTCCTTTAGGCGAGGACACCCGCATACACATATTTATTTCTTAACTATCCATGTTCAGGTCTTTGTGAACAGCCCCAGTAACCTGCCTATCACAGGTCCCCTGGCCTTCCTCCAGCGCCTGCCTGCTGGTCTGGACTGTCAGGATCTGGGCCTGGAGGGCCTCTGCTGCTCTCCTACTCACGTCTTCACAGGTGAGTGACAGTCACTATTCACCAAACCAAGCTTCACAAGTCGTCTCATTCACGTCAGTGTTAAGGTAGACTTTGTGTAGACTTGAACTGGTCAAGAGCTTATAGAGCTAGGTGTGAAATGTTACATCCAACCTAATCTTATGCCAACTCTCCATGTCGCTATTTTTTTTTTAATTATTATTATTAGTATTATTATTATTATTATTATTATTATTATTATTATTATTATTATTATTATTATTATTATTATTATTATTATTATTATTATTATTATTATTATTATTATTATTATTATTATTATTATTATTATTATTATTATTATTATTATTATTATTATTTGTATTTAACCTTTATATACCCAGGCAAGCAAGTAAGAACAAATTCTTATATACAAAAGCAGCCTCACCAAAAAGCAAAGGCCTTTTGAGGGAAGGGGGGGGGGGGTTGGGTGTGGCTGCAACAAAAACAAGGTTATGTACATGCATACAAGTAAAAATACAAAATTACAGTAGCAATAGTATACAAGGACAATTACAATAAATAAGGGAGAGAGAAGGAAAGAGAGAGAGAGGGAAAAAGAGAAAGGGAGAGTGAGAACCAGAGGGAGAGAGAGAAGCAAGGGGGAGAAGGAGGGAGGTAGGCGAGGGGGCTTAGGGGCAGGAGAGAAGAGTCTGAGGGTTATGCGTGTGATTGGGAGGCAGTCAGCAGGTGCAACAGTCAGTTGTGATCTGTTGCAGATTTAGTTTAAAAGCAGTGAGCGATGTGAGGGCAGTGAGTTTAAGGGTGTTTTTGTAAGGTGTTCCAGTCAGATGCAGCAGCAAATCGGAAGGCGTTGCAGCCAGAAACCGTGCAGGCTTTGGGGATGGTGAGTTTGATGAAGTTGCTGGACCTTAGGTTGTAATCAGAAGTGGAGACGTGCAGAGGGGAGGAGAGGTAGAGAGGTGTTTTACCAAGTATGGTTTTATAGATGACTTGAAGCCAGTGAAGAAGCCTTCTGGTGTGAAGAGATGTCCAGTCCACCAGGTTATAAAGGTCACAGTGGTGAGTGGTGAAGGATGCACTAGTGGCAAAACGGATGGCGGAATGATGGAGTATGTCAAGTTTTCTGAGGGCACACTGGGATGCCATTCTAGATGGTGTCGCCATAGTCAAATATAATAATAATAATAATAATAATAATAATAATAATAATAATAATAATAATAATAATAATAATAATAATAATAATAATAATAATAATAATAATAATAATAGATTTCATTTATATAGCACACTTTAAACTCAGTGAGCTCTCAAGGTGCTTCACAGCAGAAGGAAAATAAAATAAAAAAATAAAATAAAAGGTTTAAAACAAGAAAACATTCAAATGAATAAAATAAAAAGATAAGAATAAAAAAGAAAAGGTTTAAAACATAAATACATTTCAAATGAATACAAAAATAAAAAGATAAATTAAAATTAAAGACTTAGGAGCAGATTAAAAGACAGGCCCTAGTGGAAGGCAGAGTAAAATAGATGGGGTTTAAGGCTGGCCTTGAAGGCAGCAATGGAGACTGAGGCCTTGATGGACCCTGGCAGCTGATTCAGCAGGCGCGGCCCCAGTGTGGAAAAAGCACGGTGCCCCATGGTTGACAGCCTAGTGCGTGGGGGAGGATGGTCATCTTGAGGGAGGATGGTCATCTTGACAAGAGTGTGTTTGGCCGAGCGGGTGAAAGAAGCTTTATTACAGTACAGGAAGCTCAGACAAGCTTTGACTTTGGCCTGCAGGTGTTTTATGTGAGTAAAGAAAGAGAGGGATGGGTCTAGCCAGAGGCCAGGGTATTTATAAGAAGTAACAAACTCCAGCTTGGAGCCGTCGGCACAGGTGATTTTAGGGATGCTAGCAGTGTCATGCTTTCTGTCAAAGAGCATACATCTAGTCTTCTTGGAGTTGAGAAGGAGGTGGCGACTGTGAAAGGACTGTTCAATAGAGGTAAGACTAATTTGAAGAGTAGAGTGAAGGGCCTGCTGAGTACAAGATGGTGGTATTACATGAAAAAGCAAATGGAAATTGTTTTTCTAGAACTTTTGAGTTTCTAGAAAAGCAATATATAATTATTATATGAATATAGGCCTACATCAATGCGTCAAAAACGTTTTGCTAAAACATGCTGATCGGTAATTGATGTTTTATGACATCCCTAGTACAGACATTGTTATAACATTCACTTTGGGCAGTAACGTGGCCAACCCTGCAGTGAGCCTCCTATTACTGTGTTATTGCGTAAATCCAGTAATCTTTTATAGCCTCATGGAATACTTTAGGATATGTTGTCTTAACAAGTGCACACTAGTTGAGTTTATCCCACTGATGAAACCAATTGTGATCACAGTGTGCAGTTACTGCATTTTCACCCTTTTCTTTTCCTTACGAATTCCTCCATTTTCACATGTCCCCTGCAGGCACTGTGCATAGAAGTGGCATTATATACACTGTGGACCGTGGAAACTGTGAGGACCCGGAGCCTAAATGGAGTCCCACCACTGTGGATCAGAGTCTATCTCTATTCCTCTTCCTGCAGCACAGTGACCCCTTCACCTCCCAGCTGGCTGACGCTATGTGTGAGAAACACAACCAATAGTGTGCTTGTGCTGAATTTCACCAATACTTCACGTTTTATGAGTTGTCAGCTCCTTTCTGTCATTAATTTCTATGCTACAGACGTGACAGGCGCGCTCCTTTTCCTAGCGCCGCACCTCGCGTTTTAGCGCTCTCGGCTGCAGCGTTTTTGGGCGGAGCGCTCCCAGCGCCTAAAGTTGAAACTAGTTCAACTTTTGGAGAGGAGCGCCACTCATCAAGCTAACTTTTTCCGACCGACCAATCAACATCGAGCAAGTGGGGGAGCCGCGGCAGTCGCGAGACTCAGGAAAACGCTCTGAGCTTTTCTTTTTTGCTTTTCAAAGCGGTCCGCCTTGAAAAAAACGTCTGCTATGGACACAAGCCCTTAACCCTTTCACTACCACACTACAGAAGGTTAACCTTTCACTACCTCACTACAAATGGTTAATTAAAGGAACTTTAATAACTTTAATTGTATAGCACCTTTGATACAGGGGATTGCAGTTCAAAGTGCTTTACATCAGTAAGAAATAAGACATAAAATCAGTGTAAAACAAGCAGCAAGAGCAAAGCATAAAGTGGGATAAAATAATGCAGATATATTAATCAAATCATATCAGAACCTCACGTTCCAATAGGCTTCTTAAATTTCTGTAATCTGTTACAAAACATGATACATTTCTTAGTATGCACCCAGCGGATAGTTGGGCGTAGAGATGAAAGTAAAAATAAGTAAAATAATAACAAGGGTAAAATGAGCAGACATATAAAATCACAGTTTTTCACATTAGGATCTAACATCCCAACAGGCCACCTTGTTTATGGTTTGATTCAGTTTTAGTAGAATAGAAAAGACATGAATGATGAAATGAGCACATAAAGTGCAGACATACTATAAAATCACAGTTTTTTACAGTGCAATAAAATTGTTCTGGATTACTGTTTAACAGTTCAAAGTCGTCTTTACTGTTTGGTATCCACAGTTTAAAACCTGACAGTCTTCCCACTTGTTTGATACCCACTTTGACCCTTCAAACCTTCCTCTCAGGGCGCAGTTTCCTCTCTCAGGGTGCGGTTCTAGGCCTGGGTCTTACACAGTTTAATACCCGACAGTTTCTATCCTGTAATAAAATCAATAGACAGAGTAAAATAGTGCAGTGCAATACAAATAATAATAAATAATAAAGACACTAGGCCTGTCCCCGACTAAGGATTTGTATAGTCGACTTTGATTGGCCAAAATGTACCGATATTCGACTGGTAGTTGACTACCCCCCCGAATGAATTTTTTTTAAATTATAAATATATATATATATATTTTTGGATAATTCCATTTGGGCTGAGGGGGGTGCTTAACACATTCAGCGCCGGAGTGCTTAAAATATATCTTAAATTATGGCTATGGGTCTAATACAGTGGTTCTCAACTGGTCTAGCCTCGGGATCCAACATTTTCCTTAGTCATTAGGTTGCGACCCAAATTTTTTTAACCACTATGATTTATAAAAGAAATAAAAAAAATTGCAGTAATACACAATCTTTCATGCACTGTTAAAAACATGAAATAAACACAACTAGGGCTAAAAACCCAATGAAATTAAATAACAATAAATAATATATGCTTCTTAGCAGATTTCTTAGCTTAACATAACAGACCTAAGTTTGGGGGAACTAATAGGATAACGGGTTGCAACAAAAGTGCAACTAGGGCTAAAAACCCAATGAAATAAAATAATAATAAATAATATGCTTCTTAGCAGATTTCTTAGCTTAACATAACAGACCTAAGTTTGGGGGAACGAATGGGATAACTGGGGTTGCAACAAAAGTGCAACTAGGGCTAAAAACACAATGAAATAAAATAATAATAATAATAAATAATATATCCTTCTTAGCAGACTTATTAGCTTAACATCCCAGGGAACTAATGGGATAACTGGGGATATTGTTTGCTCCTGACAAGAGTCTCAAAGTCTCGGGTGATGGTAGACAAAGCAACTCTGAGGTCATGCTCAATGTCCAATCTGTTCCTCTGCTTTGTCTTCAGCTGGACCAGAGCTGAGAAGCCACTTTCACAAAGATAGGTAGTGCAAAAAAAAAAAAAAAAAAACCCACTCAAAATGGCCCCGCGACCCACTTTTGGGTCGCGGCCCACCAGTTGAGAAACACTGGTCTAATACACCCGTCACTTATCAATGACTTGCTTGCAGTCAACATGGACGAAACGGATTGTTTTTTCATCTGTACATTTCCGTTTGATACCGTTTTGAATACGAGTATAGTTTTGGAGATTTCTAGTAATTCCAGAGAAATATGCGATAATAGCCCTTTAGTGGAATACACAAAACACGTTGTAATTTTTCGGCTGATTTATGAATCGTTTTCAAATAAACGCTAGATTATCGATAGTATATGTGTCCTTATGCACGATACAAAAGCAGGCTGAAAAATCGTTTATCCGTGCCTTGCTCAGCGTCAACGGCACGTACACACACACACACAGACACGTTGTGATCGCTATGAAAAAAACATCTGATTAACCCAAGACTGGTAACATAGAGTCCTTACCTCACATCACATGTTCTGCAAAAAGATTAATCCAATTCCTGATCGCCATTCCAAATATCAATCGCGTCCATTGATCCAACGTTATAGTCCAAATAACATCAGGTTGGATGGATGAAAATGAATGGATATCGCTAATAAAAGAAATAACGATTAAAACCTGACTATACTCGTGATTGGCACTCAAGCGATGGCGAGTTAACCCAACTATACTCGTGGTTGGCGTCCAATGAGTTAATGTCTGAAGGAGTCGACTGAAGGCCTCTGCGAAAGCATGCAATTGGTCCACTGATGGATACATCTTGATATTTGTCTAGTGTGTTCATTAGACGGGGGAAATCCTCTTTCAGTGCCTCTGTGCCCGTTTTCTTAGGCAGTTAGCCTCGCTGGTATGCGCGTCATTAGCGTTAGCCATGCTTCTAGGCCTCTTTGCTTTTGGAAAGAATGATACAAAAAAAAATATATATATATATATAGAATTTTTTATTTTATTTTTGCATTCGACTAAGAGGTTGGCAGTCGACTACAGCTCCTTTCGATTGATTAGTAGACTATTCGACTAGTCAAGGTCAGCCCTAAAAGACACCAAGATTTGGTCTGTAAAGCCTTTCACATTTCCTGCTCATGGTCCCAAAACGTCCCGCCTATCTGTGGGAAAACAGTAATTGACTAGTACGGATGTCCAGCCTCGGATATATAAAATAAAAGAGAATAAAAACATGGGGAATAAAACATAGAGAAATAGTGCAATGTCAATCACAGAGAAATAGTGCAGTATAATAGTGTAAAGTAAAATGCTTTGGTAAAGAGCCTTTTAAAAATGTCCAACGTATTGGCTTCCCTAATATTGTTGGGTGAATGAATGAATGAATGAATGAATGAAAACTTTATTTAACAGATTGCAGAATGGGTACAATACAGTACGGCTCAATACACACAATTGTTAAGGGGATGCAGACCAGAGAAAGACGTTTGTCTTGTTTACATCAGGGTCCCCCATTTTCAATTCATAGTGTTCCACAGTTTTGGGGCGTAGTTTACAAAGGCTGCATCACCGATCTTCTTATGACTCTTTCTGGTGACCTCTAATAGACCTGCATCTGACGATCGCAGTGTTCTGGTGGGTGTGTAGTTTATTATAGAGTCAGCAATGTAGTCCATTTAGAGCTTTGTATGTGAGGAGAAGCACCTTAAAATCTATTCTAAACGTTACATGAAGCCAGTGTAGAGTAGCTAAGACAGGACTAATGTGTTCCCTCCTTTTGGTATTAGTTAGTAGTCTAGCTGCAGAGTTTTAAATGAGCTGGAGTCTTTCAGTAGTTTTCTTGGGGAGACCAGTGAATAGTGCATTGGTAGTGAAAGGGTTAAATGGAATGCAGCACAATACCACCAGTTCTCTAAACGTAGGTGATATACTTGCAGCCTAAGACAACATAAAAGGCAGTCATGTGTACAGATCAGATTTTGAATGAAGCAATAGAAGGAGAGTGTTGTAACAAATTACAGGATCAGAGCCATAGATCATCTCAGCCATGATGTTATTCCCTGGAACACACGATGACGATGGGTGCTCCTGCTTTCATATTAAACTGTTTTAATACAATATCTGATTTCAAAACATGAGATATCGTGTTTTATTTAAGAGTTACTTCCACTCTGCATATGAGCATTGCTAAGCGACGTGTTGCTAGTCTTTGCGATGTTAGAGCAAATTACACTCAGCTCTCGGCCAATCAGGTGGCTTGATCAGCACCGGCTGTGAATAGATCTCAGTGTAACAACACTGTCACCCATGTTTGTATCCCGGCTTATTCTGTGTAAGGTTATGATAACAGAACTGTTTGTGAAAACCCCTGCAGCCTGTGAGGAGCTTTTAGAGTGCCACCTGGAGGCCATTCTGAGCAACAACAGGCAGGCAATGACGACAGCCCTGCATGCAGAGATAAAGAATATGTTGAAACCCCAGAGACAGAGACACAAGGCAAGCCATGGTTATACACACTTATACACACACACACACACACACACACACACACACACACACACACACACACACACACACACACACACTTACACACTCTTACACACACAAACACTTACACACACAATGCTGTGGTTTCATAGTATGTCTTGGTGTGTGAAACAAACAGGTCAGTCAACGAGGGCTGAAAGGTGGTGTTTAGCGCTCACTGTAATGTTAATACAAAGTGGGGTGCGTTTGTCATAACTGTCACAATCTCGTCGGATAGATGTTCAATATTCACTCTGGAACTTGCTGTGAGTGTAAAAAAAAAACCTAATCTAAGAAAAAAAGACTTCTGTATACTTTGATCCGTGCAATTGTGTGTTTATTGCTAAGCTTTTGTTCCGGTAGACCTCTGTGTTTACATTTGGTTTACCTTAAATTATGCATTCATATTTGTATTATTACTCTGTTCCTGCAGTTAGATTATTTAAGTCAATTGTGTGTTATTGTAATGCTCTTAATTAACCTTCTCACATTGTATTGGACCCCAGAGTTGCTGCTTGTGACTATTTTCTGTGTGTGTGTGTGTGTGTGTGTGTGTGTGTGTGTGTGTGTGTGTGTGTGTGTGTGTGTGTGTGTGTGTGTGTGTGTGTGTGTGTGTGTGTGTGTGTGTGTGTGTGTGTGTGTGTGTGTGTGTGTGTGTGTGTGTGTGTGTGTGTATATATATATATGTATGTATATGTACATACATGCCAGGTCCAGGAGAAGCTAGTCTCTGGTCTAGCGGTGATGCTGAGTTCTGTTATCACTGTTGTAAGCTGCAGCACCAATGTGACCTTCAGGGCTGCATGTCTGGACACAGTGAAGGTACACAAGGAAGCAGGAATACAGAGAAGGGGTACATTTTATACAATAGTGGTAGGACTGGGCCTATACAAAATGTATAGTGTGTGTATGTAGTGTGTGTGCAAAAAATTTACATGTTGAAATTTGGCTCTAAATAGGGGTGTAACGATACACACATTTTCAAATTCAACAAAAATTTGGATTTTGAGGTCACGATTGAATTTAGATTTTCAGTTCAAATGTTTTCATACTACAGAGCTCTAATTATAGATTATAGATAGATTATATATCTATAATTAGAGCTCTGTAGACAAGATGTGTAGTATTATATATAAATATATATGTGTGCCACAGTTTGGCTTGGCGAAAAATATATATACTGTAACTCTTATTTCAAAGTCATAAATAATGAAAATGAGCCTTAAACATTATGCCAATAGCAAGGGTGGCGCAGCAGACATTGCGCTCGTCACCAACGTCGTTAAAATCCGGCTGTCGGCGTTGCCTCCGGCTTGGGCTGGCCGTCATACTGGCTCAATTGGCAGAGTCAGCGGGTGGAAGTCGATGGGTGGTAATCTGGACGTTGTGGACAGCGACTTCTAAAGGTCGGTTGGGGGACGCCTGCACAGCAGAGACAGGAAATAGCGGGGGTAGTGTGAGCCTCCCACACGTTACACCTCGCCAATGAGAGTCCATGCTGGCTGGTGAAAAGATGTGACAGGCTGCCTCCTCGTGTACCGGAGGGGACACGTGATGCAAGGCTTCTATCCTCCCTACGACCGACCTGTGGGGGGCATATGCAAGCAACGTTCAAGACAGGGGAGGGGAGAATTGGAAAAAACAGCAAAAATTGGGATGGGAGAAAAATAGAAAGATAAGGAGAAAAAGTGGATAAAAAAAAAAAAAAAAACATTATGCCAATAGCAGTAGCCATACCATACCACCAGTTAAACAAAGAAAAGAGAGACCAGGCTCAAAACACATCTTTATTCGCTATCCTTTGGATCCCCCTGATACCTGATATGATGTTTTTGTGCCTATGATCTGTTTTTAATATGTTGATTTGTGCCTATGCACTATTATGTGAGCGCTTTCTATTTTCTTTCTTGTGATTTTACTACCTGTAGAATCTATTTGACTTGACTAGACCTAAACCTATGCAGTTTTACATGTTGATACACTGTATTGAATGTAAATTATTTTGAATTTCCAATTCCATACTGAGATGGTTAGACCCATGGCTCTAAGTTATGTTTATGCATACAGTACATTGCTGTGTGTTCCAGGCGGGTGACACCCATGAGCTGACAGCATCCCTCCGTGACACCCTAGAGAGAGTGACATCATGGAAGTGTGTTCCCAGGGGCACGTGCTATGCAGCACAGGTGAGATAGCCATAGAATTGGTAGAAGCGGATTGGTAGAAAGATCATTCACATGTAAATTACTTTATTGAATGGTCATTTGGCAGGCCACGTCAGCATTAGTATCAAATTTCAGGTTATTGTCAGTGACTGTACCAGGATATTTATATTGTTCAAGCTAAACCAAACTGTTTTGCTAAACCATTTTGACATTATTACTTCTGCAGACGGATGCACCTCCTACTGAGCCAAACAGGAAGGAAATCTGAGGATCCCTGTGCCATCGCTTACATTCATTTGAGTTTTGTTTTGTAGTGAATATTTATGGAGTGAATAATTTTTTGGGAGAATATCATGGTATTGTGTTGTATGGTGTGTGGTCATGCCAGTGGCAATATTTCTGAATTTATAATACATAATACACGTTTTTGTAGAGGTTTTTCCTCAAACATCTAAAAATGTTAAATAGTGTCTTTATGCTGAGAGAGAGGTGTTTCTCAAACGGGACAGTAGATGGCACTAATACTAATTTATGTCCCAAATCCCTTCTTCCGCTCTGCGGTTGTTGTGGCTGACGTCAAATCCGGCCGCCAACACGGACAGGACTTTTCGCGGCAAAATGAATTACACATTGGTATTGTTATGACTTTATTTTGATATTGCTCTGTTTAATAATTTTTTTTGTCGTTTCCGCGAATTCCTCGTCGTTTCTTCTGGAGTCCGTCTTGCTAACGTTACACATTGTGTTCCAACAACCACGTCGCTGGCTGTGTTGTTATGACGGACGTGAGACCAGAGCTGGCAAACTAGTCACCAATCCTCGCAACATTGGTCGTTGTCCGAGACTCAGTCCTGCATTCAGTTCCTTTCGTATTCGAAACACTCTCATCCAGACGGGCAGTAATCAAAACAACACCTAGAGCAACGATGGCATCGGTCACTTCGGAAAGCATACAGACAGAGCTGGAGCTGTTCGACATCGCCTGCCAGGATGACTCCGTATTGGATAAGAGTAAGTAACGTTAACGCTACAGAAAGAGAGCTACGTGATCGTGAATTGTTGTTTATAAAGAGTTGTCTTTGAGATTTATGTGTCATGTCGTGTCTCGTCAGTGGTGGAGCAGTGCATGTGTCACGGACTACAGGGGGACGAGGTCGCGCGGGAGTGGGTCGCCTTCAGCACCACTAAGAATGGACTAAAACTCAACTTGGACACCTTGGATCAGTTTGGACATGAGGTGAAATTAACCAACCTTGACTTTTCAGTATTTTAATATAGCAAATTGTGTGTGAGAGAGTACCTTTTGAGAATTCACCTTCCAACTTCTTTGCTCATAAGTTGTCAAAGGGAGCAGGCAGTCATCATCACACTCCTCCTAGTCCGTGATTGTTTGACAGTGAGACTGTAGGAGTGTGTTCAGTCACCTGTTCATGGTAGTAAATATGGACTGTTTACTTTGTGTGGTCTGCAGGTTCTTAACAAGAGGAGCCGAACCAAACAGAACTCGAAGAGGGACGAACCACATAACAGAACCAGAGACATCTACTCACTGCAAGAATTGTATCCTCTATAGCAGCGGCTCCCCAAGTGGAGGCCGTGAGAACTGTCCAGGGGTGCCAGGGTGCCACACACAACCTGACATTTTTTTATAACGAGTTTTAGGTGGTACCTTGGTCAAAACATAGTTTGGGAACCACTGCTCTATAGTATACACACACACTACACACACATCACAATCTGTCATGAACCACTGCTCTATAGTATACACACACACTACACACACATCACAATCTGTCATGAACCACTGCTCTATAGTATACACACACACTACACACACATCACTATCTGTCATGAACCACTGCTCTATAGTATACACACACACACTACACACACATCACTATCTGTCATGAACCACTGCTCTATAGTATACACACACACTACACACACATCACTATCTGTCATGAACCACTGCTCTATAGTATACACACACACACACTACACACACATCACTATCTGTCATGAACCACTGCTCTATAGTATACACACACACTACACACATCACTATCTGTCATGAACCACTGCTCTATAGTATACACACACACTACACACATCACGATCTGTCATGAACCACTGCTCTATAGTATACACACACACACACTACACACACATCACTATCTGTCATGAACCACTGCTCTATAGTATACACACACACACTACACACACATCACGATCTGTCATGAACCACTGCTCTATAGTATACACACACACTACACACACATCACTATCTGTCATGAACCACTGCTCTATAGTATACACACACACTACACACACATCACTATCTGTCATGAACCACTGCTCTATAGTACACACACACACTACACACACATCACGATCTGTCATGAACCACTGCTCTATAGTATACACACACACACTACACACACATCACGATCTGTCATGAACCACTGCTCTATAGTATACACACACACACTACACACACATCACTATCTGTCATGAACCACTGCTCTATAGTACACACACACACTACACACATCACTATCTGTCATGAACCACTGCTCTATAGTATACACACACTACACACATCACTATCTGTCATGAACCACTGCTCGTATACACACACACTACACACACATCACGATCTGTCATGAACCACTGCTCTATAGTATACACACACACACTACACACACATCACTATCTGTCATGAACCACTGCTCTATAGTATACACACACACTACACACACATCACTATCTGTCATGAACCACTGCTCTATAGTATACACACACACACTACACACACATCACTATCTGTCATGAACCACTGCTCGTATACACACACACTACACACACATCACTATCTGTCATGAACCACTGCTCTATAGTATACACACACTACACACACACATCACTATCTGTCATGAACCACTGCTCTATAGTATACACACACTACACACACACATCACTATCTGTCATGAACCACTGCTCTATAGTATACACACACGCTACACACATCACTATCTGTCATGAACCACTGCTCGTATACACACACACTACACACACATCACTATCTGTCATGAACCACTGCTCTATAGTATACACACACACTACACACACATCACTATCTGTCATGAACCACTGCTCTATAGTATACACACACACTACACACACATCACTATCTGTCATGAACCACTGCTCTATAGTATACACACACACACACTACACACATCACTATCTGTCATGAACCACTGCTCTATAGTATACACACACACTACACACATCACTATCTGTCATGAACCACTGCTCTATAGTATACACACACACTACACACACATCACTATCTGTTATGAACCACTGCTCTATAGTATACACACACACTACACACACATCACTATCTGTTATGAACCACTGCTCTATAGTATACACACACACTACACACATCACTATCCGTCATGAACCACTGCTCTATAGTATACACACACATCACTATCTGTCATGAACCACTGCTCTATAGTATACACACACACACACTACACACATCACTATCTGTCATGAACCACTGCTCTATAGTATACACACACACTACACACATCACTATCTGTCATGAACCACTGCTCTATAGTATACACACACACTACACACACATCACTATCTGTCATGAACCACTGCTCTATAGTATACACACACACTACACACACATCACTATCTGTCATGAACCACTGCTCTATAGTATACACACACACTACACACACATCACTATCTGTCATGAACCACTGCTCTATAGTATACACACACACTACACACATCACTATCCGTCATGAACCACTTTGTAAGCTGTGATATGTGTCGTCTGTGGTACTATAAGTGAATCATATACTTTAACAGTGTTGACCAGAATCAAAGCCGAGGAAGAGGAGGAGAGTTTACTAGACTCCTACTCCACTCCTGCGAAGGTAGGCTGTCCGTCTGACTTAAAGGGATAGTTCTGAGTCTTGGAACCCTATTCCTTACATGCCAATGATGAGTTCTTTCTCAGCATAATCCATGCTGTTCCTCATATCCTGATAGTTGGCCAATACAAAGTCAATGGCCTCTGTCTGAACAAGCTGACTGAGGCTCACTGAAATGTACTCCAGAGTGCACACAAAGTAGATTTCAGTCAGCTTGTACAGACAGGACTCTACCAATCAACATCATTATTGGTGAAGTAAGAAATGGGGCTAGGATTCAGACAAATCATAACTATCCCTTTTAAAGCAAAGTCACATCTGGTATGATTCACATACTCTTTCCTTTTTAAGTAATGATCACCCCCCCCCCCCCAATGTCTGCATAATGTCTAATGAGGAGTGGTAATATACCAGATGTAGTTTGATGACATTGATTTCTACTAATATGTCTGTGATAATACCTAGTGAATATTGGCTATGGCTCATGAGCTAGCTTTCCACTCAACTATTCATATCCAAATATTGTTGACTCAACGTCACTGATATATGTGTGTGTGTGTGTGTGTAGGGTTCTCAGAAACGTGCGCTGACCACCCCAGAGCACCCCCAGTCGAAGAGGAGTGCCGCTAGGCTGAGCAGCCCAAGCCTTCTCCTGTCCCCTGCTAGCTTCTCTCCTAAGTAAGTTACACATTACTACACACAAACATGCACTGGGCTAATAAACCACATGTCTACTATTCACACACATAGTAATATATATATATATTAGTTCTGCAGAAATTCAGTGCAAGAAAAACTAGAGGCATCTGCAGGATGGGAGACCTGCTATAAATAACATTGAACACATCCACTGAAATAATGTATGAATTATCGATGTAGATAGTGATTTGATCTCATGATTTTAATAATTGATATTGGATTACTCGAATGAAACGATTCAATATTGATATTATATTTTTTTACCCAGCCCTATCTACCATTTTGTCTTTTCTCTCTCTCTCTCTCTCTCTGCACAGTGTGACGCCCTCTCAAAAGTACAGCCAGCGTGGGACTAAGGGGGAGGTGGTTGTTACATTCGGGGCTGTTCAGGGCACTCGCTGGGCTGGGAGAAGGGGCCAGGGACCGGGTGTGCGGGTGGAGTTCCTGGAGGGGGAAGAGGAGACACTGAGATGCAGCTACAAATACATGTTCCAGAGGCTCCGTGACATTCGGAATGGTGAGAAGAGAGTCGCATGCATCCTCCTAGCATATCTCAGGATACCTGCAGATGGTGAGAAGAGAGTCGCATGCATCCTCCTAGCATATCTCAGGATACCTGCAGATGGTGAGAAGAGTCACATGCCGATCTCAGGATACCTGCAGATGGTGACTGACCAATTATAGATTATTGCAACAACTTGCAATATTGCCAATTCAGATGTATTCTTTCAATTATGATTACGATTTGTGTCTTTTACAGCCTGTATATCTTTAAAGGGGAACTCCAACATTTTGGGAAATTAGCTTATTTAACATCTTCCCTGGAGTTAGACAAGAAGATACATACCTTTTTTGTCTCTGTGCGTGCATTTTAGCTTTGGGAATAGACGCTCCGTTAGCATAGCTTAGCTTCATCACTGGAAGTGAGGCAGGACAGTAGCCTTACAGTGCCTTACAGTGTATTGCAAGGTCTGACATTGACCAAACTTGATATGCATGACCTTGGTGGGCTCTAGGTCAACTCCTGAAAAGGGGGTCAATGTCAGACTTTGCAATCAAAAGTTAGGGGGCTAATAACCCTTGCCATAATTTCAGTGCGCCCCCTAACTTTTGATTGCAAGGTCTGACATTGACCCCCTTTTCAGGAGTTGACCTAGAGCCCACCAAGGTCATGCATATCAAGTTTGGTCAATGTCAGACCTTGCAATACACTGTTGGTCAACCAACATATTGGTTGATTACTGTGGTCTTATTATGAAAGCATAATCGTTTACATCTGTGAAAGTAGACCAGTAGAAGCAGTTCAGTTTACTGCTGAACTTTGTGACAAATATGCTAGTTAGTGTGGCTATTCCCAAACCCAATAAACAATGCACCTTCAAGCTGTTATTTAGCATATTATACTCATAAGAAAGATCTTTGTAAAGAAATAGAACAAGCGACTCAGACTTGGAAGGCTAACACGTCCCTTCTAGATGCAGTGTTCTGAGCTCATAGGAAGTTGAAAGACGAGGTTGTCAAGCTGGCAGCATGATTGATATCAGATGTTGAGTTGTTTTGTGTCTGTCATCTCCAGTGTTGACGGATAAGATGGAGGAGCTGGGGGAGGGGCTGAGGTCTCACTTCAACATTGAAGAGTTCTCCCCTGTCTCTCTGCCTGCTCAGGTAGGCCATGTTTATACCACATGAAACTAACCTTTTTAACCTCTTAACAGGCAGGCAGAAAAGTGGCTATTTTCTTACTTGAACTTGAGGACTGCATACTTTATTTTGCAAAGCTTATCTTTATACTTTATACTTATAGCACATGCATGAGCCTGGTCTCTTTTTAAAGATAACATTCTGAAGTTACTAATGCCAAAAAGGTAAATAATTTTAGTGCTAATGAAATAGAGTAACAGAGGTTTGAACTTGAACTTGTGTACTCACATCTTTCTTTAGTGGTTGCAAGATTCCATATTCCAATATTCCAGCATAGAGTTATGAGCTGTAAAACACAGCGGTTCCATAGACTGAAGTCTTAGAAATGGGTCTTTGAGAGACGTTTTAGTAAACCGACGCCAAAAAGAACGAGAAAATCCATTTGTGCCATCCACCGCCGTGCGTTCTGAAGTCTGATTCACTTCTCGTTTTCTCGACGTTGCTTGGTAAGAGGTTAAACAACCAACCACAGTAGCAAGTGGGTTCAAAATATCCTCAACCAATCGCATTCCCTGGCAGTGGAAGTAGCTTTTTATATGCAAAGCATCTCATAGACTCACTCACTCACTCACTCGGCTGTGTCCTTGTTAGAATAGGAAATGCTGATTTGATGATACGCTGACTCAAGACAAAGTGGCTGGTAGAACTGAGACTTTCAAGTTGTTTTTGTGTTTACAATCCTTACTGTACACCTCGAGCACCCTCTCAGTCTCACCGGTCATTACTGGCAATGCATTCTTCTACGTGTGCACCCTCTGCTTCTATTGCTGTAGGCCTGATAGAGATTTACTTTTGTGTCTTTGCGTTGTCTTTGGTTGTACCTGTGTGTGTGTCTTCACTTCTTTTAACTCCCTCTCCGTCCTTGTGTTTAGGACAGTGTAACTGTGCTGGGTCAGGTCTGCTGCGACAGCAACGGGAAGCTCAACGCACAGTCCGTCCTATTGGAGGCAGGCCCAGAGCAGGGGGGCCAGCAAGTACCCGTGGACCTATCAGAGCTCAGAGAATACTCCCTATTTCCTGGTCAGGTGAGAAGAAGAAAGCTTCAGACCACACTGTGTGAAGTAAACGGGCCACTGCAACACACATTGTGCACATGCATGCACACGTCACACACTGGTGGTGGCCTCTCAAATTGCCTGTGCACTGAGGTTTGTGTGCAGAAGGTTATATAGCCACCTAGAGAAACAGAGTATGCCATGGACCTGGAGAGGAGACTTGTCCAGTGTCTGACCGAGAACTCTGACAGCTAAATACACCAGTAGGAACGCAAGCTTGCAAATATATATATATATTTTTTTTTTAGCTGAAGGAGACTTGTAATACAAAGTATTGACCATGTGATAGTCTGACGGGAAGCTATTTAAAGCCAGCGTGATTTCAATTTCATAACATTTTAACAATCCCACTTTCGGTGAATCATTATGCAGAAGGCAGGGCTGAGTAACGCATAAACGTAATGGCCTGTTGGTGAGTATTCACTCTTAACAATTCAGGAGAGGGAGGGGGTTTAGTAGCTCCCACTGAGAGCCTTCGATTTCTTGTATGGAGTCGGTAAGCTGTGCCCAGGAGCTCTCAATCACACGACGCAGTCTGCTGTGAGAGTTTCTGGGTTCTCGGATTAAGTATGAGAAACTCCAACAGTGGTCACAAGTAAAATGCCTGCTGCTTTACATTCTATGCACATGCTCTCTGTGCTGTATAAGTACAGTACAACGAATTGAAGTTTGGCATCCAACGCTCTAAACACCATTCACACTACCATTGATGTTGAAAAGGGGTGGAAAATACTCCATGAGACTTGAAAGTCTTTTGAAATACCAGTGAGCTACAAGATTCACACGTCAAACCTCCGAATTCAGTTGTGTGCGCTTGTTGTCCAGGGTGCTACGTGAATTTGAATAGCATGTAGTAGTCATACACAGTGGTGCAGTCGTGGTCACACGCGGTTACACGCCGTGTTACCAGATCACTGAGGCAGAAGTACGCGCGATCGCGCACGGATGTGTACTCGCGTGTACGCGCAACCATTTGTTGTGCGCTAAGTACCCGGCCACCCATAACAAAAGCGCGTCTTCAACCACGCCCCCGCCCGCAAATACAAACAGATATAAACAGATCATTTGACAACAGTATCATGTTACCTGAACCAACGATGCCACCGCCGCTCCCCAAGAGAACCTCCAACGCCCGCGCCCCCCACAACAGAGACAGCTGCCACTCCACAACAAGGCAAGTAACCGCATTTAAAGCGGCTTTTCTTTTTTTCTAGTCTATAGGCCCTAATGTATTTGTCCAGATTGACTAAGGTAGGCTATTTGCCTGTTTGTTTCTCTTGAAATAAATAATCGTGGCACTGGAAATAATCATGTTTTAATTCAATGTGATCACTGATTAATCTTGTACTGACAAAATGCAGATATATTCTTACAAAGAAATGTATTTGCCACGCAATCACATTGGAAGAATAATAATACAATCATTCAGTAATGAAAAGAAATCTGTTCTGTGCGCATGCACGTACCCGCGCGCGGCGTGTTACCAGTTCCCATATTACCACTGCACCACTGGTCATACAGTAACTTTAGCAAAAATAAACGGTACAGTGATTAAATGTAAGGGTAAATTACCTATGCCTAGTGACCTTCAAATTTCATGGAGCATAATTTCTCAAGCCTTTTCAACATCAATGTCAGTGTGAAAGGTAGGCTGAAATCTACCAAAACATTCACTTTATACACCTATGAGCACAGAATTAGTTGGAGACGGGAGTCAAGGGACAATCTCTAGTAATGGAGAGAAGTCAAAATTAGACTGGTATGGTCCTTTAATGATTTCTTAATGGGTTCCAGTGGATCTGACTTCTATTTTAACGTTGAAGATCCACTTCCTGAGTTGATTTAGTTGAAAGTGATTTGACGGCCAGCTGTGATCCCTGTGTCTTTTCTCTCTCTTCCCAGGTGGTAATGATGGAGGGGATGAACACCACGGGCAAAAAGCTGGTGGCTTCAAAACTGTATGCGGTCAGTAGGCCTCCTCTAAAAAGCCCATTCATTCATGCTTTACTACGCATCAGCAACTGAGAAAAAGACAATGCACGTGTGTGTGTGTGTGTATTACAGTGTGTGTGTGTGTGCCGCTTCCATTGCATGTCCAGTTCGTTGCATGCCGAATAAAGACCTCTAAAGAGGTCCTGCATTATTATTATTATTATTATTATTATTATTATTATTATTATTATTATTATTATTATTATTATTATTATTATAATATTATACTTCAGAGTTTGTGATGTTCATGGTGCACACGGTCTCTCTGAACATGCACTCTTTCATAACACCTGCCGCCTGAAGACGTTCTTGGAGCACGTGTTGTTATCATCGTAGCAATGCCGGTCTTTGCAATGCAGTAGGCCTGTCCCCCACTAAGGATTTGTATAGTCGACTTTGATTGGCCAAAATCTGCCGGTAATACCCGTGTAATAATACATATATTATACTTTATTTTATTTATTTATTTTGGATCATTCCATTTGGGCTGTGGGGGCTGCTTAATGTCTGAAGGAGTTGACTGAAGGCTTCTTGTCGTCTGCGAACGCATGCAATTGGTCCACTGATGGATACATCTTGATATTTGTCTAGTAGTGTGTTCATTAGACCGGTGAAATCCTCTTTCAGTGCCTCTGTGCCCATTTTCTTAGGCAGAAAAGTGTATATATATCTTTTTTTTTTTGCATTCGACTAAGAGGTTGGCAGTCCACTACTGCTCCTTTCGATCGATTAGTCCAGTGGTTCCCAAAGTCGGGGTCGCGACCCAAAGGTGGGCCGCGAGCAGCCACGGGTGGGCCGCGAGATGATTTCCCAAAAAAAAAAAAATTTTTTTTTTAAGGCCACTGAACTTAGAAGCAGGCCAGGACAGTGTTTCTAGTTGTATTCTAAAATTCTATTCTATTGTATTCTAAAATGTGACTATATGGTTTTATATTAACTTAATAAATAAACAAAAACGAAAAATCGACTTATTTCAACGAACATTTCAAACTAAATAACAGATTATGCACATAAAACGCTGAAAACAACCGAAGCAACAATAGTATTTTAATGAGGCTATTATTATTATCATTATTTTGCAACAAGTTAGCCCTCTCATAAATAGCACATATAAATGAATAACTAACTTGAACTAACTTAATAGGATTTAAGTGATATTTGGCTTAAAAAATCGGTCGCCTGGCAAAAAAAAAAAAAGCCTGACGATGTGCATTGGGCCGCGGCTCTCTGACGCCTTATTTTCTGGGTCCTGGCCTGAAAAGTTTGGGAACCCCTGGATTAGTCGACTAGTCGAGGTCAGCCCTACAATGCCGCAAAACAGTTATGTTTCAATAATAATCTCAAACATTGTCAAGTACATTTCCATCAACGATTGATGTACCCAGTTCATGAACGCTTTTACATTTGCTATCCTGAACACTGGTGTCTGGTAGGATGTTCCTGGAAGTCATGTGTTTTGCGTCGCCCTACCTACAGCAACAGCAGTTTGTTGGGAATGAATAGAAGGATAACTGTAGTTTTCATGACTTTTCAACATGGAACACTTATCACTGATGGATGTTGCCAAATATCTTTTAACACGTCCTAGCCCACTAGGCCACGCCTAGTGTTTTTAAAGGTTGTTGTTGTTGTTAGAATTTGAATGGAATAGATCATTGTTGGAACCTAAGCCCTTAAATTCCTTCATAGGATTCTTCATGGTCGGTACTGTTAGATCCTGATAAATCTGGCCAGTATCACGTCTTCTTGTGTTATCCTCTCTCCATCCAATTCCTCTGCGTTGTGTCATTTTAATGGTCCTGACGTCTCTATACTGGCTGATAAGATCCTTATCTCTCCCCGTTAGTACAATCCGCAAACCATACTAATTCTCCACCTCCGTAAGAATTCGACACTTCGACAACGTGAAATACCTTACAAGGAAAAGCGTGGTTTTATTTGATAAACAGAAACCTCAGCTCAGATGTTAACAGATTGTATTGTCCTTGAAGAGTCTATTCTAATGATCTTTCGGTGTGTTCAGATCATCGTCCTTTTGCTGTTATGTCCAATAGTGGTCAGGCCTGGTCTTTAGCCTAACCCTCCTCGCTAGGCCTGCCACGATAACACATTTTGCTGGGCGATTAATTGCCCCCGAAAATATCGCGATAAGCGATATTATTGCGACCGGTTAGAGAATTTTTTTTTTGGAGAAATTTATTTCCCAAAACTTTTATTTTGAAGCCCACCGCTCCGTCTTTTCCGGTATTTTAGACTTTTATTTTGAAGCCCACCGACCGGACCGGAAGTATTGTTGCGATTATCAGGTACTTTGGGTACCAGAAAAGTCACGTGAAACACTGCAGACCACTGATTGGTCAGAATAGAGACGCGTCTCTAGGATTTCATAATCATTATGTTTGCAGCAGGCACAAGTGCAATAAACAAAGGATACAGTCACTGTGTATTCTGCCTCATTTATTGATTAAACAAAACCGACATCAACACAATTTGCCACCGAGCGGAGAGTTTAGTCTCGCAAAAAGATCGCTGACTTGTTAAGGCTTGTTGTTAGGTTAGGTGCTAATGTTGTGCTAGCGTTTTAGCATGGCTATCGTACATAGCGTGATCAATATAACTCGCTATTGATTGTTTGTATGAGTAACGTTAATGCTAGTAGAATAGACACAACGTGAGGTAATCACCATCCATTTTAAACCGGTTATTACCTAATGCTAACGTTAGCAAATAGACGCGACTGGTAACGTTACAGCTAACGTTAACGCTTGTAGAATAGACACAATGAGAGGTAACGTTAGCGTTAGCAGAATAGACACAACGAGGGTCTCGTTAATGTTGTTATTGATTGATTGAAAACTGTGTTTACTCTGTTTGTATGAGTAACGTTAATGCTAGTAGAATAGACACAATGAGGGGTAACGTTAGCCCCACGGAGCTCCTGTGCTGTGCTCTGTAGTAAAGCCAGCGGCCCGCCTCCCAACACGGACAGTGACTGACAAGGGGCACTGGGTCCGCCTCATTAAAACAAACGCGCAAATAGCAATTAATCGCGCCCGTCAAAATCATTGCATTCATTTTAATTATCGCGGCAATTAATCGATTTATTGCTTATCGCGGCAGGCCTACTCCTCGCGTTAGCCGAAGCTAATGATGATGTGGCATTCTCCCCCCCCCCCCCCTCCTCTCTGTGATGAGAGGAGAGAGTGTCTTCTGTGTGATCTCAGTCCTACTCGCTCTTGGTCAGATTCTAGTCTGCCTTACACCCGGAAACACCGTTCGACTTATAGATCCTCGCCGTAGCAACGATAGCCCACCCTTTCTGGTTGTCATGTGCCGTGTTGTCATGACAACTGCTAAATAACCTTTTGCACATTAAAATGCAGTTTTCTACTGTTTCATTAAGATGAACCCCTCTCCCTCGCTCTCGCTATCAGTTTGTTCTTACAAGGAATTCAAAACATTCTCTCGCTGGCAGTGTGTCTCACAACAATCACCCTGCTCTACTGAACCACCGTCTCCTGCTTCCATGCACATTTCGATCTCACCGTTTTAGCTGTGATCATCTCCCCCCAATCTATACATCACATACATTGAAAAAGCACCCCAAATCCTTCAGTACCTTGACCAGAATTAAGTGTTTTCAAAACAAAAGACAACATTTATAATAATAATAATAATTCATTACATTTATATAGCGCTTTTCTAGACACTCAAAGCGCTCCCTACAATGTAGGGTGGAAATGGCCTCCTTCACCACCACTGGTAGCACCCAACCTTGGGCTTCGCAGGCTCAATGGCTGCCATACACTGGCACCAGGCTGACTTCACACTACACAATGGCTGAACGGCTCAGGAGACAGGGATTGATATCAGCCAATTAAGGGGAAGGGATGATTAGGTGACCTTGATGTCAGAGACCTGATTGGGAATTTGACCAGGAACGTCGGGGAACCCCCTACTCTTTTCTTTTAATAACCAAATTCAGTCAGGACCTCGGTTTAGTGTCTCATCCGAAGGACGGCACTCGCAGCTGTACGGTGTCTTTATCACTGTAACGGGCATTGTTACTGACTAGTCCAGAGGACAGAGTGCCCCCTGCTGGACAACAATACCACTTTCCCACAACGGCCTTGACCGGGGCTTGAACCGGTGATCTTCTGATCATGAGTCTGGAGCTCTACTCATGTAGCCACGCTAACTATAAGCCAATGTTAACTCAAGATCAACTTTCATGTTAGATGGATTTTTTTTTAATTGTGGTTTTATAAACCGAGCGTGATGCAGTGTCTCCTCTCTTGATCGTTTTATCCTCTTGTCTTTTTTTAGGGAGTCCCTCTTCCCTTCTACTCCCCTGAAGTAAAGATGGAGGTGGATGAGGGTAAGAAAATATGTTTGAAGGACAGCCGGCTGTCAAACGCACGTATCCATCTCCTTATTACTACCCATCAAGTTTTTCTGCCCCGATCCCGATACGAGTAATTTAATAATGGGTATCTGCCGATACGCCGATCCAATATTTGTATTTTCCAAGATAATATAGCAGTACGGTGCACACTTCAAATATATTAAAGTTAGTAAAACCGGAGGGCGGTTAGGTGGCGTAGCGGAGATTGCGTTCGTCACCAACCCCGAAGCTGTGAGCTGGATTCACCTGTTCGAATCCAGCTCACAGCTCCGGGGTTGTCACCAGCTTGGCTGGCCGTTCACACTAATACAATTGGCTGTATTAGAGGGTGGGAGAAGCTGGCGGGGTGGGTCCGGGTCGTTGTAAACAGCGACTCCTACAGTTCGGTCGGGGCGCCTGCTAAGCGCGGATAGGACCTGAGTGGGATAGTGTGATCCTTCCACACGCTACGCCCTCTCAGGGAGCATCCGCGCTGCCAGGTGAAAAGAAGCGGTTGATTGGCTGGACGTGTGTCGGAGGAAGCACGTAATAGCCTCCACTCTCCCAGATGATCTGACTGTGGGGGGTAAGTGCGCAGCGACCAGGAAGGGATTGGGAATTGGCATACGACTAACATTGGGATGGGAGAAAATCGGAGGAAAATGGAGGGGGGAAAAGATAATAAAAAAAAAAAGAAAAAGTAAAACCATTTCAATGTAGGTAAGATATGCGTGGTAATTTAATAGTCCTACTTAAAGAAAAAAATAATTGCCTACATCACAGTTTCCCCTTAATGGTTGTCATTAATTCTTTTTTAAAGATTTATTTTTTTGGCGTTTTATCGCTTTATTTCTACTGGGCAGTTCAGTAGAGAGAGACAGAGGAGGAATGGGAGACAGAGCGGGGTGGAAGACATTCGGCAAATAACGACGGGTTCGGGAGTCAAACCCGGGTCGGCCATGTTGCGGCTGAGCGCGCTATGTGGTTCGCCACTGGGGCGCCCCATCATAAATTCTTTTAATGACAATCTTTTAACAAGAATCTGATTTTGATTGGGATTAATATACCCGATACTATCAATTCAAATATTCCGTGATCAGCTCTGAATATGATCGGGACATCCCTACTTATTACCATCATGGCTAATGGGCTGCGGTAGTTTTGGCTCCTACAGTGGCCCTGCCTTTGTCTAAATACACAGCAAATAGAAAGGGATGATGGATGGACCACTCTTTTAAAATGGAATAGTATTGATTTTGTTTAAGCAATGCAATTTGAAGTGCTTTAGTCTCTCTCCCCCTCTCTTTCTCACTCACACACACTCACACACACACACACACACACACACACACACACACACAGATTACAAATCTATAAAACTATCCCATCCATCCCTCTCTTGCAGTCCCAGTTCCGTTGAGTGTGCTGGTAGCATGTGGGCCCTACACCCCCTCTGACAATCTGACCTTTGACCCTCTCCTGGACCTAATCACTGTCATTGTCAGAGACCGCCCTGACGTCTGCCTGCTGGTACACATATACACATATACACACACACACACACACATTCCCCTGAAAACATTCTTAATTCTGCTGAACACACTCTTGACAGACTGTAATTTTCTTGTGAGACATGCATGCCAATCTCTGCCTCAAATTGTGTATTTGTTTCACTTGTCCTCTTTCCTCTCTCTCCCCCACAGTTTGGCCCATTCGTGGATTCTAAACATGAACAGATTGAGGTAGGTCGTCACTCCCAGATAATCAATGTCCATCTATTTGATGGTCGAAGCCATGTGCTACAAAAACTGGGATCGATAAACTGCACTATGTAACTTTTTCACATGGAGAAATGTCACTTCTTTAGCTAAATAAATCTAGATGTTGGCTGAACAAGAGAAATCCCACTCACCAGCAGAAATGCTTGAAACCCAGTGGAATTGCCCATACGAGCCCTTCTGGACGGGCACAACCAGTGGTGTGAAATCTCTGCGTACAGCAAGTATGCGTTTTACATATTGGAACCATGTGACTTGCTACTATCTCATATCTACAGCTTAAATGTGAAAATGAACACAAAGTTATCTAGCTTGAAGACATTTTCTTTGTCTTGCCAAAACTCCAAAAGTTAGCTCCAATGTGGAAGTTACATAATGCAGGTTTAAGGAATTTGAAACAAACCAGATTTCATCATCAGCCCAATACACTGTAGCTACCGACCAATCAAAAGGCTTGCAGCATTAGACGGGGCCACTCTGCTCCACATCCATGATGAAGTGTTGCGGTTGTTCAGTTAATCGCGGTGGTGGTGCTTCTTAACAGAAAGCCCAGGTGACGGAGACCTTCGAGGCCATCTTCACCAGGTGTCTGGAGACCATCATCGAAGGCACCAAAAGGTACAACTCTCCTCTGATCCACACTACTGCTGCTCAAGTGTGCGTGTTCCTTTTTTTTATCCAATTTTTCTCCTTATTTTCTATTTTTCTCCCATCCCAATTTCGTGTATCCAATTCTCCCCTCCCCTGTCTTGAACGTTGCTCGACTATGCCCCCCACTGGTCGGTTGTAGAGAGGATAGAAGCCTTGCATCACGTGTTCCCTACGGCACACGAGGAGGCAGCCTGTCACATCTTTTCGCCTGCCAGCGCGGACTCTCATTGGCGAGGTGTAACGCATGGGAGGCTCACACTACCCTCGCCACTTCCTGTCTCTGCTGTGCAGGTGTCTCCCAACCGACCTGTAGGGGTTGCTGTCAACAACGTCCAATCCCCACCCATCGACTTCCACCCACTGACTCTGCCAAATGAGCCAGTACGACGGCCAGCCCAAGCCGAAGGCAATGCTGAGACTGGGATTCGATACTCTTGCATTGGTGACGAGCGCAATCTCCGCTACGCCACCCAGCTGCCTCAAGTGTGTGCGTGTTCCTGTAGTTGATGTGTAACCCTGCTCATGCCGTTTCTCCTCTGCAGCGTTGGGTGCCGCCTGGTGGTCGTTCCCTCTCAGAGAGACATCCATCACCAGTTCATCTACCCACAGCCCCCCTTCACTCTACCAGACCTCAGCAAGGAGCATGCAGAGGTCAGACACACTAATACCATATACCCTACCCATAACACTCACTTAACACTTTGAGTGCCAGCCACGAGAAATCTTGTTATTTCATGCCATGCGTTGAGTGCCAAGAACGAGAAATCTTGTTATTTTATCTTAATTTTTTTTATTATCGATTTCCATTCATTTTTCATCAATCTAGCCTCACGTTACCAGTGGGGATCTGTCTGAGCTCGAACAGGGAAAATATCGCCCCCTATCGTCTCCGGATGGTATTGCACCCATTGGATTGGACTGAATGAAATGGATGGGGAAAAAAGACTCCGGAATCCACATTTTACTTATCAGGCATGTAACCGGAGACGATCCCAGTCATTGCCCACCTTCAGAACAGCGTGGATTATGTGTTTCCAGTACCCAGCGTTGGATCAATAAACGCGATCGATATTTGGAATGGCGATCAGGAATTGGAATAATCTTTTTGGAGAACATCTGATCTGAGGTAAGGAATCTATTTGACCAGTCTTGGGATAATCAGAGTTTTGTGTGTGTGCTGATTAGGAAATAAGATAATCAATTTTTCAGCCCGCTTCTCTAGCGTGCATAAGTACACATATACTATCGATAATCTAGCGTTTATTTGAAAACGATTCATAAATAGGCAGAAAAATGATGACGTGTTTTGTGTATTCCAGTAAAGCGCGATTCCTGCAGAATCTTTTTTTAATTTTTTTTCTGGAAGTTTAAAAAAACTAGCGTTTTTCAAAATGGTATAAAACGGAAATGAACTGATTAAAAAAAAAAATATATATATACATATATATAATAATAAAAGAAAATCGGTTTCGACAATGTTGACTGCAAACAAGTCATTGATAAGCGACGGGCGTATTAGACACATAGCCATAATTTAAGATATAGTTTATGCATTCGCAAATGTGATCGCCCTTCCATTGACTACAGCACTGGCACTCAAGCACTATTTCTGGCGCCCCCTGCTGGCACTCAAAGTGTTAAAGTGATATTTCACTTTATTGTCAAGTGTTTGCAGTCTTACCTCTATCTAAGGTCATCTACAAGTAAACTAGCGGCTACTACTGTCCCTGTTGTCTGCTGTCGGCAGCACCATTCCTCCAAAGTGTCTGGCTCCTCATTCACTTCCATTTGTTTTGGAGACCTAGTCTAAATATCATACTTCTGAAGTATAAACAAACTACTGCTACAGATTTCAATAAAACAGACAATTCTGTGTCAAATGTGCGTGTTTGTTTTTGCATTTCATGTGTGTTTTTACATGAAATGAAAAATAAAGCAGATCCAATTTGTTGTTGTTTTGAGGCCACATCCACACGTAGAGACGGAACAGATCTTTTCCGTTTAATTTTTTTTTAACGTTTTCCGTAAACACGAAATCATCTCAAGAAATATGTGCGTCCAAACGAAACCACTGAAAATGGTGTAACGCTACCACAAACTACACTAAAAACAGAGAAGAAGAATGGAGCATGAGCAAAACCTGTGCGATGAACAAATACACGAAGAAGAATGGGCGAAGATACAAACAAACAGACGAAGAGTGAGAGAACGGCAGTAAATAAATTAGGTTGCTATGGTAACTACCGAGGCAGCCAGGCCCAACAAAAAGAAGACTGGCGGAAGAAACAAACGGAGGTAGAAAGGAGACATTTGTGTGAACTGACGATGAGGTAGAACTGCTGCTTGTGGTCACACTTGACTTACTACAAGGCAACCAGACTGCAGGAGAATGTTGACTGGGAGTCCTGCCAGTCCAAATACAGCGACATATTTGACTCTTTTCAGGCGCAGTATCGGAGGCGCCCGACAGAAAAGGATTTCCCTCACGACGCTAACGCCATAACAAAAGCCCAAATCACAGCCAAGATAAAGAACATCCGAGGCGAATACAGGAAGATGGTGGATACTGGGCGTCGGAGTGGCCAAGGACATGTGGTGCGCTTGTTTCTCGAGCTGTGTGAAGAGGTCTGGGGTGGATCGCCTGCTACGCGCTCCATCAACGCTGGCATCAAGACTGGGGGGCCTGGAAGAATCGTCTTCCCGACAAAGTTCATCTCCGACTTTAGAACTTTCTAACGATTCGCCACAGTCCATCGAACCATGCGAATGTCTGCTAACTGTGATTGTAAACCAGCGCAGGGATATCCTCCTGGTAGCTTCATGATTTCAAGCTTAACAGGCTTTCTATATCCTATGATACAGTACCTTTTAATGTGAGCATAGTTGGTGACTTTTTCACTCTTGTAATAACAGTCATCAGGCCCACATTGCATTTGAGGGACATTTTGACCAAAATAGTGCCAAGTTACATGTGTGTAGCTGTAGTCACACACACCCACACACACACTGCTGGTTCTAAACATCCTGTGTTGACAGTTGGTCAAACTACATCTCAAGTGGGAAATAGTTCCTATACTCGTGATTTGAAAATGGCAACATTAGCTAAATACAAAATAATAAAAATAAAAAGTACCTCGACTATTACACAGAATGATATTGCTGTATTGTTTGTTTATAATTCATAAGTGTGATATTTAGACTAGCTCCCCAAAATGAATGGAAAGTGAATGAGGAGCCTGATACCTGGGAGGAATGGTGGTGTTGACAGTGGATGACAGGGACAGCAGCGGTCACTAGTTTACACGTAGATTACTTCAGATAGATGTAAGACTGCTTCAGACGTTCTACAAAAGTGAAATATCCCCTTAAATCCTCTTAATTTCCTTAAGACTAGCTACACACAAGAATCAAGCATGTCAGCTTAAAGGAAAACTCCAACATTTTGGGAAATTATCTTATTTGCCATCTACCCTGGAGTTAGACAAGAAGATGCATACCTTTTTCTTCTCTGTGCATGCAGTAGGAGTAGGAAGACGTTGGGAACTAGGCTAATGGAGGAACCTACTTCCAGTGACTGACGCTAAGCTAGGCTAACGGTGCGTGTCTTCCTACTCCTACTGCATGCACAGAGAAGAAAAAGGGTATGTATCTTCTTGTCTAACTCCAGGGTAGATGGCAAATAAGCTAATTTCCCAAAATGTTGGAGTTTTCCTTTAATAGAAATGTGTTGTCCACAGCTTGTTGGTTGCTCCCCCTAGTGGTTTATTTTCCCTCTAGTATCTGTGTGTCAGGGATGGGCACGTCAAGTAATTTAGTAGTCAAGTGCTCTGTTTGGATGGAGCAGAGCCGGAGCATGTACATCATCCCAAACCTGCACCAAAAGAGATATAGCATACTGACCAATCTCCACCCTCTACCCTTTCTGTGCCAACCGCTAACCTTGTGTTGTTGCACACTTGGCTATGGATGCGCTGATTCTGATACCAAGGGCCATGTGTCACATGTCAAGAGAGCAAAGCAAAGCCACTAGGTTGTGTACAGATAACCGGTCTGCCGGCTAACCATTTATTTAAAATTAACCGGATATTCATAATGTATCATTTGAATATTAGTTTGTATTTATTTATTGTTCTGTTTTGTAGTACTATAGTTGATGTGTAATGTGTGTGTTGTGCAGTATGTGACCTTGGTACCTGACCCATGCACCCTGCTGATTGATGGTGTGACCTTTGGCCTGACGTCCACAGACATCGTGTTTCACATGAGTGCAGAGGAGATCAGCTGGTGAGTGGAGGGGTTGGTGGGTGTTTTCCATTTCCAACATGTAGCGTCACAACAAATATCACTTTCATATAATGTTAATGCCATGTTGGCCTGGATATACTGTAAGACTTATGTCTTTTGCTTCAAATTGCATCTGAAATTAGTATTTTATGATTTTCTAAATATATTTTGGATAAATATTTAGCTCCCTTTTTTTTTTTCTTTTTTTTTACACTTATTTACCCATGCAAGTAAGAACAAATTCTTATTTTATTTATTGTCAAAAGTATGCATAATGTAATGTTAATTACCTGACCTTTGTCAGGTCAGAGTGTGGCGGCCTTCGTCAGGGCAGAGTGAGACGGCCTTTGTCAGGGCAGAGTGAGACAGCCTTCGTCAGGGCAGAGTGAGACTGCCTTCGTCAGGGCAGAGTGAGACTGCCTTCGTCAGGGCAGAGTGAGACTGCCTTCGTCAGGGCAGAGTGAGACGGCCTTCGTCAGGGCAGAGTGAGGCGGCCTTCGTCAGGGCAGAGTGAGACTGCCTTTGTCAGGGCAGAGTGAGACGGACTTTGTCAGGGCAGAGTGAGACAGCCTTTGTCAGGGCAGAGTGAGACGGACTTTGTCAGGGCAGAGTGAGACGGACTTTGTCAGGGCAGAGTGAGACAGCCTTTGTCAGGGCAGAGTGAGACGGCCTTCGTCAGGGCAGAGTGAGACGGCCTTCGTCAGGGCAGAGTGAGACGGCCTTCATCAGGGCAGAGTGAGACGGACTTTGTCAGGGCAGAGTGAGACAGCCTTTGTCAGGGCAGAGTGAGACGGACTTTGTCAGGGCAGAGTGAGACAGCCTTTGTCAGGGCAGAGTGAGACTGCACACGTGTGCTTTGGAGATATGCGCTTCTGTTTGTGAAAAGTACATATCTGATGTTAAAGATCTCTCAATTGATTGTTACTTATTGAAGGAATTATTTTCTTTTTTTCATATATATATTTTTTTAAATCAATCTTAATTTTTAGTCTGGGAAAACCATGGCATCAAATTTAAAACATCTAGAATGTCTCTCTGGCGGAGTGCCTTGATGCGATTAGCCATCTTGTCTCATTACTGAGATTCACTGAAGTGTCCAGCCATGGGGTAGTCTCTATTGTTTGTTTTTTAATGGAATGTTTGTGTTCACTGATGCGGTCTTTTGAGTCTACATTTAGTGCGACCCACATAGAAACATCCACAGGGCAGTTACAAAAGGGGTCCTTCCCCTCACAACCCTTCGACAGTGGATGTAGAGTGGTCGTCTGGTAATCCAAACTTTCCCGGTCCGATTCCAGCTCTCCCGGCAGTGTGTTGAAGTGTCCTTGAGCAAGACTCCTAACTGCTCCTGATGAGCAGGTTGGCACCTTGCATGGTTGCCTCAGCCATCGGTGTGTGAATGGGTGAATGTCGAGCCATATGTTTAAAATCACTTTGGATAAAAACTGTTCTATAGATGCAGTCCAACACCCCCATTGTCCATACAGAGGACCTCCGTGCCATGGAACATTTCCCAAGAGACACTGGAGAAGCAGCCTCCCTCTCTCTTGTATCGTTGACCTCACCCCCCTGGGTCCTCAACGATAATGTTTTATTATATATTATATTACTATTATAACCATCAGAAAGGCACAGCTACGGGGGTGACCTTTGTTCCGAACTATGCAAACCTATTCCTTGGTCTGTGGGAGGAAGAACACATCCAGCACCCAGCCAACAATAAGAACATGTGCAGAACATTATCTGGTGGGATGCTTAATTCATAATGTTGTTTTCCTCTTGAAAGGGAGTATGTATTGCACAAATACAGCACAAGTATAGTACAACGAAAATAAGCGGAGCGGAGCTGAGCTAAGTTAACAATATACTCGTTATCACCATACATAACGCTTATATTGAAACACGTTGACATTAGGGCCGTTCTTTCAACCTAAAAGTGCACTTTCTTCAACCTCGAACCTAAATTCCTTAGCGACCCGTGTTGCCAGTAAACAAATCAGCGCGCAGTCGAGACACACAGATATGAAACGAGTCATACGGAACAAATAACGTATAACGGAGGCTGAAATTAGAGCAATATGACTCACAAAATCACGACAGTAGTACACAACTACACATACAGACGCACAAAATGTATTCTGCATTGATTAAGTGATAATCAAAACCCAGCTTAAGCCGTTAAACCAATGTAGTGAATCGCGAAGCCAATACGCACACACACAGTCGAACTGGAGCGGTTTACCAAACATACACTCCCAGCATTCATATCTCATACGTTCATCTTCCAATCGCTTAACCATAACATAACTTACTTACCGGTACCAAAACAACGTGTCAAAGGAACACGCGCGTTGCGTCATCCTGCTCTGCTGAGCTCTGACTGAGAGTGGGAAAGACAGACTGCCCTACCCTCTGCTGGCACGTGCTGTGCACTACAATCAACTCTTGTCAGTGTAATAGAAGGAAACCCATTTGTGATTTGGCGCACAGTCTGTGACGTCACGGTATTGAGAATCATACCGGCGGGATTGCGAAATACCCTGGTATACCGTCATATCGCCCAAGCCTACTGTACATTGGAATATTGACAAAGCCATACTTGGTCATTTACTGTACATTGGAGGGGGTTGGGTTAGGACATTTGCAGGGGCCAGTTTCGAATTGCAGTCTCCCGTAGGTGTTCTTTGAGTGTGTTTTTGAAAGTGGGTAGTGATTCACATTCCTTTACAGCTTTAGGTAGGGTGTTCCACATTGATGTGGCATAGGGCTGGGCGATATGACCAAAAACGTTATTGCGATAAAATTATTAAATTATTTTCATATAACTCGATATCGATAATTATCGTCGATATAATGTCTGTCAAGTTTAATTAACTTATTATGCCCGGCGCCGATACGCGGGCTGACTTGTTTTGCTGCTGTGAATGTCTCGAGAGTCGAATTGATGTCGTCATCAGTCCGCGCACGTTAGCAGAGCGGAGTATCTCAAGCGGAGTATCTCATGACTCAAAAATGACCCTAAAATACTCTGTTCCGCCCAATTCATTGCAACGACGTCCACCGTATACCCCACACTACTATAACAGTTACCCTCAGAATTCAAAACACACACCAACTCGGCAGGTAACCTGTGAAATAGCGGCGTGCAAGCTAATTAGCCATAGCCAGCCCCGTTTCCAAGCGGAGTATTTCATGACAATGTACTAAAAAATTACCCTAAAATACTCTGTTCCGCCCAATTCATTGCAACGACGTCCACCGTATACCCCACACTACTATAACAGTTACCCTCAGAATTCAAAACACACACCAACTCGGCAGGTAACCTGTGAAATAGCGGCGTGCAAGCTAATTAGCCATAGCCAGCCTCGTTTCCAAGCGGAGTATTTCATGACAATGTACTAAAAAATGACCCTAAAATACTCTGTTCCGCCCAATTCATTGCAACGACGTCCACCGTATACCCCACACTACTATAACAGTTACCCTCAGAATTCAAAACACACACCAACTCGGCAGGTAACCTGTGAAATAGCGGCGTGCAAGCTAATTAGCCATAGCCAGCCTTGTTTACCGAGTCCTACCTCCTTCCGGGTCTCCTTCCTCTATCGGCCATCTCCTTCACCGATTGGTTGTTAGTGCGTGTGCTCATATCCAAGCTTGGAAAATCGATATATCGAAACTTTGCGACCACGTTTCATGTTTATTTCGAGGAAATAATTTATCGCGATAGTTATCGTTATCGTTTTATCGCCCAGCCCTATGTGGCATAATTGCGAAACGTGTTTAGTCCCTTGTTTGAGCCGAATCTGGGTTTAACATGATTTGTGGAGCTCCCTCTGGTTTTGTGATCGTGGTATTCACTGACCTTTGGGAAGTATTTTGACATGTACATGGGTACCTTGGTCGTGTAGTGTATCTTGTAGACCAGGCCCATTGCAAGTTGCTGTACTCTGTTGTCTACTCTAAGCCATCCTAGGTTGTCAAAGTGGGCAGGGGTGAGGTGGGTTCTAGGAGTCAGGTCAAGCAGTAGTCTGACCAGTTTTTTTTTTTTGAGATGTTTGTAATTTTGTTTTTAGTGCCTTTGAGGTGCTTTGGTACCATGAGGTGCAAGTGTAGTCGTAGTACCCTTGAATGAGTGCTCCTGCCAGAGTCTTCAGGGTATTCTTGTTTACCAGAGAGGAGATCCGGTACAAGAATCTAGTTCGTTTGTTGACTTTTTGTATTACATTGGATGCCATTTTGTCACAGGAAAGATTAGCCTCTAGGATGGAACCCAGGTAGGTAATTTCATCTTTCCTTGTGACAATATTGTCACCCACTGTAACTGAGAAGCCGTCGGTCTTGCTGAGTTTGTTATTTGAACCGAAGAGAATGGACTCTGTTTTGCCCATGTGTAATGATAGTTTGTTATCGGCGAGCCATATGCAGATTTTGCCTAGTTCCGAGCTGAGGGTTTTTTCAACCTGTAACTTGTTCTTGTCAGAGACCAGCAGGGCTGAGTCGTCCGCAAACAGGAACAAGTTGCAGTCACAAGCTGACGACATGTCATTTGCATAAATTAGGAACAGTAGCGGTCCTAGTATGCTTCCTTGTGGAACACCACAGCTCACTGGGAGGGGGGGAAATGCGTGAATATTAAAGGCAACCAACTTGTGTTCAGCTTTTCGTTCAGCGTTTCTGATTGGCCACGTGACCGCCCTAGCACACGCCCTTATCCCCGCTGAGAGACGCGGAAGCGGCAGCGGTCCCAAATGAAATCCATCAGTGGAGGCTGCATCAGTGGAGGACGCAGGCTGCTGACTGATTATGAAATGAATGAATGAAGCACGGAGCATAATGTATAATGTTATTTCGCAGCGTTTGTACCGTCATAACATCAGTGGAGGACGCAGGCTGCTGACTGATTATGAAATGAATGAATGAAGTGCGGAGCATAATGTATAATTGAAGCGCGGAGCATAATGTATAATGTTATTTCGTAACGTCATAACATCAGTGGAGGCTGCTGACTGAACTAGAAACTGTACGCTGTAACGTTATTATGTTATTTCGCGTTTTTAACAACCAACTACCAGAACTATCAGAGAGCGCTCGCTTACCTAGACAAATGGTTTGATTTCTCTGATCAGAATTACCTGAAAGTCAGCAGCCTGCGTCCTCCACTGATGTTATGACGTTACAAACACCGCAAAATAACATTATACATTATGCTCCGTGCTTCATTCATTCATTTCATAATCAGTCAGCAGCCTGCGTCCTCCACTGATGCAGCCTCCACTGATGGATTTCATTTGGGACCGCTGCCGCTTCCTCCACTGATGGATTTCATTTGGGACCGCTGCCGCTTGCCTGCCGCGTTCGCGGCAAAAGGGGGCGGGGGGTCGTGGCCAATCAGAGAAAAGCTGAACACAAGTTGGTTGCCTTTAATATTCACGCGGGGGATATGGTACCGTTTACCTCCACCATCTGTTCTCTCCCCTCCAGGTAGGATTGTATCCAGCTCACTGATTTTTCTGCCTATTTAATAAAATAAACGCTAGATTATCGATAGTATATGTGTACTTATGCACGCTATAGAAGCGGGCTGAAAAATCGATTCTCTTATTTCCCGATCAGCACACACACACTCACAGCCACACACACACACATGGGACACGCTGGTGAAAATAGCTCTGATTATCCCAAGACTGGTCAAATAGATTCCTTACCTCAGATCAGATGTTCTCCAAAAAGATTATTCCAATTCCTGATCGCAATTCCAAATATCTATCGCGTTTATTGATCCAACGCTGGGTGGTCGAAAGACATATTCCACGCTGTTCTGATGGTGGGCAATGAATGGGATCGGCTCTGATTACATGCCTGACAAGTAAAATGTGGAATGCGGAATATTTTTTTCCCATCCATTTCATTCAGTCCAATCCAATGGGGTGCAATACCATCCGGAGAGACGATAGGGCGGCGGTATTTTCCCTGTTCGAGCTCAGATAGATCCCCACTGGTAACGTGAGGCTAGATTGATGAAAAATGTATGGAAATCTATAATAATAAAAAATAACGATTAAAAACTAGATTTCTCGTCGGTTGGCACTCAACGCATGGCATGAACTAACAAGATTTCTCGTGGCTGGCACTCAAAGTGTGCCCATCATTATACCCAGTCTGCCACCGCTGTAAGCCTATAGAGATGTTTACCTTCTTTGCAGGGCTATAACGTTATATTTTTTCATTCATACACTGTTGTGTTAATACCGTCGAGAATATAAGTATAAGTATGTTTTTAAGCTTTTCTGCTGTAATTCCAAAAATGCGAGTTATAGGCCCTGAAGTATCGATTGGCGTTTCTTTCCTATACACGCTATATTAAAAAATTCAAATGTATATGATCGGTATACATTATATTTCATCATGCGTGAAGGAAAGGGTGGGGGGGGGGGGGGGGGTCGTTTATAATTCCTTGATCGTCAGTAACGGCTTTATTTAGTATGGGTTGATATATTGATCAGATGGATTGCAAACAAAGAAATGGACAATCAAGCTGAAAATAACGTTATATTCCTCTTACCGTTCGCCGATGAGACTGGAGGAAAAATATTCCAATTATTTGACGTTGATCTGCTAGCTAGATCCATTTCCCGTTTGTATGACGCCATAAACGCCGAAATCATATAGATCAAGCGATCCCAATGCACTCGATTGTGTCTCTTGATCCACGTAACAAGATAGTACTGCCGGAGGGATTTCCTCGATGCACCAGCGCCACTTCCGGTTTGGTGTGGAGTGTAACTCGCCCGACCATCCACCAGGCGGCAGTATTGAGGCGTTGCAATATCAGACGGGGTGCCGCTGCAGTCCCGGAGGGAGGCTGGATGAATTATGAATGCCATGGTGAAAAAATGAAATATTGATCCCAACAACGAATTATCACGTTGTTGGCGTTCAATGCATGGCGGGCAATAACAAATTATGACGTTGTTGGCGACCAATGTGTTAAGAGTCAGACATTTCTAACAGTTCTCAAGTTCGCCATTAGTTCTCCAGCTAGCGGCTACTGATACGAAGAACTGGCCGAGGCAGTTAGTGGTGTGTCTATGAGTCTGTCGCTGAACGTGCTCCTCGTGGAGGGGGTGGGAGGGGTTCTCAAAGAGAGGGGCTGGGGGGTCTTAATGTTACCCCAGGTAAGCTGGTCTCTTTTTGCCCAATTGTCTCACTTTGAACCCACCAAGAGAACCTTGTACGTAACATTCAACACACAGAGTACTGAGCACATCAGTGCTTCTACGTTTCTCAATGATATTGTTTTATTTCAGTGCCGCCGGATCGGACCGATTTACGCGCATCCTGAAGCACATGCTGACCCAGAGAAGGTGTGTCTGGATTTAATTAACAACTAGCTTTTAATCTTCAAGCAGCATCATGTTGCATGTTTTCCTGATCTTGGGGTGATATGAACATTTGGAGGAATAGCAGAGCGCAAGCTATCCCCCCCCCCCCCCCCCATATTTTCAATTTGTTGAATCTTTGACTCTTGCTATCTCCAAGCCAACACCTGTCTGTGTGTGCATGTGTGCATGTGCGTGTGCGTGTGTGTAGTTACTACCCGCTGTACCCTCCAGTGGATGAGGTGAATATGGACTATGAGAGGTTCCAGAGCTACAGCCAGATGCCTGTCACACCGGATGTTCTTATCGTTCCGTCTGAGCTGCGCTACTTCATCAAGGTACACAGCTTTCATTTACTTAAAACCCCCCTCACACATACTCTACACATCATCAGTCTTTCACTTCATCTCTTGTACTCTTCAGTTCCTGAAATGCAAACTGTTAGAGCGCATGTGTTCCCTCTTCTGTCCCAGGACGTGAGCGGCTGCGTCTGTGTCAATCCGGCACGCCTGACCAAAGGACAGGTGGGCGGAACCTACGGCAGACTGCTCGTCCAGCGTAGCTCTCCATCGGAGGACGGGAAGAGAGTCAGCCCCTGTCTGGCTGGCCAGATTGTGAAGATCTAACGGGATTGGATGTTAAATCTGCATCACAGTCATCATCAATCTGTTGTTTCAGGATCCTGACACATTTGTGGGGTTGGATTTACTTGTGTGTGTGTGTGTGTGTGTGTGTGTGTGTGTCCATGGGAAAACCTCTCCCAGTCCGCCAAAGAGGCACCCGGCCAAGACCAAGGCAGAGCTACTCTGCTACATCTGGCACATGGTGGACTGAATGTGCTCCAGTTAACAAAATGGACTCTTGACTGATCTGTCCTGGTGAGCTGATGTAAAATATGTAACAAACTTGGGTTCACTTTTGTATGATTTAACAGTTTCCATTACTTAGATACGACGGCAATCAAAATGTTTTCTTTTTTGTAAATAAATTATTATCTTTACTTCTGCGTTGTTTTGTCTTCAGCCAGACCAACGAGAAACCTTTTTCCCCTTCTAATAGAAAGATTATGGTACATCTCAAAAGTCCAATAATGACTCCTTTCGTTCTAATCGTACTTGAAGCCTGCTGACTGTCCCCTACCGTCTACAAAGGAGGAGCAACTCCAGGTGTTATAAAGATGAAAGCAATGTTGAGCAGGCTGTGACGTACAGGTGTAGAGGCAGCTCTGTGTACGAGTGTGATGTCTGTCATCCATCATTAGAGTGACACTCCCTGGCTCCTCCGTTTGACTCCCTGGCTCCTCCGTTTGACTCCCTGGCTCCTCTGTTTGACTCCCTGGCTCCTCCATTTGACTCCCTGGCCCTTCCATTTGGCTCTCTAGCTCCTCCATTTGATTCCCTGGCTCCTCCATTTGACTCCCTAATTCCTCATGACTCCAGATGTTTCCCTGACTCCTCTACTGAATTTTGCCCGGTCTTTGACCATACTGGTGGATTCATCCACCTGACTGATATGACAAATATATGGACAAAAATGTTATAATTTGGTGTCTTATCTTGTAAACGGGTCACACTTACCAAGGGTTACAGGAAGCCATGTCAGAAGAAAGAACTACACAAACATTCCGTGCAAGGCCTCCACTATGTCCCTGATAACTGCATTGGTGATGGAGGCAACAGTGTTAAATCTACAGACTCATGATATCCCTTATTTTCAGATCTGAAAGGGAAATACGTTGTCTCCTTTTGCTCCTGGTCCTCTCTCTGTCTACTTCTAGTCCCTCCTTGATGGCTGCTGCACACCTCTTATGACATGTGCCTGTTGGTAGGTCACAGGGTGGTGTAGGAGAGTAACATTGCCTTGTCAGTATAATACCTCCCATGGCCAAGAGTGGTTGCCCCTTTGGATGACCGGTGGATTTTTGTTTCCCCGTGTTCGAATCCTGGTGTATTTCAGATCCTCCAGCATGGATGGGGTGAGTGTAGGTACTAGCTGCACCTGGATGCCAGAGGGGAGCCCAGCTACACCAGCGGCCAGGGAAAGGGGTACGGTAGTGGTGTAGTCCCTGGTGGGGCAGGGTGGACAAGAGGGGATGGGGCTGTAATGGGTGAGGTTGATGTGGGGATGAGCCTTGGAGTTGAAAGGGCAACAGGCCAATTGAAAGCAAGTATCAGATGCACAATTCTGCAGCCTATTTAAAGGTCTAAATAAGCCTTTATAAGCTAAACAACTTTTTCACATGGATGTCGGGGGTCTCCATCTCTTTATTTCTCCATTCATTGGTTAAATTTGTTTCCGTTTTAAACTACACTTATTGTTTTCATAAATCCTATTAATTTGCTAAGTTTATGACCCATTCAATCAGTTTTAATGACCCATTCAATCAGTTTTAATAAGATCTTCGCAAGACGTTTTATAGTTTACAGTGGGTAATTGTATTGCCCATTACCGTGTTATTATAGTAGTGAGGGGGGGGGGGGGATATCTACGACTACAAGCCATCATGAGGATGACTTGATGTACATTACGCACCCAAAAGGGTCCGCCCTGTCTTCCCCAAATAGTCTATTCTTCTCAGCTCATAGAAACGGATCAAACTAACTCACAGAGGATTCTGTACCAAGGATTGCAGCGTGACATGGGCTCTTTCTGCCTCGGACTTAGAACAGAATTTGTTAACGGTTTCGCGTGGTTCTCTTTAATCCTGCGGCATATGTCCTACTGTATGCGGGGCCCGTTTCTCACGGAGGGCGGGTCATCAACACACTACAGTAGCCTATTAGCCTCCGATATTGATGCGACAATGGACTGACTGACCATGGAACTCAAAGTCATTCCAGCAAGTAGGGGTACACGCCGCCCCTTGGTTAGCAAAGCATTGCTTTGACATGAGGATTACATGATGCGAGCGCCTGGAGTGCGAACCTGACGTCGGAATATATAGATAGATATATACATCCCCGAAGCACAGACTCGGAAGACTTTGGAGATATTCTGCAGAGGTCCTGCGTCTCTGTTTGCAAACGCAGCAGCAGCAGCAGCAGCAGCAGGTAAACTCGGGCGAGGAGACGACACGGGCGGCTACCCAATGCGCAACTGATAAGTCACGCTCCAGAGAGCAAGCGGTGCGACTGTTTTGGGACTCGAACACAGGTGCAGCAAGATGATGTCCCTTATAGACCTGGACGACGACCAGCGGTGGGTGCCCACCCATGTGAATGTCACCGTCCTTCGCGCGAGGGGGCTGCGAACAAAGGGCAAACACGGCAGCCGTTATCTTTACACCATAATCCATGTGGGCAAGGAGAAGTTCACCACCGGGTTGGTCGAAAAAGCCGCAGTGCCCGAATGGAACGAGGAGTGCTGTTTCGAACTTCTGCCCGGCATCCTGGAGAGCGGCGGACGAGGCGCGTACCCCCCGGGGAGCGGCGACCTGGTACTCACGGTGATGCACCGGGTCCTCATTGGACTGGATGTGTTTCTGGGGCAAGCCGTCGTTCCCCTGGACAAGATGTTTCATGATGGAATGTGTCCTAGAGATGAGTAGGTTACATTCAATTTATTAAGTTCCCTGTGCTGTGGCGGCGAACCACACCAGTTTAACCATTATCACCAAGCTGCTAACATTTTAATAATGTGAAATGCATCACTAAACATGTTGTGGAAGGTATGTTTGGGGAAGTAGCCTAGAGTCATTGCGTTTTTAGTTCAGCCTAGGGGAGGGCCAGGTTATGAAGTCTGGAGGGTGGTGCATGATGGAATAGCAGTATTTTTCATGATCTCAGTGGTATGAAATTCACCCCATTCCCTATCCCATCGTATTCAGCTAAACCTGCTTTGAGCAGCACTTGTCTAAAGTTATATTCAATCAAGACTTGAACTCTAAATCAATGAATTAATCAGAATATCCACACAGGTTCATAGTATTGCCCGCCTCCTGGGTTGACATTCTGTCCTCCAAGCTCTCCCCACAGTGAAACATACCCCAGCTGTCAAGAGCAGATGCTGATGTTGGGGCACATTGCACTGTGGGACAGGTAATACTCTGCACAAGGGGGCTGCCATCTTTATGCACATGGTCCATTGGTTATCAATTGCACAGTTGAATTTAGCATTTGCCATTTAGCATAATTGTCCCAGGCAGTCCTTCTCCAGTCAACAAACAAAGTGGCTCAGTTCTGGCATTGTGTGTCGAAAAAACACACTGGTTTTGGCTATTTGATGGCTAATACGTCTTAGATGGCTAATACCCTTACACTACCACACTACCAAATCGTTAACCCTTTCCCTGCAACAATACAGCAGGTTATCCCTTTAACTGCCACGACAAAGGGTTAACCCTTTCACAACCACACTACATAAGGTTAACCCTTTCACAACCACACTACAGAAGGTTAACCCTTTCACTGCCATACGACAAAGGGTTAATCGTATTTATGCTGGAACCAGTGGCTGCTGGAAGAATATGAAGACTTATTTCAGTCATGGATTTGATCAGCACTATACAATACCTAAAATGCAACACTTATAGCCTCATGTTTAAGATTCAAAATTGAATGAATGAATGAATGAGAACTTTATTTAACAGATTGCAGAATGGGTACAATACAGTACGGCTCAATACATACAATTGTTAAGGGGATGCAGACCAGAGAAAGACGTTTGTCTTGTTTACATCAGGGTCCCCCATTTTCAATTCATAGTGACATTTATGACATACACAACATACATGACATTTATTAGGGACATACATGACATCCAGGTATATAGTACTGTTACATTTGTGACATATATGATATGCAAATATACAGTACTGTTACCCAGGCATATATCCTGACAGAGAGTATATGTATATGATGGGGAGGAGACTGTACATTAGGAGGGGTGGGTGGGTGGGTGGGAGAGAAATATACATACGGTGGGGAGAGAATATATACATACGGTCGGGAGGAGACTGTACATTAGGAGGGGGTGGGTGGGTGGGTGGGTGGGAGAGAAATATACATACGGTGGGGAGAGAATATACATATGGAGGGGAGGAGACTGTCTATTGGAGGTGGTGGGGGGGTTTGGACATTTACGGTGGCCAGTTTCGAATTGCAGCCTCCCGTATGTGCTCTTTTAGAGCGGTTTTGAATGTCTGTAGGGATTCACATTCCTTTACAGCTTTGGGTGGGGCGTTCCACATTGTGGCATAATTGCGAAATGTGTTTAGTCCCTTGTTTGAGCCGAATCTGGGTTTAACATGATTTGTTGAGCTTCCTCTGGTGTTGTGGTCGTGGTATTCACTGACCTTTGGGAAGTATTTTGACATGTACATGGGTACCTTAGTCGTATAGTGTATCTTGTAGACCAGGCCCATTGCAAGTTGCTGTACTCTGTCGTCTACTCTAAGCCATCCTAGGTAGTCAAAGTGGGCAGGGGTGAGGTGGGTTCTAGGAGTAAGGTCAAGTAGTAGTCTGACCAGTTTGTTTTGTGATGTTTGTAATCTTGTTTTTAGCGCCTTTGATGTGCTTTGGTACCATGAGGTGCAAGCATAGTCCTAGTACCCTTGAATGAGTGCTCCTGCCAGAGTCTTCAGGGTATTCTTGTTTACCAGAGAGGAACTGAACTGAAATAGTTTTATCAGTGCATCCCAATAACAACACAACATGGCCAGAACAACAAGAGATAACTAGTCAGAGTGACAACACAAAACCTCCTGCCGGTTCACCTGCTCAGGTCTCTCCAACGTCATTGTTTTGTGCGTTGTCTCTTGCTCACACTTTGGGAGAGACCGAGTGACCTTTGGTGGCTTGCTCACACATTGGTCAAGAAGAAGAAACCTACACAACACACTGATTTAGGATCGTCCAGGAGGCCATGTTTCCATCTACACTAACGAGAGGAAGGTCACTTCTCTTTCCATCCTACCAGCATCATGACACATATTGTTAGTCTGAAGTAATCAGTATTATCAGACAGGTCCTCCAATATATATATATATGTATATATATATATATATATATATATATATATATATATATATATATATATATATATATATATATATATATATATATATATATATATATATATACTGTAGATAGGTAGATATTGCACATCGTTGCGGGCAAGACCACCCGCATTTCATTGTATACTTGTATGCCGTGACAAATAAAACTCTTGACTTGACTTGTCTTGACTTGACTTGACTAGATAGACATAGATATATATACTGTAGATAGGTAGATAGATAGATGGATAGATATGGATATACTTTATTAATTCCCATAGGGGAACAGCAACAGCACGTACAAATACATATCTAGGGAAAAGTATGTATGGTATATAAAAGTAAGAATAAGAATATTCTCTTATTATTTTTATTCCTCTTTTATGTATTTTCTTTTATATACCACTCATAACCATTTTGATGTAGCCTATTAGAGATTATGTATAGTAATAATGCTTGTAATTAACTATGATTGACAATGTGAAGTTTAGACACAGCATGGGTTGGGTGAGAAATTCACACGTATGAAAAGAATGGGGCCTCTCACTCTCACTCTCTCACCCTCTCATACTCATATTCATTTGAGTCACCACAGAATAGAAGTAATAGATGAGTAAGTTAAACCCACTCCTCTGGCAGAAATAGGCCCCTATCCTTCAGCTAACCTAAAGTGGACTTTTAAATCATCTTGAGCGGTATACTGCCCATCGTCATGCTAGCAGGCGAAGTACTGGTGTTGGTTTGAGACCGAACAAGAATCTCCTTAATTGGAAATATTTCAATGATTAAAATGCAAATGATAATTTTAAGGTCAACCCTCTGAAGTCCAGAATTGTGGGCACTGCAGTTTAGCAGTATCTGTCATGTACACGTGCTGTAGTGTACACCATCAGAAAGCTGGGACCCGAATTAATAATATGAGATGCAGCTCAACATTGTATGTCAGTCTTTCTTTTCTATCTATCAATATGTAATAAAGAATTATGTTTTGAATCACACCTATTCAAATAATGAAAACTTTGAGTGTAGCCGTGCTTGGGTTGGGACATTATGTAATTTACCTATAATGACCATTCCCATGCTCAATTACGTGTAATAAGTTACTGCAGCAATATTTACACTCTAGCTTAGTTTAGCATAATGAATGGAAGCGGACAGTGCCAGTAGCCTAGCTTAAACTGTGGGTGAAGTGTTAGTTGGCCAACACCTAGGCTAACTGGTACTGTCTACGTTCATGCTATGCTAGGCTAACGTGCAGCCAGATAGCTTTCTACTGAATGCGCAGAGAGGAGACTAGTATCTATCTTCTTATGTCAGACTGGAGAAGGCGGTAAGCACTTTTGATACTTGGAGATTCTTGGTAAAATTGGCCATTTTGGCGATTGAATGGCAAACACTCCTTTCTGAATATGGCTCAGAAAATCTCACTTACTGTGGATGGTCTAGGTCACTAGTTACTGGTTATAAAGTGTCATGAGGCTCTGATTATCCCAGAGGTCAGACTATGTAATTTTATACAGTGAGGTCAAGTTTAAAAAAGAAAAGCTGTTACCACATTGGAAAGGCTACTATCAGGACTCACATTACACATTACACATGAATACAATTAGGCTCATTGGTCTCAGCTTTACAGCCATATCCAATTTCTGCAATTTAAAGACAGTCTAGGAACCATAATGCATTAATAACATGCAAAAATATAACAATAATAATTAATATATATTTTTTTTTTAAATGAACCTTGAGGTGAAACGTCAGGGGACCTTTAAAAATGTCCATGCCAAATTTCCCTTTCCCTTGAGGTCTTTGTAAAATAAAGTTATGCAATTCCAGCTGAAGAGACCACATGCGTAGGTCCCGAATACAGGTATTGTTCAGCACCACACGATCGGACAGCTCCTTTGCTGGTGATGTCTTTGATTGATTGAAAACTTTATTAACAGATTGCAGAATGGATAAAATACAGTACAGCTCAATGCAAACAACTGCTAAGAGGATGAAGACCAGAAAACGACTTTTGTCTTGTTTACATAAGGGTCCTCCATTTTCAATTCATCAGGACATTTATGACATACAAGACATACAAATATACGGTACTGTGTAAGAAAGGGAGAACATCATAAAAAAAATAGAAATCCGAAGGGGAAGAAACTACATTAGAGGGGGTTGGGTGGGGGGGAATTTTGACATTTACAGGGGCCAGTTTCTAATTGCAGCCACCCGTAGGTGCTCTTTGAGAGCGGTTTTGAAGGAGGGTAGGGATTCACATTCCTTTACGGCTGTGGATAGGGCGTTCCACATTATTGTGGCATAATTGCGAAACGTGTTTTTTAGACCCTTTTCTTTTTTTTATTTTATTTTTTATTTCTCTGATTTTCTCCCCGTCCCAATTAGTCGTTGTGCCAATTCCCCCCCCCCTCCCCTACCTGGCTGCTGTATGCATGTTCTCCTACGAGTCGGTACAAGTCGATCGCACGCTTCCTCCGAGACGTGCGCCGACAGCCAGTAACGTCTTTTTTTGACAAAAAAAAGGACTCACATTGGTGAAGTGTAACGCGTGGGAGGGCACGCTATCTCCACCAAGTCCTGCCCCGTTTAGCAAGCGCCGAGACCTGACCTGTAGGCGTCGCTGTCCACAACGCCAGATTCCCACCCGCCAGCTATCCCCACCCCCTAATACTGCCAATTGTATTAGTGTGAACGGCCAGCCAAGCTGGTGGCAACGCCGAGAGCTGGGCTTGAACCCAGCATCTCCTGCGTTGGTGACGAGCGCAATCTCCGCTACGCCACCTGACCGCCCTTTAGAGCCTTGTTTGAGCCGAATCTGGGTTGAACGTGATTTGTGGAAATCCCTCAGGTACATGGGTATCTTTGTGCTGTAGTGTATCTTGTAGACCAGGCCCATTGCAAGTTGCTGTGTGTCGTCTACTCTAAGCCATCCTAGATTGTCAAAATGGGCAGGGGTAAGGTGTGTTTTAGGAGTAAGGCCAAGCAGTAGTCTGACCAGTTTGTTTTGTGATGTTTGGACTTTGGAGCCCTGTTTTTAGGGCCTTTGAGGTGCTTTGGTACCATGAGGTGCAAGCATAGTTGTAGTAACCTTGAATGAGTGCTCCTGTTAGAGTCTTCAATGTATTCTTATTTACCAGAGAGGAGATCCTGTACAAAAATCTTGTTCGTTGGTTGACTTTTTTGATTACATTGGTTGCCATTTTGTCACAGGAAAGATTTGCCTCTAGGATGGAACCCAGGTAGGTAATTTCATCTTTCCTTCTGACAATATTGTCACCCACTGTAACACAGAAGCCGTTGGCCTTGCTGAGTTTGTTATTTGATCCAAAGAGAATGGATTCCGTTTTACCCAGGTGTAATGATAGTTTGTTATCAGCGAGCCAGGTGCAGATTCTAGTTCAGAGCTGAGGGCTTTTTCAACCTGCAATTTGTCCCTGTCAGAGACTAGCAGGGCAGAGTCGTCTGTGAACAGGAACAAGTTGCAGTCACAAGCTGATGACATGCATTTGCACAAATTAGGAACAGTAACACTCCTAATATGCTTCCTTGTGGAACACCACAGCTCACTGGGAGGGGGGGGGGATAGGGTACTGTTTACCTCCACCATCTATTCTCTCCCCTCCAGGTAGGATTGCATCCAGCTCACTGAATAACTATCAAAACCAATTGCTTTTAGCTTATCAATCAGAATGGAGTGATTGACGGTGTCAAAAGCCTTTTGTAGGTCCAACATGACCATGCCGCAGTATTCGCCCGCATCCACCTCGTGTTTGATTTGGTCGTTCAAATAGAGAAGGCATGTGTCAGTGGAATGCGATGTTCTGAAGCCAGATAGGAGTTTGTAGATTAGCTTTTTTTCCACAAGGTACTTTTTGACCTGTTCGTAGACAATTTTTTCCATCACTTTCGAGATGGAGGTAAGAATAGAAACAGGGCGGTAGTTGCCTGGGTCTAGTTTGCTGCCTTTTTTGTGCATGGGGGGTCATTCTCGCAACTTGGAAATTTTTAGGGACGTGTCCCTGTTTTATGGAGAGGTTTATTATGTGGGTGATGATTGGGGTGATGGTGGCTGCTGAGTCTCTGAGGCGCTCAGTTTTTTTAACACCTCATCAGTTGTTACCATTACCAGTTTAAAATCGTCTTTGCGAACACCTAGGTTTTTTTTAATGCTAGGATGTGTTTTACACCAAACTGCCCAGAGTGGGAGGGTAGTTTGTTAACCAGTGTTGTGACTATGTCCGTAAAGAAGATGTTTACGTAATTGGCCACATCCAGCTTGTCTGTGATGAGAGTGTCGTCTGTCTTAAATTAATGTTGATGTTTGTAAATCTGGTTTTCAGTTTCTTACTGCAGCCTAGTTGGTTGTTGAGTAATTTCCAAAGCTCACAGGGTTTGTTTTAGTTTTACTCCGTTTTATCATTGACAACGTTTTTTGTGTGCAGATTTGATCATTGTATTTACATCGTTTCTTAGTCTATTTCGTTGTTGTCTGAGTCTAACCAGATGGGCTTGGAGATCACTGTTGAAGCTTTTGGCAAGCTTTGACTGACTTTTATGAAGTTCAGAGCATTTTTTGTTTCTGGTTTGTTTTTTGTTTCTGGCTCAGCGTGATTTTCAACCCTGGTGGTTCTCAGGGGAGCCATGTTGTTAAGTATTGCAGGGAATTTGGTTTTGAAGCCATGCCATGTTTCTTCAACTAGTGTACCACTGAGCTCATCTGACCAGCAGGCTCTCCAGTTCTTGGTTAAAGGCCTCACTAGATTAGGTTTTAAGGTCTCTAGATGTGACTGTTTTGTGACAGCCAGCCTTTTGTTTTAGTTTTTTGCGGGTACAGAATATCATAAAATGACCGCTTAACCTGCATACTATAACCCCTTTATTGGAGATCTTGGGACTTGTCCGAGGTTAGAATGAGATCAATGGTATTTTTTTTAACAATGTTTTTATTGCATTTTTTTCTTTTATACAAACATACATATACAGACAATAACACATGACAAAAATAAAAAGGACACCCTTCAATTCCCTCCCTTCCCTAATTATAATTCAACTTGACATTCCCGCAGACATATTACAATAGAAACAATTATTTGTTAAATAAATGATAAGAAATCACGGAAATACCAACACAAAATAAAAATAAAAAAATATAAAAATAAAATAAAAGATAAATAACTAAACTAAACTAAAATAAAATAAAATAAATAAAAATAACTTCCCTCCATATTGTCCCTTGTAAGTCTTTCTATTATGGATGTGGGTGGTTCCTCTGTGCCCCTGTTCTTCGAGACTATGTAGCTCCTGATTTGAAAGTACTTAAATCTATGTGTTCTTGGGATATCAAATGTGCTTACTTATCTGTTTGAAGGTCATCAATTCCCCCTCTATGTATACGTTTTTAATCCTACCTAAACCTCTTTCTGCCCAATTTTTTAATAGATCAATGGTAGTTTGAGTTGAATCACACACCCTTGTGGGTTGGGTAATTAGCTGACTGACACTGTGCAGATCACAAAACCTACTGAAGCATTTGAAGACGGGTGCTTCTTTCCATTGCATACTGTGTTCCAGTCCCCAATAAGAATTTTCTCTACATCATCCACCCCAGCTAAGCACCTATCAAGTATCTCATAAAAACCACTCTGCTCTGGAGGTCTGTAGATGGTGCCGACTAGTACAGCTTTAGCCCTTTCGAACATAATTTCAACCCATACAGTTTCAATTGCATCATGATTCAGGTCAGTACGGGTAATGAATTTGTAATGCTTTAGGGAGTGGGTGATGGATGGCCGTTCCTGCGGGAGGATGCGCATAGTGAACTTCAGGTGACTGTCTGAATAGTGACAGTAGCTCCTGTTTTGATGTGGTGGGTATGGCGCGGAATGTCTCAATGATGATTATGGTGCAATCCAGAGAGTGTCGGAACTGGATGTATTCTTGGCTGACAGTGGGATTCCCAATGACTCCACGACCCTCATGGTGTGCACTGTGCAGGCCCTCGCTGGGAGGTGACTGGGGTGATGATGGATAAGAAGTCCGGTGGACTACGCTGGTTAAGCCGCAGTTGTTGCACAGGATCCAGCACAGTGCCTGGGTGACGGGGCGTCGAAGTCTTTTGACTGCTGGTGAGCCATACTCCGAAGTAATAGGCATTTTTCAAGTCAAGTTAAAGTCATAAAGTCAAGTTAACTTCACTGTTTAACTTGACTTTAACTTCACTGTTACCTTGTATAGTAATATAGCTTAGCATAGGATAGATTATAGGAGTACAGATAGTATAGGGATAGCAACATAGCATAGGGTACCATAGTAAAGTTATATTGTATAGTATAGGATTATTTAAAGTTGTTACAGTGTTGTATTGCACTTTATACAACGGCATGCAAATTTCTCGATTCTGATTGGCTGAAACAGTCCATTTACACGTATGTATTGCGATCAGTCCACGCTTGCTGGCCCAGGACCCGCCCACAACCGAATCACATCACATCAATCCGCCGGATCACAAGAAGGTGGACAATAATCTTTACAAATGGATATGTTGATAGCGACTAAACGACTAAATATCAAGCGATTCTGTCACAGCGAATGTCTTAGTCGTTTAAACAATGTTGGATGATGTAATTGATGGGTCTTGAATCATTCTGTAACAAAAGAAAAATCGCGGATTGATTGATTGATTCATTTTCAATTTCTTTTTCAATTTCTTTTTCCTTTCGACTGTCAGCGCTCGCTCTAGTCTCCACCCACCGCCACACACCCCCCCCCACACACACACACACACACACACACACACACACACACACACACACACACACACGCACACACACGCACACACACACACACACACACACACACACACTCTGCCTGCAACGCGGGGGATAGTCAGACTGAGAGAGATCTGGGTGCTGCGCTGTTCTAAGTGAGCATGGCCTATTGAGTTGATTGATTGATTGATTGCTAATTTTATTACTGTACGCTTGGTTTCCAACTGGTTAAGTTTAGGCCCTCTACAGTAGGTTTAAAAAAATAAATAAAAGAATAGGGCGAAGAAAACGTTTTTTTCCTATAGGGCAAAGAAAACGTTTTAATTTGTTTTACCTACTTTCTATAGAAGCATCTAAGAATGAAGTTCTATGGAAAGTAGGTCTGCATTCCCTTAACAATTGTGTGTATTGAGCCGTACTGTATTGTACCCATTCTGCATCTGGTAATAAAATGTTCAATCAATCATTCCAATAATACACAGTTGGATGTGTTAGTTGGTTGGATGCACTTCAAGCTGCTTCCACATGAGGCAACTTCTCTCAATCATTCCAATAATACACAGTTGGATGTGTTTGGTTGGATGCACTTCCGATCTGCTTCCACATGGAGGCAAATTGTCTTTTTTGTAGTTGTGGGAACTACTTTTTCTGGCGGATGGTTTTTTCAATAAATCTTCGATTAATGTGTGTTTATTGTATAGAAATAAGGTTGGATGAATGTGGCAGTTGTATAAAAGCTTTACACCACTTGCAGTCGTGATTTGTGAACAATAAACCATGCCTAGGGGGGTCTAACGACCACCCCTAGGCATGGTTTATTGTTCACAAACCACTCCTGCGCGTGATGTAATGCTTAAGTATTGTATTGGTTGAGGAGCCAAGGGAAAAAAGCATCTCCCGTTTTCGGAATGTATGTACATTTTAAAAGCTGTGACAATAAAGGAATCTGAATCTGAATTGCGCTATCTGATGCAGAAAAGGTGCCAGGAGCGGTGCATGGGTGCAGGGGTGCAGTGGTATGGCCTTGAAAGCTGATGCTATGTCTAATTTCGCTAACCCGGTGCTGTAGCCAGCCCTTTTGATGATTTCATGGCGTTATCCATGGATGAGTAGCGCATAGAGAAATCATGGAGTCGGTTGATGCTGGGAAAGCATGTGGGGCAGAGATATCGATTATGAGTCTCTTTTTACCTGAAGTTTACGTGTCTCGTTGGGGGGTAAGGTCAGAGTGGGCAAGATGAGGAGGTGTGATCCAGTGCAGAGTGTGGAAAGAGCCATGAATATCTGGATGTGTAGGTTACTATCCACCACTCCCCAGTATATGGACAGACATTTCAGTAGGTTAGCCATGAAGCGGCCTTAGCAGAAAAGGCCAAGCGATATTTATAGAAGAGCGACCTGCCAAACCACATGGCCCCAGTTTCTGCCACGATGGAGAGATAGTCGTATAGCTCTGTGCGCCGGTGGAGGAACTGAGAGCATATGACAAGTTGGCGGCATGGTGCACAGTGGGTTAGCACTGTTGCCTCACAGCAAGAACATTCTGGGTTCCAACCCAACAGGGAGCCTTTCTCAGAGTTTGCATGACATTTTCTATGTGTCTGTCCAGTTTTCCTCTGGGTACTCAAGTGTCCTCCCACACCAAAATACATGCTTGCTGTGTTCCTGCCATTGCCCTTGACCCAGGTACTTGCATTACAACTGGAGGTGGTACCTGGGCACCTGTCTTTGGCTGCCCACTGCTCCTAAGTGGTTAGGATGAGTCAGATGCAGATAATGGTTTCCCACTATCCCACACTGTCCTCACTCATTTCCTCTTTCTCAGATTTCATAAATGCCTATACTAGCCCACCCTGACCTCAAACTCCTTTATTTATCACATTTAGTAAATGTCCAGACTGCTCACTTCACCAAGGCAATGAGGATATTGGAAATGGGATTCAACTCTCAGGATTTCACTTGTATAACAACAACTTAGCCTAATAGTGTAAATTACAGGAACAATTGTTTAGGGGGGATAGGTCGGTCAGGATCTTTCTAGCAACAAAATCTAAAGGAAGTCCTGTATAGAAATTTTATTGAATACCCCCCAAGTGAAAATTTGTATTACCTCTTCCATTTATTTTGTATCAGTTGCCCTTTTTTAGACTATATTCCATAGGCTTTGGTATTGTGAAATAATCACTTATAAATTGTCAAATAATCCTGTCAAACAACCCCTTAACCCAAATGTACTCGTATATCTGACTATTCAATATCCAAATTAATAATATCCAATAATGAAAGGTAGAAACATCTTTCAACGGTTTATTCCAAGTGAATCAAGCAATTATTACAGACAGGAAAATGATACGTTGCAAGGAACATTGCAACGGGCAGACATTCTAAGTTCTAGGTTCCATCCTAGAGGCAAATCTTTCCTGTGACAAAATGGCATCCAATGTAATAAAAAAAAGTCAACCAACGAACTAGATTCTTGTACCGGATCTCCTCTCTGGTAAACAAGAATACCCTGAAGACTCTGGCAGGAGCACTCATTCAAGGGTACTACGACTATGCTTGCACCTCATAGTACCAAAGCACCTCAAAGGCGCTAAAAACAAAATGACAAACATCACAAAACAAACTGGTCAGACTACTGCTTGACCTTACTCCTAGAACCCACCTCACCCCTGCCCACTTTGACAAGCTAGGATGGCTTAGAGTAGACGACAGAGTACAGCAACTTGCAATGGGCCTGGTCTACACTATATGACTAAGGTACCCATGTACATGTCAAAATACTTCCCAAAGGTCAGTGAATACCACGACCACAACACCAGAGGGAGCTCCACAAATCATGTTAAACCCAGATTTGGCCCAAACAAGGGACTAAACACGTTTCGCAATTATGCCACATCAATGTGGAACGCCCTACCCACAGCTGTAAAGGAATGTGAATCACTACCCACTTTCAAAACCACTCAAAGAGCACCTACGGGAGACTGCAATTTGAAACTGGCCCCTGTAAATGTCCTAACCCAACTAGTGCACTGCAACCTTGCCCAGGCCCGGGCACCGGCCCGGGCACCGCCGTTTTTTTATTTTTTTTATTTTTTTATTGCGTTTTTTTTTCTTTTTCATATAACTAGGGTTATAGGATAACCTTCGTTTTCCTTAAGATTCGTTTTCTCTTTTGCGCCAAGCTGTCATCAGAGACACATTTGGATGTAATTACCGCAGCGCGCAGGGAGAACTCAGGCCGGGGACAACTCGATTGGTTGTGTTGGAATATAGCCAGTTGGCGAACGTTTTATTTGTACTTGGATGTATGTAGCCGGTTGGCGAAGTTTTGTTAAAGTTGTTCAACGCGTTGCTGACGTCGTGGTGAGTGATGTTTATTATTTGCTGGGTCGCTACCTGTTTTGTTGTGCTTTTCATTATGTTGCTCTGCTCGAAATCTGATTTCTGTTTGTTTGTATAGTGACTGAGTAGGCTATTGTGTGTCGTGTGTGTGTGTCAAAGAAGATTCTATAGCCTTCAATACGTTTTACGAGGCTGCTCTATAGCACTGGGAGGGAGGCATAAATGCTTCTTAGTTTTCAGCGTTATTTAGGCAGACCTATTGGACATTTTCGTTTTTGTTTATTTATTAAGTTAATATATAAAGTGTTTAGAATATTTAAAACAAATACAAAAAAATTTATATTTTAATAATAATAATAATAATTTTTTTTCGGGTTTTCACGCAGGCTAGGGCTTAAAATATTATTTACAGTCAGGCTTATTTTCGGGCAGGGCCTGAAGTTCACGGGCTCGGGCAGGGCTCAGGCTTTATTTCAAGGCCCTTGCAGACCACTAAACCCAACCCCCTCCAATTATGTACAGTTACCCCCCCACCCCGCCGCTCTCTTTTTTAGACCCTTTTTGTATCACAAACAGTACTGTATTTATAGATCTGGTATGTCATAAATGTCTAGATGTAGCTGTACTGTCTATCTGTATGTCATATATGTTATGATGAATTGAAAATGGGGGACCCAAGTATTTCTCTGGTCTGCATCCCCTTAACAATTGTGTGTATTGAGCTGTACTGTATTGTACCCATTCTGCAATCTGTTAATACAATTTTCAATCAATCTGCCAAGAGCAGGAAGTAACAAGTGACTTATATCTCGTCCACAAGCTTCTTCAGGAATAGGATCAGAAACAAGGCTAACACAAAGTCTAAACATGGTTATAGTTAAGATACCAGACTTTGAGACTAGTGGTCTATAATTACGGCTTAGTTCAACAGTTTAGAAAAGCTGAGGACACAGTCTCCTGACAACAGGTGGCTGTTGTGTGGAATGTGATGGCATTCCCTGTAGTTTTAACACAGTAGATAACAGTTGATTGTACACACTTGTTTAAGTCATTTACAATAGATGGAATTATAAACGGATAGATAGATATGGTAGATTTATAGACGGATACTTTTTATATTCTTTCATTAGCAAAACACCTGCCAATATCTTGACAGTATACACAGTAGGATGCTGCTTTGAGTTCAATCAATCCTCAGTCAATCACACTGCTAAACAGCTGAAATCTAACTGTACATCTTTGCTGCGCTCACATTGGTAGAGCACCTGTAAGTCATGCTACTTCGCAGGTCAAGGTGCAACCAAATTGACCTTGGCCTGATGCAAACGTAGTGTAATGATGCAACATTTTACTTTATTGCTCACATTCAGACAATGGGCAGTTATTAAAGATGACTTCTTACGTGTTTAGATTAGATTAGATTAAATGTATTGTCAATATACAGCACAAGTACAGTACAACAAAAATAAGTTTGGCATCCAACCATAGTGCAAATGTAACAGTAAAGTGCAATAGTAATATACAATGTACAGGTGATTAAACTAGGTATAAAATATATAAATGAGTACTACTGGGTGTAGTGCTAATTAGATGTATGTACAGTTGTAATACCAATATGTACAGTGATAGGTATAGGTATAAAGACAGTATGGTTGTAGTCATACTGGCCAGCAGCGTAACTATAGTAAGAGTAGGTAAGGGATGTACAGATATAGTATACAGATATGTAAAAGGATTATGTGCAGAGTGCAGGTATGTACAGAGAGGTGGATAGATACACGGTATGAATAAATATATATTTGATGTAATTTGACCCTCGCTGGTCTTTCCCACAGTGCAAGGTGTCTAACAACATCTACCTTGTTATAGTCATTATGGCTAACATTAGCTGCCAGCGCCAAAGCAGGTATTGGCTTACTATAACCCCTAGCTAATGTTATCAAATACCAAAACTCTACGAAGCATTACACGTAATGTTAGTTAATGTTATTAGTACCAAATGTTTTCAAGTGTTAGATTTCCTCGCTCAAGTATATTTTGTAGTAGTTAGAGTCTTGTATCTGCTAGACTAATACAATTGCTCATTGTTTTGTTTTCATCTCACATGCATAAACGTCCTTGGACTTCGCCTGGTACAATCATTGTATTTTCTAGCATAATTATTGGCAAAGTTATTCATGTTTAGAATCACCCAGAAAAACGGTTGAGGATGCTTATTTCTGTATGGTGAAGCAGGTATACAAATAGAGGTGCAATGGCCACCCCTGAACCCCTGTAGAAATGTCACCGTTCACCCCAAGAGGAAGTTATAGTATGTTTAGCTCATGTAGCTTGTGATTACCGCTGGTCTAGGAATCACATGATACTATACAGGCAAATTGTGCCTTCCCGCCCTCTCAGAAGGAAAGCAAGTCATCATAAGATGCTGAACTTGTTTTCCCAGCCATAATTACCGTACATTAGGTCTCCGGTACACAATGCATTTTCCAATTAGATTGAGGAGTGGCACATGGCATAGTCATCACAGATCATCTCTGAAAATGCTTATCTGGCTTGTATTTTCCCTCTTAAGATAATGATAATGGTGCCTTTTAAAAGAGTTAAAACTTTTAAGCCTTAAAAGCATTTTTATCAATGGTCCCTTTCAAAAGAGCCTTTAGTTGTGTTGTACTTTTTAAAATGTTTTCCTGTGCTCAGCAAATTTGAACATTGAAGTCTATTTCAGCTGCATGCCTATTTCCTCACGCTGTCTGACAGCAATGCTCCTTCTCCTCGTGGAACATGTACTTTTGAATCTCACAGTAGGCTAGTTAGTGCATAACGCTACTGTAGATATCCACATACATACAATACAATACAATCCAATCTTATTTGTATAGCACATTTAAAAACAACATGGTTGACCAAAGTGCTTCACAGTAAAAACCATAATATAGTAAAAAGAAGTTAACATATAAACACAATACAAAGTACACAGAACTACAAACAAAATTACAGCAGCAGACAATTTTTTTTTTTTTTTAAAGCTAGGGAGATTTTTTTTTTTTAAAGATGGGACTTAAACACTGGGAGCATTGGGGCCAGCCTAATGTGAGGGGGCAACTCCTTCCACAGTTTGGGGGCTGCAACCGCAAATGCACGGTCCCCTCTGTTTTTTAGCCTGGATTTAGGGACAACCAGGAGGGACTGGTCAGCAGACCTCAGAGACCGTGATGGGGTGTAGGGGTCCAGAATCCCGGTGAGGTAGGGTGGAGCCGGACCATTCATTGCTTTATAAGCAAACAGCAGGATCTTAAAATTGACCCTAAACTGCACAGGCAGCCAATGAAGGGAGGCGAGGACAGGAGTGATGTGCTCTCGTTTGCGTGTCCCTGTCAACAGCCGAGCAGCAGCGTTTTGGACCAGCTGAAGACGCGACAGTGAGGCCTGGCCAACGCCAACATAGAGCGCATTACAGTAGTCCAGCCGTGTTGTCACAAAGACATGCATGACTCTCTCAAAGTCTTTAAAGGAGAGAAACAGGAATTTGAATCAGATGAAAACCAATTTCATGGATAACAAGTCTCAGGCTAACTCAATAGTCTTCGTTAAATAAGATAGTCTAGAACCGATTATTTCTGGTAAAAAAGAATCTGTGGTTGTTGTGACCACAAAACCTAAGGGACCATCCCAGTCTTATAGGCATGTGGGTTCCAAGTCATTCCTGCCTTTATACAAAAATGTATTACCTAATCTATTACAAAATAAAACTTGTTTTTTGCCCTTTCCATTGGCCAAAGGCCTCCAGTATATCTGAACATGTCTGTTAAACACCACATAAACTCACGAAGGTCACCACATTTGACTAAAGTGCCATGTTAACATCTGAGGTCCAATTATTTCCCTGAAACGTTGCTCTAATGTACCTTAATACAGTGTCTAAAAAGGACACTTACAAAAAATTACCATGGTATTTCCAAAAAAGTATCATAGTATATATTTCTCATCCATTTCCAGCATTTTTACTGTATGAAAGACCACACCAGAAGGACATGTCAAACTATGAAATACCACACCAGAAGGAAGGAAATATTCATTTATATATAATTTGTATGTGCTGCCTCTAACTGTAACACATTAGGCTTAACACAGTGATATGCTTGTAAGTTTTCACGAAATAAAATAGTTTTATGCAAAAAGAATAAAAACAACTAAGAACAACCGTTAAAACTAGTAGGTTCGGACAACTAATTAGTTGATTAGCAGTTAAAAAAAAAGTTTGAATAATAGTGTAAACACAGTGTGTCTTAAAAATCAAACAGAAACAACCTTGCTTTAGCAGTTAAAAAATAAATTGTGTTTACAGTGTGTCTTAAAAATCAAACAGAAACAACCTTGCTAGACTAACTGTACATCATTTGTCTCACTAGTCTTGAAAGATCTTAGTTACAGAATGTCAGGTGGAGTCAAAGAACCAGGCAGGAGTAGTATGCCAAGGATTTCCACCATCAACACAGCAGAATAGAGCAAAGCTAAAGTCCAAACATCTGGTTTTAATTGTGGGCTCTCCGCCCTCTCTGTATGCAGGGAAATTCACATTGTATCCAAGTGGTTTGTTTTGGCTGCAGAGCGTGTCTCTGCTCCTCTCAGAAGGGCTTAGGGGCCTGGAGTTGGAGGAGGAATTATTTGGGTGGACTCTGGACGTCCTTGTCACCGTCAGTGCTGGTACATACCATAGAACTACATGATGCAGAAAAACACCAGGTTTTGATGAGACGACTCCCAGGAATCTGGATTACAATTCCCTGCTTTGATCTCCATTCAGTAATTGCTTTGATCAGGTTTCACCCCCACCCTCCACCCCTCCTGTTTTGACCGGGACACCTCCCAGTTATGTAATGCAAGGAAGACATTGCCAGGAAAGCGAAGCACTGACTAGGGTATTTTAATTGCTTGTTTTGTTTTTGCTCCATACGACTGCATGGTCAAATAGAGCATGTGAGTCCCCCCCCCTGTGCTTGGTGTCTAAGGATATAGCATTACAGAGGAGTGCCATGAATGTGTTTATACGAGACTGTTTGGTACATGAGTGACTGTTGGCCCGACGTGGATGCTGGTCGTTTGTTTATTAGCATCTATTTTATAGCAAGGCTGTCCTTCCAACTGTCTTCCTAACAAAACAAATTGACAGTTGATGATGAAGGTATGACAACAATTTGTGCATGTCGAACTGTCCTTGAGCGAGACACTTAACTAACCCCCAACTGCTCCCGGTGAGCAGGTTGGCACCTTGCATGGTTGCCTCCGCCATCGGTGTGTGAATGTGTGAGTGAATGGGTGAATGTGAGGCATACGTTGTAAAGCGTTTTGGATAAAAGAGCTATATAAATGCAGTCCATTTACCATTTACCAGTCACTTTAACACTTGGTACATAAAGCACCTTAAACTTATAGTCCTATTTCCTGGTTTGTCTCGCCACATTGCAAATGTTGTGCTGTCATTGTCTATTTCATCTATTGTCTGTCTTTTTATGGGTGTGAAGTTTGTGTAGTTTAGTAACTTGTACATGTACTGTTGTCAGTTCTTGTAACATGCTATATAAATGCAGTCCACAATTAAATCAAAACAACATAAATAAATAAATTTAATTCCACGTTCTATGGCTGACAAGTCAAAATCATATAAATAGCTGAAACTGCAGTATTCTATTTACAGACAGATATATTCTAATTACAGATAGGGATCTAATACAAGTAGGCGATATCTGTTACAATGGTTTGTAATGGTCTTAACAATTAAAGTGTAACACAGTCCTGACCTCAATATTACTTTGAAGCCCAAATTCAGAATGTTTTTGACGATATAGAGGAGGGGTATGTTTACATACAGTATGTTCTGAAGAGTTTGATTTGTAGATGGAAAAGAAACCTTTTGGAAATTAAACTCAACATTAAGCAAACCCTTTACAGCCATGAAATACAGCAAATACAAATTTAAGTAATTTCATTGAATAAACATATTTACCTGTTGTTTAGTATTAGTTTGTATCAAGAACCTTTCGTTTTTTGTAGTGGGGCAACCTATTTGTCTACACTTGGATAATGGATTAGGCTGTTATATGGTAAAATGTCCGGCAGCGTGGCTACATGGGTATAGGTCCAGACTCATGATCAGAAGATCAAAGGTTCAAGCCCCGGTCAAGGCCATTGTCGGAAAGTGGTGTTGTTGTCCAGCAGGGAGCACTCTGTCTTCTGGACTTGGCAGTAACAATGCCCCTGTTACGGTGATAGGGGCACCGTATAGCTGCGAGTGCCGTCCTTCGGATGAGACGTTAAACCGAGGTCCTGACTGAATTTGGTTGTTAAAGAACCCAATAAACCAGGATCGTAAAGAGTAGGGGGTTCCCCGACATTCCTGGCCAAATTCCCAATCAGGTCTCTGACATCAAGGCCAACTAATCATCCCTCCCCCTTAATTGGCTGATATCAATCCCTGTCTCCTGAGCCATTGTGTAGTGTGATGTGTGTCTGGTGCCAGTGTATGGCAGCCATTGAGCCATTGAGCCTACACCACCACTGTGTAGCAGCCCAAGGTTGGGTGCAACACAGTGGTGGGGAAGGAGGCAATTTCCACCCTACATTGTAAAAAAAATAAAAGCACTTTGAGTGTCTAGAAAAGCACTATATAAATGCAATGGTCATTCATAGCTCATCATTGATCTATTTGTGTCTTCATCTGCCCCTTCCTGTTGTGTCTCCAGATGGCTCAAGCTCAACTCCAAGGCAGGCAGGAAGGAGAAGGAGCGTGGCGAGTTGCAAGTGACAGTGCAGTTCACCCGCAACAACATGACGGCCAGCATGTTCGACCTCACCATGAAGGACAAGCCGCGCTCCACCTTCGGCAAGCTCAAGGACCGCGTGACAGGGAGGAAGAGGGCTGACATGGAGTCCTCCTCGGCCATCGTGCCGGGACGCTACGCCGCCTTGTCGGGCAACCTGGGGCAGTCTTTTGAAGACAGGGGTGGAGGGGGACTAGGAGGAGGAGTGGAATCGGGAGATACAGAGGTAGCTGAAGAGAAGAGGAGCAAGATGAAGGACTTCTTCAAGGGGAAGCTGCGTAGGTCCTCCGACACCAAGTCGTGCTCCTCGTTGGCCTCGGAGAGCAGTGTGTCATCTGTGGCCAGTGACAACCCTGGACCTCCGCCTAGCCTTGACCTCCTAGCAGACCCTCCCACCTCCCCTATCTACAGTAGCAAAGTGAAGGTGGACACCCACTATGGAGAGACAGACTTAGCTAAGAAAGGTAGGCATTGGAAAGTTTGTGTATGTATGTGTCGTTATCAGTTTTCTGATATTGATCAGATTTAGCTGTGTTCATCCTCATTTATTCATCAGAACATCTTTCCCTGATTGTTTCCATCCATCTCTTTCCCTTCCAACAGTGCTTACCACACAGCACAACACGAAGATTATGACCCACAAGCGGGCCTTCAGCGACGGAGCTAGTAAGGTCACAACCTCCCTTCCTCGATCTTATCCCGCTGTGGAGACCCTCAAGGGCCAGACCATGACCCAGTCCAAGTCTTCGCTGTGCATCAACGGAAGCCATGTCTACGACTCTGAGCCCTCGACTCCCAAGAGCACAGGAGCCCTCCCGGTCAAGCTGGTCTTGCTGGAGAAATGCTCCCCGCTCTCTCGCTCCCTGCAGAACCTCACGAAGCGGAGCGAGGACAGAGGCTCCCCCGGCGAGGGCCGCCGCTGGTCATTTGACAAAGTGAAGAAAGATGAAAAGGACGAGGAGAAGGAAGCAGAGCCGGCGGCCCCGCAGCTCAGAAGTGCTCAGGCGACGGTGCAGGAAGCGGCGCCGATACTCTCCTCCGCCGCAGTTTCACCAGACAAAGGGAAGAAACTAAGAAAGACGTTGTTCTCCGGGGGAAGGAGTGATTCTCTCCCTGCCAAGACGGAGTCTGGCCAGGCTTCCGAGGGGAGGCTTAGGGGCTGGTTTGGCTCCAGTGACTCTCATAACAAGCCAAGGTGAGTGATGGGTCATCACAGTTATGCATCTGGGTCTATGTTTTCCATCCGCGGCACGACAATAGACATTCAACCGCGAGCCAGCCTTGAATTCAGTTGTGTGTCTTGAGTGTCTGAAAACGGATTCTGTTCATATTTTCCTCCATCTCCTTGCCATGTCTTATTACAGCCAGCAAATAGCAGTTTGAGCAGTTCCATTTCCATCTTCATCTCTTAGGTGTCAGTATCTATCTTTCTAGGCATCAATATCTACAGTATCCTTCTCTATCAGAGATGTCATTGTGCACACTGCACAGCATATGAAATGATGTGAGGGAAAAACATCTCATGTTAATTTGAGCTCACTCAAAAGAATATATGTCAATGCAGATGGTCAAGTCCTTAATGGCTTATTAGTATGACATTTTAGTGGTCTTTATTTCCCTGATCAGTTTGCAAATATGTTTGGCTTTTTTCATTTAATTTCTGTTTCTGTTTCCATAATTCTATAATTTTGACCATTTTTATATCCACTGACTTTAAATGCTTGAGGCAAGTCAAGAGCTTTGATAGCATAGGCCGCAGAGTCCAAAAACAAATATCCAACCTTGGTTTTAATTCATCGTATTTGGCTAGTCTTTATTTGTGTGTGTAAGAAAAAGAAAATGCTTCCCATTGGTGAAGTGGCACATCATTAACTAAGAGGACTACTTGTGCCCTATTCCCTCCACAGGCTGGAAGTTTCTCCTAAGGTAGAAAGCAGCTCAGATGCACCCCCTCCCCTCCCTCCTCGCTCTCCCATCCCACCCCAGTGCTCCTCTCCTTCCGCCGTCCCCACTGGCCATGTCTCACCTGACCGTGGGAACCACACTAACCCCTTCACCCCCTCTTCTTCTCCCTCCCCGACCCCCCTCTCTCCCTCCAACCCTTTCCTCCCACGTATGCAGCGGAACCCTTTCTTTGAGGAGCTCATAACGGAAAATTTGTGCAGGTCCCCCCCTCTGGTTCCCCGCTCCCCTTCCGTCTCAACCCATTTACATTACACAGCTTCGGCATCCCAGCCGCGCGCCCCTAGCTCCGCCTGCGATGCTATGCAAAGGGAAGCGGTGTCCATAAGGCGCGACCGGCCCAGGCCTGTAGCCAGGCAGATATCCCTCCCCACGTTGCTCCCTAGAACAGCCACATCTAGCTCCCCCGACCACTCCACGCCTCGCTCCATGTCGGATAGTGCGGGAGAATGGGATGACTCCTTCGGCGCCTTTGCGTCCAGCAGACTCAATTCGCCGAGGGGGACCACTCCTCAGAAAGCTTTGAGAACCACCGCAACCGCACCTCGTACGAGTAATACGCTCCCCGTTGACAATCATGCCATGAATCCAATAGAAGAGTCGAGTGGATCTGAAGTGGATCCTCCACCGTTACCTCCCAGGAGGCTTTTAAGAACTCCGGTGAACGAGATCCACTCGGACAGTTGGTTACATAGGGGTCAGGAGCTAGCCGTCCACAAAGAGGCTTGTCTTCTGTCGCAGGCCGGCGTGGCCTCCCTACAGCGCGCCAGGGAGGGAGAACGCAAGAGAAATACCCCAAGTATATCTCCAGACCCTCACACTACCAGCAACGCCTCAGAGTCCCTGACTCAGCCATGTGCAAGCATAACTTCCCCAGTATTCATTTCTGAAGACAAGCTCAAGAAGTTCAAATATGAACCGTTGGAAGATGAATCTGACTTCTGGAAGGGGATGTTGTTTGAGCAAGACTTATATGGAACTGTTGCCTCAGGAAATTATGGAGAGCCCAAAGTAAACAATGCACTTTTATCACTGGCCTCAGAGGAAACTGTCAAAAGCAAGATCACATCAAAAAGTATTGCTCATTGTCAACAAGCTGATGTGGTAGAACCTAAAATGCTTCTTGATAGTAAGATGTCTGTTTCTGATATGCTGAGTATGTCCAGTTCAAATCCCTCTGAAACAAACACAATGTCATTTGACAGCGTCTCCACTAAACTGGAGTCAACAGCAGACTCTTCTCTAATTAAGCCAGGTCAGCCTACTGATGTCGACAATAATATATCTTCCTCATTAACGTTGGAAGACTTGAACATGAATGTGCATAATTCTGATTTTACTTTTATTGACTCTGATGGCTCATCTCCCTCAGAAGTAGTTGATACTCTCAAATGTCTCAAAGGTTTAGGTGGGATTTTGCCCAAACCATTAGAAGATTCACCCATAGCTGTTGATCATGAAGTGATGACCACACCAGAGGATATGTTCACTTTGACAAATACTAGTATACCTGAGTCAAGCTCATCCTTTGAAATGATGACATCAACCCACGAACTGTGCACAGTCTCCCCCCTTTGCCAAGACAATTGTCAAGACAATGGATGTGATCTGAATAATGTGGCACCATATGGGAAATTGACATTGAATAAGAAGGACACGCCAGAGAATCAAGTATCTTATCAACCTGATCTTGAAACTGAAGCTAGACAGGACATCACAAGAAAAATTGAGAATTTTAAAAGCACACAAGCTCTTGATGACAACGGGAACCCTCAAGCTAAACAAGCCACGCCTGAGAAGCAGCAGTCACCGCGCAGGGTCGTCAGTGTTCGTCTGAAACGGAAAGGAGTGACACAAAATCATTGTGATGGAGGTTCCTATGGTCAAACCAACATGGAACAAAAGAAATGTGACCCATTAGCGTCCACTGTTCAAAAGATCTCAGACACCAGTGAAGGACCGTTCTCATATCAACCCACTAAATCTCCAATGTCCAATAAGAGGACGACCCTCATTACAGAAAGCTTGAACAGAGAGCGGGTGGATCACAACGAATCAAATACCAAATCGCTAATGTCCTCAAAAGGAGATACAGGTAGCATACAGTCAAAATGTAGCGAGAGTTGTGTGATAGAAAACCCTTCAAAACAAACAGAGATGAGCTTTGAAGACCTCCATGCTAAAGTAGCCCCAAACTTGAGAACTGCCTCAAAGTCAAAGATTAGTCTCCCTTTGCAAGAGTCCAAACCCTGTGCTTCCATCCTTCCTCCTGCACTCTCCCCGCCAGCTGCTGCTAATTCCCAGGCTAAACAGCACCCTACCCCTGTTTTGAGTCCCTCTATGCACCCCCCAACTGGAATCAGCGCCGCCGTGGCCCCCTACACCTCCTCTTCCTCCTCCTCCTCCTCCTCCTTCTCCACCTCTGCCCAGCCCCCGGTCGATGCACGGCACACACTTTTGCCTGAGGAGACTCAGCCAGCTAGCAACCTGCCCCATCAGGAGAGCAGGTGAGAACCCTTGAAAATGTAGCTCTACAAAGGCCACACAGGCTAAACTACTAACACTAGTGTGGATTGATCAATTTGTATAAACTGTAGAGGAGAGGAATGACAAGACAAGAGTTGCAAGTACACTAAAAACTATATAACGGGGAAATTCATTTGAAATTACATTCACTTTTTTTGGGCTGACATTTTTTATTTGAATGCTCTGGTGCTTTGATTACAGCAGACCCATCCTGTTGAATGCCTCCTATGTCCTCATTTCCACCTGTTCATCCAAAGCCATTGGATGTCACCTGCAGTGCATTGCTCCTCGCTTTGCTTTAATTTCCATGTCCCTCATCTCATGTTTCAGTTAGATAGCTTCATTTGTTTTCCTTTTGTTTGTATTTACACTAAGTTCAGCCTCAACTCGTCACCTTTTCTGCCATGTTGGCCACCTGCTAATGCAATCTAAACCACTTGCTAATGCAATCTAAACCACCTGCTAATGGAATCTAAACCACCTGCTAATGGATCTAAACAGAAGCGACTCCTCATTAGGGATTAATTATCATAGTGATTGTTTAGTTAAATCTTGTATTGAGTCATGACGTTTTATTTTTCTTGAAACAATCTGCCAATGGGGTGAGACAATTTAATTTGTTTCAATGCCGCTTAACTTGCTTCAAGAAAGTTCTCCAAAACAACTGACAATATCTTGAAATAAAGGCAGATCACGTTGTCAAGATGAAGTTGCTTGTTTTGAGAGAAGGGTTGAAACAAACTGAATCATATCAAAAAGACACCCCATTGGCAGATGTATTTTCACTTGTTTTACGAAAAATACGATTTGAACGTGTTGTGAGTGATGTTTCAATTGAATACAAGATTAAATGATTAGTTAAGATTCTTTGCAGTGTGATAATACCTTAGCATTTCTGACCGTGAAGCAGTCATCTTGGTCAAGATCATCCTGTAAACTAGTGTCATTATAATTCATTGGAATAGGAACTATGAGGTGTACTTTCCCAAGAAAATAAACATATTGCATCCCAGAATGTGTAGAATACAGTCAAGTCAAGTTAAATTTATTTGTATAGCCCCAATAAAACATGGAGTATGTATACATTTACATGTAAATATATTATGGCCAGAGACTAATTTCCATCTGTAGTCCCTTTGCAGGTTGATGTTAACAGAGAAGACAAAAATAAATGTACACAAACGTCATAATCACAATAACAAACAATAGATGAAACAATGACAACACAATATGTGCGATGTGGCGAGACAAACCGGGAAATAGGAAGACTATAGGTTTAAGGTGACTGGTGCTTGTGCCAAAGTGCGTATGTGTTAATTTCATTGGAATTGTAAAGAATTGCACTGGATAAGCATACATAGATGTATTTATGTACACAATATCACAATTACATGTCTCAATGGGTTTCACAAGCACACAGTGGAACAACACCCCCTGACCTTAATCCTCAAGGAAGATGAGGAAAACCAAAACCTTAATAGGAATAAAAGGAAGAAACCTCAGAAGGGCAATCCAATGAGAGACAACAAGCATGGCCAGGTGGGCAACTGATGATTAGTCAAATGATTGGCATATAATCAGTAAAGAAATACAGGAAAACAATTGTATAATAATAAATATACAGGGTAAATGGTGGACAGACAGTAAGAGCAGGGCAACAACACAGGAAACCCAGATCACACAAATATATGTACAGTGCCTGTAGGTTTATACTGCAATTTCTAAGAACAGAGGACTTTTATTTATTTATTTATTTATTTATTTATTTATTTATTTATTTATTTATTTATTTATTTATTTATTTATTTATTTATTTATTTATTTATTTATTTATTTATTTATTTATTTATTTATTTATTTATTTATTTATTTATTTATTTATTATTGAATATTCAGAAAGGCAAGCTAAATGTATCTCATGTTATAACCTTGATAACCTCTGCTTCAGTTGAACCTGTGCTTTGATCAGGTTGGTGCAGTGTAATGAATTAAACCATTTATTTACTGGATTTTTTTTTTAAATTTGTATAATTAAGCATTACATCACGTGACGGAGTGTGTTATAGGAATTAGATCACGCCTAGGGGTGGTTGTTAGGCCCGACGCGCAGCGGAGGGTCGTTAGACCCCCCTAGGTGTGATCTAATTCCTATAACACACGACTTCAAGTGATGTAATGTCTTTTTTTACAATGACCCAATTCACCCAACCTTATTATTATTATTATAAACACACAGTAATTGAAGCATAATGGAGATTTATTCAAAAACAGAAAAAGTTGATCCCAAAACAGAAAACGTAGATCCAATGGAAGTTATGCTTGATTGATTGATTGATTGAAAATTGTATTAACATATATGACATGCATGACATACAGATAGACAGTACTGCTACATCTATACATTTATGACATACCAGATTTACAAATACAGTACTGTTTTTGTAGGGTGATTATGGTTTATTTACATTGATGGTAACATTCCCGGTTATAGTGCCCGGTTATAGGTTTTTGTGAAAAAAGTATCTGTATTGTTATTTTGCCTCTTAGCTGGAACAGAATTCTCAGAACCTTTTGTAGGGTGATTATGGTTTATTTACATTGAGGTTCTGGGGTCACGTGGAGTGTGTTATACGAAATAACAACCGGTGTTGTGCCGAATTCGGACTCCCAGCCAGAATCCGATTCCCCCTCACATGGCCACGCATTTACTCTATCAGCCTACTCAGCATGTAATACGTTCTTTGTTAGAACTCAACTCGTTATTATTGGCGCATACACTCTATCATAATGTCTGTCATAAAACGATAAAGCAGACAGAAATACAGGGACGTTTTTATTATATTTAAAAGGCTTTGACATAAGTGGAGTTTCAAAGCTGTAAGCAGAATACAAGTCATAGGAACACCCACATGATATATGCTACTACCTGTATCCAGAGCAGCATTAGGTGCTATGTATGCTTTTCATTCAATTAAGACACATTTATTGCAAGGGTTTTGTATACACATAAACTCAACAAATAACCTCTGTTCTCCTTGCAATGCGTTTTTAATTCTTTCTTATACAGTAGGAAGGGGGAAGAACACTATATCGTGGGTGTTCCTATGACTTGTATTCTGTTTACAGCTTCGAAACTCCACTTATATCGTTTTACAATGTCAAAGCCTTTTACATATAATCAAAACGTTCCCGTATTTCTGCGATCTATGCGCCAATAATAACGAGTTGAGTTCTAACAAAGAACGTATTACATGCTGGGTAGGCTGATAGAGTGTATGCACGTTCACAAGTCGGATTCTGGCAGGGAGCCAGTGGCCACTCCCCTCAGACACCCCCCCCGCGATTTATATTTTGCTTTACAATGAGTCATGACAAACCAATTACATAATCCAACATTGTGTAAACAACTAACATATTCCAGGTGACTTTATCTTTTTTGAATGAGTCGTTATAACGAAATCAATACATCCATTCATAAAGATTATTGTCTGCCATCTTGGTTTCATTCATAAAAACAATGAACGGCAGAGTGATTCGGAAAAAAAGTAATTCGGTTGTGGGCGGGTTCTGGGGTCACGTGGAGTGTGTTATACGAAATAACCGGCAACTTCACTGTTTCAGCCAATCAGAATCAAGAAATGTGCATGCCATTGTATAAATGTAGGCTAACAATGATTGAACTGAATTCAGATTCTTTAGACAAAGATTCAATGCATCATAAAGTCTTACATTTTGACTACGGTTTGATATGTTTTTAAATTAGAAATGTGACGGGTCACCATTGAATATATTATATTCATATTATAATCTTACACCAATGTATTACTTCACAGTATTAGGTTACAGTATTGTGTTGATGACATAATTAACATATTCATTTGGATTAATTTCTATTCAAAGTGTACAGATTGATGCAGTTCAATTTCTACATTCATATTTTTTGCACATGCACCTAGATTACTAATACTACACGTCAATTATAAGTTCTTAGCAGAACGAAAAATGCAGCTTTACTTTACTTTACGACTATTTTATCTTTGAAAAGCTGCCTTGAAGGGAAATGGCAGGTGTTTTAATAATTCACGTGTGTTGTTCCCGTGGACAGTTTGGGCAATATTTGTGAACATGCAACACTCTCTCCTAGAAATCTGAGAGAACCCTTGAACTTGCATTATCACATCTTAATTATCTCCACCAGGTGAGGCCTGGGGAGAGATCATGCGTTTGTTTGGTCGTGTGCATGTCTGTGAGTCTGTGTGTCTGTCACGCAGCTATATCTTGCAACCTACAGAGCCAATTTGGATGAACCGTTGCACATAAGCTGACAGCAGTCCAAGGATTGGAATTATCAAATATTCTCAAATACTGTAGGTCAATGACAAGTATTTCATTTGAATTAATTTCCGTCATTGTCTGTGATTTATATAGTGCCTTTCATGAATCAAGGACCCTTTACAAAACAACAAAAAGACACATAAAACACAAGTAGGATAAAAAATAATAACAATAAAGAACAGGGAGACGACTAGGCCTTCATGAACAGGTGGGTTTTCAGGGCTGCCTTAAAGGAGTCCAAGGAAATGAAAGAGCGGATCTCAGCCAGGAGAGAGTTCTAGAGGGTGGGGCCGCCATTCTAAATGCTCTGTCCCCAAAATGCAACACAGGGTAACACTACACAGGTTTTCTGGTTTGTTTCAGTTTCAGTTTATTTGTTAGAGAGGGACAACGTACATTAAGGAACATTTTATGAATAGAATGTAAATGTACCCAATTGTAGCCAAAAGGCTAGTTTACAATGGTAATGAGGTCTCTGGCACCTGTTTACAACATGCCATAGTGAACCTGTTGTCGTTGATATACTTATGCATTAAAAACATTAAATACATTTCCATAATTGTCCACTGAAATAAGCCCCGCCCCACCCATATCTCATGAAGCGTTTGTCATAGACTTATGGAAGGTGTCAATTAACTTAGTTTTAAAGGTTTATTTCACCCAAATCGTTTTAACGGTTTTACTTTTACTCTTGACCAATATTGCTGCAATATTTCGACTGCCCAGATAACCCTATTCGCCATTAATGTTATATACCTTTTTGTAATTATTTGGTCTTACTTAACGAACAGGTGAACGACTTCCTGTTTTGCTTTAAATCTGCTGCAATTTCATGAAACATTTCCCTGCTGAGTAGGCTACTTACATGAATTTAGACCATTTGAATTGAAAACAAGAATGAAGTGGTTTCTCGTAAATACAGTGACTGGCTGTGATACCCAACCAAGATGGTTGTTGTAATGTCGTCAAGTGTCTGTTGTTGCACTGTGTAATGTCTTGGTAAATGGCTATCTGTGGGGTGAAACATTGACACTGACATGCTCCCTCTGTAGCCCTCATCCAGTGAAGCCCCTAACCACCACAGCAAACCAGGCTGAGAAGAAGGACGGTCGTTCTGTCCTGGAGAAGCTCAAGTCTACCATTCACCCGGGCCGCGCTGCCCAGCACAGTGTGGTAGAGGCAGAGAAGAGTCAGGTACTGTGTAATCTCATACTCCGATTAAAGGGATGTTGAACAATATTGTATGAAACAATAGATATGAATGTATCTCTAATTATATGAGTTAGCGCAGAGCTTCAAAGCTAGCACTATGAGTAATCCCCGAAACAACCATTGTCTACTACACTAGACTACAGAGAGTGGCCCGTTCAGCCGAACGCACAATTGGAGGGGGGCTTCCCACTCTCCAAGACATTTACAACAAGCGTTGCATGGGTAAGGCTAAGAGAATAATCAAAGACTCCAGCCACCCAAACAACTGCCTCTTTGAAATGCTGCGGTCAGGCAAGCGATACCGGAGTCTCATGGCAAGCACAGAGAGACTCAGAAGGAGCTTCTATCCCCAGGCCATCAGGATGCTCAATGACAATAACACTATGTAACAAACCATCAAATACACTCACAGCACACACATCCACACGCACACACTCACTTTAAATAAACAACTCACTGCAGCACCCACTTTACCCTCTTTAGACACTTTAACACACTTTATATTTATTGGTAAAGAGATTTGCACTACAACTCATACCTCATTACACCTTACCCTAAATTGTACCTCATCCCATTTCTGCATTGTACTGTATATTGTATTGTAACTCAGTTACTTTTTCTACTCTGCATTGTATATTGTATATAATATATCGAACACTTTTGTTTACGTACTTTTGACTTCTATTTTATACTTATTTTATACTTATTTTATACTTATCTATTTTTATCTAGCACACTCTCAGGAGCAAAACAGAAAGAAGCATTTCATATAAAAGTATCCTGTATTTTTGTATGACAACTAATAAAGAAACTTGAAACTTGAACTTCTCTCCTGAACACCAATATACCTAACAGCCAGCCTATCAAATACAATGAGTGGCGCAGAAATGTTTCTATAATTCTGTGCCCCCAAGGGCATTTAATGCCACACATATTACCCACCTTATCGGGTTCACCTCATTCGGCAAAGACAGATAGATAGGTTTGGCAGGCTTCAGCTTTGATGCTGCGATAACTCATATAACTAGAGATACATTAATCTATCATTATATATCGCTTCAAAACTAGCACCAGGGGTAACCAGTGCAGCGAAGCAAAGCCTGAAAGAGTACACCCCACAGAACCAACTCATCAAGCATCAGTGAAGCAGGGCAGATGGCTGGTTGGGACTCAGCGATATGATGGTCCATAATGAAGCCCCTTAACCGCTCCACTCTGTGAGTGGCAACTAGAGGGGTCTCCAGTCCCTGTAGAGAGCACATACCTCCCTGTAGAGAGCACAGACCTCCCTGTAGATTGATTGATTGATTGAAAACTTTATTAACAGATTGCAGAATGGGTACAATACAGTACGGCTCAATACACACAATTGTTATGGGGATGCAGACCAGAGAAAGACTTTCATCTTGTTTACATCAACAAGTAGAGAGCACAGACCTCCCTGTAGAGAGCACAGACATCCCTGTAGAGAGCACAGACCTCCCTCCCTGTAGAGAGCACAGACCTCCCTGTAGAGAGCACAGACCTCCCTGTAGAGAGCACAGACATCCCTGTAGAGAGCACAGACCTCCCTGTAGAGAGCACAGACCTCCCTGTAGAGAGCACAGACCTCCCTGTAGAGAGCACAGACATCCCTGTAGAGAGCACAGACATCCCTGTAGAGAGCACAGACCTCCCTGTAGAGAGCACAGACCTCCCTATAGAGAGCACAGACCTCCCTCCCTGTAGAGAACACAGACCTCCCTGTAGAGAGCACAGACCTCCCTGTAGAGAGCACAGACCTCCCTGTAGAGAGCACAGACCTCCCTGTAGAGAGCACAGACCTCCCTGTAGAGAGCACAGACCATACCTGTAGAGAGCACAGACCATACCTGTAGAGAGCACAGACCATACCTGTAGAGAGCACAGACCTCCCTGTAGAGAGCACAGACCTCCCTGTAGAGAGCACAGACCTCCCTATAGAGAGCACAGACCATACCTGTAGAGAGCACAGACCTCCCTGTAGAGAGCACAGACCTGATTGATTGATTGATTGAAAACTTTATTAACAGATTGCAGAATGGGTACAATACAGTACAGCTCAATACACACAATTGTTAAGGGGATGCAGACCAGAGAAATACTTTCGTCTTGTTTACATCAGGGTCCCCCATTTTCAATTCATCAGGACATATATGACATACATGACATACAGATAGTCAGTACTGCTACATCTATACATTTATGACATATCAGATTTGCAAATACAGTACTGTTTGTGATACAGAAGGAGTCAAGAAAAGGGAGTATATACATTTGACGTAGAAACTGTACATTGTAGGAGGTTGGGTGGGGGGGGGTTGGGTACATTGGGATATTGACAACCATACTGGGTAATTTACATTGGAGGTGGTTGGGGGGGGGGGGGCACACTGTATAAACAAGTAAAACTGTACATTGAGGGGGGGGGGGGAGACACTGTACAAACAAACAAAATTGTACATTGGACTATTGACAAAACCATACTAGGTAAATGACTGTACATTGGAGGGGGTTGGGTTAGGATATTTACAGGGGCCAGTGTTGAATTGCAGTCTCCCGTAGGTGTCCCTTGAGAGAGGTTTTGAAAGTGGGTAGTGATCCACATTCCTTTACAGCTTTGGGTAGGGCGTTCCACATTGATGTGGCATAATTGCGAAAACGTGTTTAGTCCCTTATTTGAGCCGAATCTGGGTTTAACATGATTTGTGGAGCTCCCTCTGGTGTTGTGATTGTGGTATTCACTGACCTTTGGGAAGTATTTTGACATGTACATGGGTACCTTGGTCGTGTAGTGTATCTTGTAGACCAGGCCCATTGCTAGTTGCTGTACTCTGTCGTCTACTCTAAGCCATCCTAGGTTGTCAAAGTGGGCAGGGGTGAGGTGGGTTCTAGGAGTAAGGTCAAGCAGTAGTCTGACCAGTTTGTTTTGAGATGTTTGTAATTTTGTTTTTAGCGCCTTTGAGGTGCTTTGGTACCATGAGGTGCAAGCATAGTCGTAGTACCCCTGAATGAGTGCTCCTGCCAGAGTCTTCAGGGTATTCTTGTTTACCAGAGAGGAGATCCGGTACAAGAATCGAGTTCGTTGGTTGACTTTTTTTATTACATTGGATGCCATTTTGTCACAGGAGAGATTAGCCTCTAGGATGGAACCCAGGTAGGTAATTTCATCTTTCCTTGTGACAATATTGTCACCCACTGTAACTGAGAAGCCGTCGGTCTTGCTGAGTTTGTTATTTGAACCGAAGAGAATGGACTCTGTTTTGCCCATGTGTAATGATAGTTTGTTATCAGCGAGCCATATGCAGATTCTGCCTAGTTCCGAGCTGAGCTCTGTGCTCTCTATAGAGAGCACAGACCTCCCTGTAGAGAGCACAGACCTCCCTGTAGAGAGCACAGACCTCCCTGTAGAGAGCACAGACCTCCCTGTAGAGAGCACAGACCTCCCTGTAGAGAGCACAGACCTCCCTATAGAGAGCACAGACCTCCCTCCCTGTAGAGAACACAGACCTCCCTGTAGAGAGCACAGACCTCCCTGTAGAGAGCACAGACCTCCCTGTAGAGAGCACAGACCTCCCTGTAGAGAGCACAGAGCTCCCTGTAGAGAGCACAGACCATACCTGTAGAGAGCACAGACCATACCTGTAGAGAGCACAGACCTCCCTGTAGAGAGCACAGACCATACCTGTAGAGAGCACAGACCATACCTGTAGAGAGCACAGACCTCCCTGTAGAGAGCACAGACCTCCCTATAGAGAGCACAGACCATACCTGTAGAGAGCACAGACCTCCCTATAGAGAGCACATACCTCCCTGTAGAGAGCACAGACCTCCCTATAGAGAGCACAGACCTCCCTATAGAGAGCACAGACCTCCCTGTAGAGAGCACAGACCTCCCTGTAGAGAGCACAGACCATACCTGCTCCTCGGGGACCTCACCCTTCACCTCCTCACCAAATTCAACACTGATTGCGAGCAGGAAGGAGATGACACGTCCCTTAGGTAAAACCTGACAAAGGGACATGGAGGGTATGTGTTAGAATTATAATTTTGATGGTGGGTTGCACCAACAAGGATTATATTTTAAACTGGATTAAATTGTGGTTTATCATTTAATTCTTCTGCACAAAACAAGTTTGTTTAAAACTAAGCAGTATTACAGTTAAACCTTTCTTTAAATCTCAGTTTAGTTTTTACTCCAAACCTAGATTAATCTTAATTCTGTTGCTCCAAAACTCCAATGTAAAAAATTCATGGATTAACTTTAAACTGACAGTTGAGGTGGTTTAACTTTTCTAATGGCTGCATTTTCTTAGGTAGATGGATGGAAATGAGATAGTTACTCTGAGAAAGATGAGAGACATACTCAGTGCAATTTAATTTTGATGATGATGATGATGCCTAGCCATGAGTTGACAAAGTAGCAGTACTGTATATCTGTACTGTTACTGGATGTAACAGTAGGCCTACTATATATCTGTATGTCATAAATGTTATGATGAATTAAAAATGGGGGACCCTGATGTAAACAAGATGAAAGTCTTTCTCTGGTCTGCATCCCCTTAACAATTGTGTCTATTGAGCCGTACTGTATTGTACACATTCTGCAATCTGTTAATAAAGTTATCAATCAATCAATCAATCAATCAATCAATCAATCAATCAATCAATCAATCAATCAATCAATAGAATTAGCTAGCTAGCTAACAGCAGGCAGCAGAACAGAACAATGTTACAGTGTAACTGTTGGCTAGGTAGCTACTGTAAGTCATACCTACTTTAACAAAGTATTATCTTTTTAACAGCACAGTTGGCCTTTTTTCTTCTTTTGATGGCTTTTTGTCAAGCCATCAAAAGAATGGCTTGCATGTCTTATTGTCAAGAAAATACTATCATCTTGATTTAAACTATGGTTCAAATTGGTTTAATATTGTTTTAAATCATTAAACTAAGATTTACTAAACTATGGTTACATTTGAATTGTGCAACATAGCTCCGGTTAATTCTAAATCTGGATTTACACATTTTAAAACTAGTTTAACTAATCTCAGATTACAACTAATTTTAGATTAAATTAAACCTGGTTGGTGCAACCCACCCTGAGGTTTGCAATAGTTATGAACGTGAATGGAGAAGAAAAACAGCTTATCTCCGTTCCCCACACACGCAGAGAGAGACTTGAATAACTGATGCTAGATGAGTGTCAGTATGTGAATGTTCTACCAAAGTTCAATACGGCATTAGCATCAAGAGATTCAAGAGGCTGATGACTGAATATTTAAAAGCAGTGCAGATGTCAATTTCGTGACATTTGAAAACTGTTGCAGGGGGGCGGTTGTGTAAACAGACCCCGCTGGCTTGTCAATGAGGATTCACTGAAACATTTCAGGAGAGGCAAGGGGTTTGGGTTAGATAAGACCTGTGGACAGAGTCTGTATGCCGCAAGAAGCTCTTAATGCACAACACAATTTGCTATGAGAGTTTCTGGTTTCCCTCAGATGAACAGACACGTGACATTTGGCAGGGCAGATTTAGGACTGAGTGAAGTACTTAAAGGAACATGCCAACATTTTGGGAAATTAGTTTATAAGGTTTTATAAGACATAGGCTCTGCCTTCAGATATCATTACCTCACTCATCTCGTGTTTTTCATACTATTGTATGTTAGATTACTGGTTGCCCAGACATATATGGCAGATTCTCAACATTTCTTCTAAGAATTGTATTTGTAGATTCACTGCCATATGTTTTACTTACAATATTTGGGTCGACCATAAAAAAGTCTTGTAAGATCTGTGTACATCTTTTCCATATAGGAATTGTTGCATTCTTTCTAAGTTAATGAGGAGGAAAGTACTAAAGAATGTTACCAAACACTTAGGTCAATCTGTCCCCTTTCCTTCTGTCCCATGTTCTGTTGGTTAGGTGGCAAGAGTGGACACCTCTGCCCAGTACCAGCATCTGACCAACATGGAGCTGATCTCCCTGCTCCTGCAGCAGGAGGTGGACATGGAAGAGCAGCAGGCGTCCTGCGATCAGCAGGGGGCACTGCTGGCGAAACGCGAAGCCGATCTGAAAAAGGTCAAGAACCAGGTCCGAGACCTGGAGGACTACATTGATAACCTTTTATTGCGCATCATGGAGCAGACACCCACGCTGCTTCAAGTGCGCGGTAGACATAAGTGACGGTGGCACTGAGGTGTCTGGAGGACAGCTGTATGATCAGTTTCCACTAGAGCACTGTTTCCCACATGTTGGATTTGTATTTATTTGAAGCTGAATGCAGAGACAGGGTCCAAATGAAAAATGGTAGTGTGTGTCCATTGTTTGTCACGGACTTAGAGATCCCCCTCCACTCAAAAACATGTTTTATTTTTTTTAACTCCTTCGCACACCAGAGCGCCTTTTTCCACATTCTTCCTCTGGAGAGGGTAAGCCTCTCTGTACTTGCCTGAAATCTGAGTTGCATGTGTGATGTCACTAATAGGTTGAACCTGTCATGGTCCAATATGTGGTAACTTGATACCTTTAGCTTCAGCTACACAGAAAGCAGAGTCGGTATTGACATGTCTTGAAAGAATATAAACTGCCAAGTTGGAATTCCTGCTAAATATCAATGTGTGTGTTGCAATTTGCATATTCATAGATCCTTGTGTTCTCAATGAGGATAAAGGTGTAGAGATGCTGCTAAGCCATTTTTAGTAGTTTATTGAACAATTTGGTTAAAAAAAAAAAAAAACATATTTATACAAATTGTTATTCAATATATACATTTTAAAAGGGTTTAAAATACATCTGTAGGGGATCTTTAAAGATCTTTATTTTTGTTGGCTATCCATTTGTTTGCATTTGGATATGTTAAGAGCTCTGGCTCGGGAAGCACTTCTCTAGAGGAAAATGTAGACCAACAAACTCTAGAGGAAAATGTAGACCAACAAACTCTAGAGGTAAATGTAGGCCAACAAAAGCTCTAGAGGAAAATGTAGGCCAACAAAAGCTCTAGAGGAAAATGTAGGCCAACAAACTCTAGAGGAAAATGTAGGCCAACAAAAGCTCTAGAGGAAAATGTAGGCCAACAAACTCTAGAGGAAAATGTAGGCCAACAAACTCTAGAGGAAAATGTAGGCCAACAAAAGCTCTAGAGGAAAATGTAGGCCAACAAACTCTAGAGGAAAAATGTAGGCCAACAAACTCTAGAGGAAAATGTAGGCCAACAAAAGCTCTAGAGGAAAATGTAGGCCAAAAGACGTTCTAGAAAAACCTGATGCCACAATGAGCCAGGACCTCTCACTGCTGATACTGCCGTGTTGATGTAGACGCGATATCACCCAACATGCATGTCCCAATTTGGTACAGTCAGAACAATGCATCTACAAGAGGAAACAGCTATGGTTGTCAGTTATCTCACACTTGCTTTTTAGTAAAGGTAAAGGAACCGGAACTGCCCTTAGATATGCATTCATAGTGTAGGCTACAGAACATTTACATTTACATTTAGTCATTTAGCTGACGCTTTTATCCAAATCAGGAAGGGCACAACTCTATCAGCTGAGTAACAATGTTCATCAAAGTGTCACAGAAGATATCTTTTTGTAAGTACATTTAATTTTCTAGTAACAATTGTTACTCTTGTGTAATATAAAATTAACTCAAGTAACCTAAAAGAAAATGCAATTACAGGTTTACAGCTCTTTGTAGTTGTGCATTAAGCTAAAATGAAGGCACACAGAATGTATCCCCTCACAAAAAAGTATCACGGTATTTCCATAATTTTTTGGCCACTGCTATTATTATAATCCCATTTAGACCATGGTATCCTTACAAGGGTGGTACCATGGTGATTTACAGACTTTTACCATGACAATAACATGGTCAATTATTTATACAGTGGCTAGTACCATAGTAAAACTGAAAATACCATCAAACTACCGTGACACTTGTTGTGGGTCTTAAATAATTCTATGATATATATATATATATATATATATATATATATATATATATATATATATATATATATATATATATATATATATATATATATATATATATATATATATATATATATATATATATATATATATATATATATATAGTACCAGTCGGGCGAACTTGAGATGATTTTATATTTTGAAATAGACCTTGAAGAAGAAACTGGCAAAGAAGAAAAATAACTGAAAATACTGCAATGTAAAAGATGTATACGTGTAGTATGTAGTAGGAAAAGAAAACGGTGTCTTCATTAACAACGCTGTATAAGCAAAAGCTTACATCTCTTATTTACACAAAGAGGACAACGTCTTGTTTTCTGCTTAAAGGTTGTTGTTTTATTTGAACATTGTGTTCTTTAAATACTTATTTCAGATTGGAGGCCAGGACAGAATTTAACTACACTTGTTTCATAGTTATCATTTGTAAATAGAAATGATGAAGACAGAAAATAGCAACACATTCTTGAAGAAGGGTACGGATGCTAGGAGCTGTGTTTAAACGATGGGCGTGAAGGAATGTTCTGTTAGTTCTGTCATATTATGTTGTTGCTGTTGTATGCATTGCTTTAGGTCACACTATTGTATTATGTAATACAGTACCTAGATGCAATACTGTAGCTAATGTAAACGCTTCACATGACCAAAATGCTGTAATTACATAAGAACATAAAAGAGGAATAAAGATCAAATGAAAGCAGTTGCGCTTCTTATTATGGCCACTGTGTACAGAGAACTAATGTAGTATTATAGGAAGTATGTACATGGTAGCCTATGCTGTAGCAGCACTGCTTTCTCTCCACTGGAGGGCACTGTATACTTTACATTACAGCCTACTGTTTATGTACAGCAGGTGCCTTTGCACAATGAAAAGGCATGGGAACCTGTGGTTACAGCATGGATCCATCCTGCCGTTTATACTTTGATCATATTGCTTTATCAGATTCAAATATATTTTTGCATGATGATGTATCTTTCCTATTTCCTTGAATTATACAATATTGTAAAGGTATGGTCTGTTCATTAGACACATGTTATATAATAGCTTAAAATCAATAGCTGGACTAGTTTCACTATAGCCAGTAGATTTCACAATCCAGTCCAGTGATCAAAAGATCAGCCCTTCTATCAAAAGAAAACATCTTTAGGCTATATTGCCCTGGCAACTTGATCACTGCAGGAATGTATCAATGCATAGATGAATCAGCATAATAATCTAGATAATTATTAATCAGGATAATAAATATGGAGCAAAATCTCCCGGCTTGGTGGAGGCCTAATGATACAGCTCTACAGTAGGCTACAAATTGTATTAAAAAAAAAGTTTTATTTGTGGGGTTTATAAACATGTTTGTTTCATGATTAAGTCTTTCACATAATGCAGATGCATTTGGAAAGCAAACACTAAACCATTCATCAGTGCAGAGGCTGTACCATTAGGCTACCTCAGAATACTAGTCTTACTTGTCTTTGGGTCAATTTGAGGTCAACGTTGCGCAAACGTGCGCATCTATCTGCAGCACATCTCTCCCGAATCTATCAATAAACGACCAGTTATGCAACGACTTCCAGTGTATTGATTATTTGGGTGGTGGTGTCACTGGTGTGTAGTCATGTGGTTCAACTTTCCCAGTGCAAGTGAACGCGTCACAGAGACTACACGTCCCAACCAAGTAACAGACGTAGCGATTGCTTCACTAGTTTCACATTGAGTGTTAGTTCGCATACTTGAAAATACATGATTCGGGTTCATTAATAATAAATAAATACTTTGGTGTCATGGCGGAATCTGCAGCGTGTCCCGCTTTCCAGCTCGGAAGACCAAGATATGACCAGGTAATTAACTTTTAATCAATCGCATTTGTTATCATTTTGTGGTGGTAACAACATCCTCCGCTACAGTAGGCTACAGTAGTCCTCCGGCTCGCCAGCATCCGAGCTGGATGCTGATATAGTTGTTGTAGCGAAAGTTGCCGTTGATGCTCTTGTCCTTTTTTTTTTTTTTTTTTTATACACATCACAACCTACAAATAACTTTCGAGTGATTATATAAACTGCTCGATGTGATGATATTATATTTGAGTTTGTTTTCAAATGATCATCTTTCCACGATCATCTCTTCTGAATTGGCATTCAGAGACACCATAATGTGCATCTCTGCGTTTTCTTTGGGAGTAACGTTTGTTTGTCTTTATTACAAAGCAAAGTGAGAACATCACATTCCTGCTTTTCTCCACGAATGTGTGCGCGAATGCGCTTTTGTACTTTTGTTCGGTTAATCATTTTACGTTGGGTGTTATTATTTATTAATATACTGTGTGGTGTTTCTATTTCATAGTAGGTCGAAACCTGTAGTTTGCAAAGTGATGTGCAATTAAATATCTCCGTTCTTACGATAACCATCTTTTCTACACTGAATAGGTCAAGTTCGTTAGGATAGCCTGCATTTCGATGTCCACTAGGAAAAGCAACAAATCCGAGTAAACCCTGTGGATATGAATGATTAATAGGCTGCCTGTCCACATATACAGGCAGCATTGCCATACATTTTACACCCTTAGTTAGAAGTCAATTAGTGGCCATCTCTGAGAGATAACGTACCTTCACGTCAGCTAAATGTTGGGGCTCATTGTAAATACGATTCAAACCTGAAGATGCTTTCCAGTTCACTATTGGTGTTCTTAAATCGTATTATAATAATAATAATAATAATAATAATAATAATAATAATAATAATAATAATAATAATAATAATAATAATAATAATAATAATAATAATTGCATTTATAGTGCTTTTCTAATACAAGTAGCTACTCAAAGTGCTTTTCAATGGAACGATTTATTTATTCAGTATGTGTGGTCAGGGGTGCAGTGGTAATATCAGAAGTGGTGGGATGGTGGGGATGACGCATGATTTTTTCCCGTAGCCTATGTTTGCGAAGACGCTCTCTGATTGGCTAGCCGTGTACAGCGAAGACCCTCTCTGATTGGTTTAGCGCCGAAGGGTCTCTTCCGCATATTCAACAACAATGTTGTTCCCTAACCCTAACCCTAACCTTAACCCTAACTCTAAGCATAACCCACTTCGAAAGAGGGCCAAAGCATAACCACTTTGAAGCAGTGAATATAATGTACAAGGCGGAAGAGACCCTTCGGCGCTAAACCAATCAGAGAGGGTCTTCGCTGTACGCAGCCAATCAGAGAGCGTCTTCGTAAACATAGGCTACGGAATAAAATCACGCTGGGATGACGCCACGTGCACGCCCATAAATGTTCCCTCGTGTGCGCACAGAACAGCTCCGACCAGCATTATGATTAGAATGAGTATTATGCATAAATAGTAGGAAAGATGTTTGTATAGGAAATTACTAGTTTTAGTTTAGTTTTTGTAAATATTGCCTTGAAATAGAGAAGCTGAAAAAGGTAGCAGGATGTAGCCTTCAATATATAAAGAAATTATAATGTCAACAGATATAGTGGAAAAACAAACAATGTTTTAAATGTAATTGTAGTTACAATTTCTTTAATTGAATTAACTTAAACTAGAAAAGTAGATACAAACTAAATTAACAATGTAACTTAAGGACAGTTTCCTTCTGAAGCACAACTTAAATTAAGAAATGTCTCATCCTTCCAGTCGGGACCATTTGGTTCCACAGCTCAAGCAATCAATTGGTACAGGGCTTGTATTTTGGTTTTGCACTTCTCGTTCTTTGTTATCCTATTGCTATGCTATTCTTATGCAAAGACTAGGTGATAGCTGAGGACCGGTACTTAAACTTTTGTATGCCAGTGGTGATGTTCCTAACAAATTTTCGTTGTACCAACAATGACAAATAAAGATCTATCTATTCTATCTATCTAAATACGGACGACGAGCCGAGTGAAAATTGTGAACGCATTTTTGTGTGCGCGCGACTGCGCATACTTCTGCTCAGAAAAGTGGTGGGATGGCGTGGTACCGCATGGGACCACCACTGCACCACTGTGTGGTGGTTTAATTCTGCCAAGTGCCATACACTACCAATCAGTATACCCAATGGCATTGAGCTACACATGACAACTTATTCTAAATTATATATGTAATAGTACAACAGGGAATAGGAAATTATTTACTTGATGCTATTGCGCAGAACAAAGTCCATAGGCGGCTTTTGGAAATAAGTTACTCAGATGTTGGATCTATTACTGCAACATAATGTCAGCACTTGTCTCATCAGAATGCATGCTGGAGTTTATGGAAAAAGCAATAACAAAACACCAAAAGTAGAGATAAGCGACTTATATATCCTTGGATTCGGAAACAGCCTTTCCTCTCACACATAACTAATGATAGAAATCCACACAGGATATTACACGGTTCCCCAGACACCTAATAATAGCTTATTTACACCCACCAACAAGGCTACAATGGTGTGACAAGGCTACATTGGTTCATGTGACTGTTTTTGCTATAACCACCTTGCAATAGTAACTAATTTAGAACTAATTTTGATTTTAGATGTCTTTATGGCATGGCGATTTATTATTGATAGAATTCCGACAGTACTTTCAGTGATAGAGCCTTTAGCCTTTATAAATAAAGGAATACCTTATTTGGAGCAATACAGTTTCTTGCATCAAAGCTGTTCAAATTAGACTGGCCCTTGAATCAGCATGCATCTCTATCAGTGGCTCTGCGCTGCTGCTCTGCATCTCTGCATGCCTTGTTGTGTATTCTCTGGAGAGCCCGAGCACATGCATAATTAAAGCAGTCTTCTCTATCTGGGTCTGCACTGCAGCACACATGGTCTGCTCTGTCAGCAGCGAAGACGTAGAACATGAACGCATGGTGGCTGAGCCGGAGATTCCTTCTCCATCCCCTCCGCACTCCGAGAGGGCTGCCGGTTTGCCTCTTGTGATTTCAATTAGGACTCGGTGCCCGACGGGACAAATTCAATTGGGTGCATTCCGCTGTCCGTCCCTCGTGTTGTTCGGTCCTTCATAAGTGATCAAATGGCTCGGAGGGATCTGATTGAAGCTGCCATGTTTGTAGCCCATCTGGTTTGCCAAAGAGGCTCTTGGCATGCAAAGCCATCAGGCCCTTTCAAACTGTTGGCAGTGGCACACAGTGTTGGCATTCCCTTCTAGACGGCGAAGGGAAGAGAGAATACAAGCCTGAGTGGTGAAAATGCTGAACGACTTTGAAAACTCTGTTTTGTAAAGGCAGCCCAACTAATTTCCTTTTCTCAAAACATGTCTTCAGTGGGTGTTTCGATGAATCTGAACTCTTATTTTGTCCCCTAGATACAATTGTTGATATATGTTGATATTATATATACAAACATGAAACATGTTTTATATGTCTTCTTCTTCTTCTTCTTCTTCTTCTTCTTCTTCTTCTTCTTCTTCTTCTTCTTCTTCTTCTTCTTCTTCTTCTTCTTCTTCTTCTTCTTCTTCTTCTTCTTCTTCTTCTTCTTCTTCTTCTTCTTCTTCTTCTTCTTCTTCTTCTTCTTATTAAATATTTTGTTCTTTAGACATTTGGGGTATACTACTCATGATGTGAATTCTTATTCACTACCTACCGAGTGAATAAACGTTAGCTTCAAAGCTAGATACTACAGTAACAGAGGCTGTAGTAGAAGATAGCATGCTGTTTTATTGTCATATTTTAATAGATTCATTGATCTTTTACTAAAGGGGCACTTCACCAAAAAACAATGCTGATTTATTTTGCACATAATCTCACGCGCAAAAAGTGTAAACAGTTTTGAACACATTCATTTTGTTTGACAATTATTGAGAGATTTTTTTTTGAATATGGCCACTGGTGATGTCATCAGGGACATTGAATCCTTGTGTCTTGTTAATAGGGAGGTGTAGTGGTTACATAATTTTCGTTTTTTCCTGTTCCACCCTCTGTTCCACTTAACACTTTGAGCGCCACGCCGGGTTTTCCTTTTTACCCGCTGAATGCCACCATCGGCGCCAATGTTAACGTTAATATCGCCTAATCTATGTTTTAAATTATGGCTATGTGTCTAATCTGCCCATCGCATTATCAAAGACTATTTTCCAGTCAGTGCTGTCAAGGCAGATTGTTTTTTTATCGCGTCGTTTCCGTTTCAGAGCATTTAGAAAAGCACCCGTTTTCAGATAAAAAACAGCCCATTCTGGAGCATTCTATGAAAATCGCCTTTTACTGGAATATTCCACAACGTTGATATTCGTCAGCCTTTTTATGAATCGTTTTCAAATAAACGCTAGATGATCAATATTATACGTGCACGCAAGCACATTCGAGCCGCGCACGGATAATCGCCCCGTTGATTTCCTCTCTGACTTTTACAGTGAAACCGAAAGCGGACATTTCACAAAACAGCTTATAACTTCATCAAACTTACTCTGATTATCCTAACACTGATAACATAGAGTCCTTACCTGACATCAGATGGTATCCAACTGGTATATTCCAATTCCTGATCACCATTCGAAAAAATCGATAAGTGTATGGATCCAACGCGATACAGTAGAACTCCATGATCAGCGGGGATCTGAGGTTCCAGAATGAACTGTGGTAACCCCGGCTGGATCAGTGGACTGGAAAATGTGGAGTACCGGATTTTTTTCCCCATTCATTTTCATTGAGTCCATTCCAAAATCACTTATGTCATCTGGGAGACGACAGGGGGCGCTTTTTTCCACAATGATCGCCGGCGCCGCTCGGCTATACTCGGGTAGGCTCGGGTGATGCAATATGATTTCAGATCGCTAAAAAAAAATAAAAAAATTCAGAGAAATCTCGTGAGTGGCTTTCAACCACCTATAAAAAAACACGAGTTATCTCGTGAGTGGCACGGAAAGTGTTAATGTATTTCCCCATTGACCATTTCTAAATCGACTCGTTTTAGATAAATAAAGCATTAACGTTGGCATGGTGTACCTTTCGGTGCGTATTTATCCACAATCTATAGCTCAACATGAAAATATTCGCAATTAATCGTAAAGGTAGCAAAATAACAACGTTTATGTTTTCGTTCGCTGGGAAACTACACTGCTATTTGGCGCTGCTGACTGTCGTCACCACAGTGTAGCCTCCTGCCTGTAGTCACAGACCTAGGATCAGATTTCCCTTACATTCCATAAGCTTAACAATTCGTACAATGGGAAAATAACTGACCCTGAATCTGTGGCTACTAGTATCTGTTTCACCCAACACTAGTGCTCTGGTGATCATAGCCATTTATCTCTAAAGCACTATTTGCAAAAGCCACAACCACGTTACCATATTTGTATTTATAATTTAAATCGTATAACGTTATTTCGCTGCATATTAAATCACTGTAAATACTAATGTAAATCATTGTTTCGTTGTACATATTGTGTATAGTTTATAACGTTATTGTTTTTTACATGACGTTAGTAGCTAGCTAGCTTGCTAGCCGGCATTCCCGAAACTCCTAACATGCCCCGATTTAAAATGGTTCTCTCCTCTTTGTATACCTTTGTCCTCACAAACAAAGTATTCTGCCAGGGAACTTATGGACACGACAGTAGTAGTAGTTATAAGGTTTTTGAGCTTGTAAAGTTGTAGCTAGCTAGCTTGCTAGCCGGCATGATGCGTGTGCAGTGCTTGCCCCACAGGTCTGAGAAGAGGACCTGCACATTTTACTCATTCCCGAAACTCCTCTACATGTCCCAATTTAAAATGGTTCACGACAGTAGACATTGCTAACGTCTAGTACGTTTAGCTAGGTCATATTAACGTTAAAAAAAACCTTATAACTACCTTTATTTCAACCAAAAATGCTTAAACAATAATGTTAGTGGTAGAAGGGAACTCATTTTGTGCAAAAATGGAAAGCTTGCCAATGTTCATGTGGCAGAATTGTTACAATAGCCGATAATCCATTTCCCCAATGATAAATCCCTATACGGGTGGAACAACCAGTGATGTCAGACTACACCTCCCTATTACAGCTCAATGAAATGATAAGGTAGCAGTCCCTATTTTTGGAATTACCTATTACCTATTATTTTTGGAATTACCTAATTAACACAACACAAGGATGCAGTGTCCCTAATGACATCATGGCCATATTCAAATACAAAAAAAAAACAGGGAGTCAGTTTCTTCATATTGGATACATTCAAACTCATTAACTCTCAATAACACTCAAACCAAAAATTCCATTCTCAAAAGCAATGTCTCTTTCCAGAAATCATGACCTGTTACTCAAGACAATCCATTCACATTTACATTTACATTTAGTCATTTAGCTGACGCTTTTATCCAAAGTGACTTACAAGTTCTGACTGTACGACAAGTCATCAGGAAGGGCACAACTCAGCTATCAGCTGAGTAACAATGTTCATCAAATTGTTGAGTGCAGTGTAGGTTAGTTTATTAGGACAAGTGCATGACAGTAAGGTTAGTTAGGGTTCGATTTTTTTTTTAATTTTTCTTTTCCCGATCCACAGACCTTGCTGTGACCAATTTCATGTAGGAACTATTTTCTACCAAGTACACCCCCATTCACTATGGAGGGTGTAGTTTGGTAGAAAATAGTTCATACATGAAACTGCTCACAACAAGGTATGTGGATTATCTTGAGTAACAGGTCATGATTTCTGGAAATATCAAATGTATATTTTGGTGCTTTGAGCTCTACAAACTGAGTGCCATTCAGCTCTATTATATTGGAGTGATGGCAGATATCTCTATGGCAGATATCTCCAAAACTAAGCGAATCCCACCGAAACGATCAGGATGAATATAGATAGCAGTAAGGGGAAAATATGTGTGTTTCTTTTTTATTATTTTGTGTGAACTGCCCCTTTGGACTGCATTTATATAGCTCTTTTATCCAAAGTACTTTACAACTTATGCCTCACATTCACCCATGCATGGTGCCAACCTGCTCATCTGGAGCATTTAGGGGTTAAGTGTCTAGCTCAAGGACACTTGGACACGCTGCCGGGAGGAGCCGGAATCGAACCGGGAACCTTCAGATTACCAGACGACCGCTTTACCTCCTGAGCCACTGATTCCCCTTTAAAGTTATCTTCATTCCATGTTTCTCTCTCACTTATATTAATTGTGTGAGAGTTACCCATTTACAAAGGATGTTTTGCTATTACCATGTTTCATCAGCTCTGGAACTCACTGCCCCAAGACATTAAGGACTCAGAGTCCACTCTGAACTCACTGCCCCAAGACGTTAAAGGGGAACTATCTTATCAATGGCCTTTTTCAGTGTTTAGCATTGTTTCCTAGCTATATGGACTTATATTAATAGGATCTATGTCTCTAATTCTCATATTGGCGCATTCTTCCAATTCTCCTCTCACAATATTCACCCTCACTGAACTGAGTCATCTGAAAATGTGCTGATCTGTGATGTCAGAGATGTCTCAGCTGCATAATAATGTGGCAACTCAGGCACCAGGCCACACAGTGGTTGGAGCCCAGCGTCAAAACGGCTCGAGATCTTGAGGTAGAGAAATGCTGTTTTTGAGTACTTGATTAGAAATACAAAACAATGAATTAAAAAAAAAAAAAAACATAGACTCACAGGAATTGTGCCCAAATAGTGAAAGAAATAGTAAAATAGTTCCCCTTTAAGGACTCAGAGTCCACTCTGAACTCACTGCCCCAAGACATTAAGGACTCAGAGTCCACTCTGAACTCACTACTCCACCTCAAGACACATGCTGGTGCTCTAGTGCCACATCCATAGTGCCACATCTAGTGGCTGAATGTTACCTATAGCACCTTCAAGTATTAACAATGTGCTTTCTCTATTCCAGGGTTCATTCCTTGGTCGGCTGAGACACTTTGTTGACATCATTAACCCTAGCACCCTTTTTGTGTCTGAGGTAAGGTTTTCTGTTCAAAACATATTTTAATGAGAGTATATCTTAAATGTAAAGCATGAATTTTAAGTAAACACATTTTGAAGTACAACTATGGCATGTATAATAAATCACAGTGCCCTATATCAATATCCTGGTTAAACGACAGCTTTCTACCTGAATAATTACACAAGTTTATAATAGTTCAGATTTTTGGAACCCTGGGCCTATTTCTTATTTATCAATGATGATGTTGATTAGTAGAGTCCTTTCTCAGCATAATCCATGCTGTTCCTCATACTAGCTCTGGCTAGTTAGCCACAAACCATTGCAAAGTCAATGGGGACAAGCTCCTGTCTGTACAAGCTGACTGAGGCTCACTGAAATTTACTCCACAGTACACACACAGTAGATTTCAATGAGTTTCATGAGTGCTGATAACTACAGCACAGCATAACTCATAAATGTCCTGACAAGTTTAATTTTTGCTTATTTGTGATACTCTGTATGCACCCAATTCAAAGTTATAGCCGCATTTCCTTTCAAAGTAATTTGGTCGTGGATATCTGGATTTGGTACAGATTGTGGCTCTCTTGGGCAGAGCTGTTTAGCAGGCTGTGACGTACAGGCGTAGAGACAGCTCTGTGTAGGAATGTGCAGAGCAACATCATCGTTGGTAAGAAAGAAATAGGGCTGGGGTTCCAAAAAGCACAACTATCCCTTTAATTAAAGTTCCAATCCTGATTTTATTCTATTTTATTTTGTTACCCTATAGGTCTAAATGTGCCATTTATATAACCCTAACCCCAACACAGCAAAAACAATTAAAATCCTCATAATTTCCTGTCAAGTCCAATCAAATTGGATTTCTATGACACATTTGATATGCAAGGGAAATCAAATATAGCTGCGCAGGAATACGACAATAATACAAGAAAAGTGCAAATCCACATACAATTTGGAGAATACATAACTAAAGCATAGAAAGAACATCCCTCCCCAGTCATATGCACACACTCACATCCTCACATACAGCATTAGTCGCTGTATCAAGCTGACTTCAATCCAACAACCACTGTGTTTACTTTTAACTTTTTCTTTTTTGGACTGTTATGTAGGTCAGATTTGAGTGGGTGTAGGGGAGGGGCTGCTATTGTTGGACACACCTTTGGCCACGAGAGGTCTGGAGAAATTCACAGTATGATAAGTTATTATATTCATAGTATTCGATCGCAGACATCTTGGTCGCAAACAACAGGTGATTGCAATCAATCGGTGATTATCATTAAATGACAACTGTGGCTAATGAGCTGTACCATTGCACCATGAATAGCTATAATATATAGGGCTATATATTTAAAATATAATATATATAACAGTAGCAAGTTAGCAACCGACACATCCAAATTCAACCCACACATCAGACCAAAACAAAAATAATTAAACAAAGTGCAATACCAAGAGGGGTCTTTTGCCTAGAATTCACTGTTTGACGACATTACAGATTCAACCTTTAAGTGTTACCTCAAGTCTCGTGTCTGTTTGCTGCCAGCGTGATACAACATTGTCAAGCCTTTACTTTTATTCTCTTATTCAGCTAAATAAACCTCTTGTCTCTCTGTGCAGAGACGACTGACAGAGTGTGTTCAAATCCTGGATGATTTTAAACATGGCACACTTCCACCTGGAGTGTCAGACCATCAGGTGAGCTAGACCGTCAGAGGCGAGGACACTGGAGAATAGATGCCCTAGATTAGCCCTGTTGTCACAACCCATAACTAGCCTCTGCTAATGTGCCCTGCACAAAAAAAGATGACACGTTCTATCATTTTCAGTCAGAAGTCACAATGGTTAATTTGCAAAATAGTCATATTTTTCATCAAAATGTTCATTTATGTCTGTGTTTTTTTCTGTGTCCTATTTTACATATCTTATTTATAATCTCTACATTTTATAGATACTTTAAACAATGTTCAGTGCCTTGCCTTCAGAAAGTATTCAGCCCCTTCACTTTCCACATTGTCTTAAATTAGACTTAATTTAAATAGGATTAGATTAAATGCATTTTTGCCATCAATCTACACAATACCCCATAATGATTTACAATTTACAATTGAGTCATTTAGCTGACGCTTTTTTCCAAAGCGACTTACAGATTGTGAACAACATGTCACCAGGAGGGGTACATCTCTGGCAGCTAAGGGTTCATTGTTCGTCAAATAGTATCAAACTTGAGTGTTACACTCTGAGTGCATAGTAGTGTAAGATCCTGATCAAACTGGCTAGTATCACGTCTTCGTCTGGTTGGCTCTCCATCCAATTCCTCTGCGTTGTGTCATTTTAATGGTCCTGACGTCTCCGATACTGGCAGATAAGATCCTTATCTCCCCCGTTAGTGCAATCCATAAACCATACTAATTCTCCACCTCCGTAAGAATTCGACACTTCGACACCGTGAGATACCTTATGAGGAAAAGCGTTGTTTTATTGCTATAAACAGAACCTCATAATCAGATGTTGTCAGATGTTATCAAATTGTATCGTTCTTGAAGAGTCTATTCTAATGATCTTTCGGTGTGTTCGTCTATCTAATGATCTTTCAGTCCAGTCTATTGTCCCTCTGTCTCTCAGTCCAACAGTGGTCAGGCCTGTTCGTTAGCCAAGACCATCCTCGTGGTAGCCGAAGCTACTGATGATGTGGCATTCCCCCCCCCCCCCCTCTGTGATAAGAGGAGAGGGAGAGTCTCTCCTGGTTTCTTCCCTCTTAGTCTCAGCCAGATTTTAGTCTGCCCTACCCGGAAACCACTGTCAGCTTTATAGGATCTTCGTCATAGAAACGATAGCCCCGCCCCTCTTCCGGTTGTCAGGCGACGCGCTGTCATGACAACCGCGTTTAACCTTTACACACACTTCAAAACGTTTCTCTACTGTTGCATTAAAGAGGTCACCCCTCTCCCTCGCTCTGGGCCTACAGTACACTCGCTCTTATCTGTGTTCTTCCAAGGAATGCAAAACAAAACACCCTCGCTGGCAGTGTATTCAATCCACTGGTCACCGTTCTATCACCGTCTTCCATGCACCTTTCGATCTACCATTTTAGCTGTGGTCCCCCCAATCTATACATCACATACATTGAAAAAGCACCCCAAATCCCTCAGTAGTATAATAGACATATTAGCAAGATAGGTAGTAGTATAAGAATAGTAGCATAGTGTTAGTAAGTAAAATGTTTTCCTTTTTTTCTTAAGTTTGTTAAAGTTTGTTTATTAAAATTGAAATACAGAAATTCCAAAAAGAACATATTTGTACTGCATGCAAAACACTGCATTGTATTGGCCCAAAACCACACCGGATTAGCATGAATTGGGCATGACTGTAAATGACATGTAATAATATCTCATTCAACACATCTCAAGCTTATGGTTCCATTGAACCCCTTTTCATTCAGACATCTTTAGGTTTAGGTTCAGAGGTTAAGCGCCCTCTTCGAAAATGTACATGCCCACTTTTTCCCACGTCAAAATGTACGTATTTACAACTTATGGAACATAATTTACCTCCTTTTCCTGTGAGCCTGCATGACATGGCCGATGTTTTTGAATTTTCTGTGGTGTCTAGCTTAATACGATAAGAAGAAGAGGGCTGAATACTTTCCGAAAGCACTGTGTATTTGGTGGTACTTAACTTTACGATGACCTTATACAAGTGCATTACTGCATGTGTAACTTTGAAGGACATTTTTGTCAAAAACATGGCTTGGTGACACTTGCTATTCAATAGAACAATTAATAATAGATTGATATTGATAACAGATTGATATTGATTATATAAATAATAAAGACAATATAAAAACTCTGTAATAGACACCGTCTTTTCAACCGTGTATAAAACTGAAAATGTTTCTGTGGTCACTCAGTGAATAACAATGATTAAGTCATAGATGTTAATCTACAATGTAAAATGTCGACACAACAAACAACAGCCACCTTCCTTAAGTTCAGTTGTGCTGTTTACTTCTGCAGCTATGGGAAGCCCAGAAGGTCAAGCAGGTAAGTGGTTTGGAGGGGGTCAGAGTTCAACCTTGGTTAATTGTGATTCCATACATTCAATACATTCTCCCTAATCTCCTGTCAGCATGATGATGATGATGTCATGATGTGTGTGCGTGCAGGCCATCATTCATCCTGACACAGGAGAGAAGATCTTCATGCCATTCCGAATGTCAGGTACGACGCCAGATGAAGATCCCTACCTTTTTATTTCACTTTTTTCCTTTTCATTGTCATTTTTACACTGACTATTATTTTTACACTATGCAGGTTATGTACCATTTGGAACACCGATTGTGAGTCCTACACACAAAAGAAACATCATTTCATATATTTTGTGTACACAATATTCAACCTCTGAAGTTGACTATGCTACATACAACTGCAACTTTTGAAGTTGTATGTAGCTGTCCATTTGATACAGCCATTCCAGTAACACGCTCATTTATAAACCTTGTTTGGAAATAGATGGAACCAGCAGCATTGGATATATTCTGTCAAATAATTACATCTCATTACCTGGTTTCGTCTAGGTCATCGGCCTTCTTCTTCCTAACCAGACTGTGCTCTCTACCATTCTGTGGCAGGTAGTGTGTGAATATTGAACACATTGTAAAATACATACCATTTGTGGCCCATGGTCAAAACATCCACCCTGGAGGTGTGTGTCATTCATTTAGTCTGGCTGACCATCACTGAAGCAGGCCTGTGTGCTTCTTTCAGTGGCTGAACCAGAGTCACAATGCCTGCGTGACCTACGCCAACCGCAATGCTACCAAGGTAGGGATGTTTATTGAGGGCCTGTAAAAATGTTAAAACTTGATCGGGAAAAGGGGGGGGGGGGGGTTACTGAATCACAGCTATCTGGAAAACAAAGTGTTCGCCATACAGTGCTGTTTTCACAGCAGACACATCCACGTGGATGCTCCATCACAGATGTTGTTTATTCAGTGCAATTAATATGCAGAATGTCTTGTTAACTTGAGGCAGATGGTGGCTTTCTATTCCATAATAGAAGTAATGCCTTTACAAAGAACGTGTCTTACATAATTCATAGGGCTGCACAATTACATTTGTTTTGTTCTTTCAGCCCACGCCAACATCCAAGTTTCTTCAAGGCTATGTGGGAGCTGTTACTAGTGCAGTTGCCATCGCAGTGAGTTGTGGTTATATTCTCAGGTCTCATGGAGATGTGGTTGAACGGTTGTTAAGTGGCTATTCACCTGTCCTTTCTTGATCCTCTAATCAGAGCTCTGATGCTTCTGAGGAAAGCAACAGTTGTGATTGGAGCGTCAAGAAAAGAGGGTGGGGTCATGGTCAAAATTCATAGCATAGTTTATAGTAGGTAGTACCAGGCTGATGCACGCTACAGTACATGAAATATAAGGTATATTTGAAGGTGAAGGAGAAATAGTAGTATTTCTAAAATATTTGTTAATAGGTTATAAGACAGCTTTGCAAATTGGCTTGATATTACTGTTAGGTTAGACGGTGCCATTAAATCACTGTTAGGTTAGACGGTGCCATTAAATCACTGTTAGGTTAAACTGTGATTAAATCACTGTTAGGTTAAACTGTCATTAAATCAATGTTAGGTTAAACTGTCATTAAATCACTGTTAGGTTAGACGTGTCATTAAATCACTGTTAGGTTAGACGTGTCAATAAATCACTGTTAGGTTAGACGTGTAATTAAATTACTGTTAGGTTAGACGTGTAATTAAATCATTGTTAGGTTAGACGGTGTCATTAAATCACTGTTAGGTTAAACTCTCATTAAATCACTGTTAGGTTAAACTGTCATTAAATCACTGTTAGGTTAGACGGTGTCAATAAATCACTGTTAGGTTAGACGGTGTCATTAAATCACTGTTAGGTTAAACTGTGTCATTAAATCACTGTTAGGTAAAACTGTGTCATTAAATCACTGTTAGGTTAAACTGTCATTAAATCACTGTTAGGTTAAACTGTGTCATTAAATCACTGTTAGGTTAGACGTGTCATTAAATCACTGTTAGGTTAGACGTGTCAATAAATCACTGTTAGGTTAGACGTGTCATTAAATCACTGTTAGGTTAAACTGTGTTATTAAATCACTATTAGGTTAGACGTGTCATTAAATCACTGTTAGGTTCGACGTGTCATTAAATCACTGTTAGGTTAAACTGTGTCATTAAATCATTGTTAGGTTAGACGTGTCATTAAATCACTGTTAGGTTAGACTGTGTCATTAAATCACTATTAGGTTTTTTTTTTGATCCACTTTTTCTCCCATTTTTCTATATTTTCTCCCATCCCAATTTCGTATCATCCAATTCAACCCTCCCCTGTCACAAACGCTGTTTCTTGCCTCCCACAAGCCGGCTGCAATGTGGACTAAGTCATACATAGCACAAGTCCCCTCCGGTACTTGAGGTAACAGCAGTCGCATCTTTTCACCTGCGCAGCTCGATCTCTCAGTGTCGAGGAGTAACGCGTGGGAGGCTCACGCTGCCCCCGACACTTCCTGATTCTACTGCGCAGGCGCACCAACCGACTTGTAGGAGTCGCTTGTTCACAACGTTCGATCCCCACCCTTCAGTTTTCCCTCCCCGTAATACGGCCAATGTGTATTACTGCGGACGACCAGCTAAACTGAAAACAATGTGGAGAGCTGGATTCGAACACGCGAATCCTAGCGTCTCCACACTGGTGGCGAGTGCCTTGCCCACTACACCACCTAGCCGCCCTTAAATCACTATTAGGTTAAACTGTGTCATTAAATCATTGTTAGGTTAGACGTGTCATTAAATCGCTATTAGGTTAGACGTGTCATTAAATCACTGTTGTGTCTTGTGCTGCAGGTGGGACTGAACACAGTGATTAAGAAGGCCAACAGGTTGAGCCCTGCCACCCGAATGATCATACAGAGACTTGTCCCCTTCCCTGCCGTGGGTATGTTTTCCAAGGACAGCTTGTCTTACTAGTTAAATATCGTGACACAGTATAGACTGTGGAAGAGAGTAGATACTGCATCTACTGTAGATACTGCATAGTGTTTAAAGCAGGGGTCGGCAACCTGCGGCTCCGGAGCCGCATGCGGCTCTTTAGCCAATCAGCTGCGGCTCCCTGGCCCAAAAAAAATAAAGATATTTCTTTTTATTTTTTTACTTTTTTTGTTTTACTTTTTTTTTGGAGATCGATGTCATACTGTGACACTGAAATGAAATAATATTTCATCAACTAAAATATTTAGTCAACTAAAATATTTCATCAACTAAAATTACATTACGTCACACCCCGCGCCTCTCCCTGCCGTCTGCAAGTGGCTAATCTTGAGTTTCCGACCCCCCAGTAAGCTAACTATGGATAAATCCAAAAAAAAGGAAAGTCTGAGGAAAATAGAGGGTTTAATTCAGCTATAGGGCGACAATAATGTGGTCAAGAGGCATGGTTTCTATCTTTAGCCTTTAAGCGGCGTGGTTTATTCATTCACATGGTATGAGCAGCAGCACATGAGGTCTCCTCTCACTGAGAGGCTGGGGGGAAAGAGGTAGAGTAGGAGGAGACATCTCTATTTATACTCACCACCTGGTGGTGTCTTGAGTGGCTCCGCCTAGAGCGCCCTCTAGTGGAAACAGTTATATATGCAGTTAGACAGTTACTAACAATCCTACATAGAACCTCTGACTTCAACAAAGTGGACTACTTTTTATTTTATAAATGTTCCACAAATAAGGAAAGGACCCTAATATACCTGAATAGTTCAGGGTTTTATTTCAAAGTCGGTCTACAGACACAGCCAGTATTTTTTCTCCTCTTCATAAGAGTTTGAGGTTTTCCTTTGTTATAACAGGTAAAAACAGCAATAAAAAGTCAAAATTTTTCGTTTTGTTGCTTTATAATTCCATTAATGCAACAAACTGTGTGCTATAAGTATAAAGTATAATAAATCGCAAATTACTTTGGGTATGCAATTGTCAGGTGTTTTATGCTAAATGTGGGGTATGCTTGGGGATATATAAAACGTTATACACTGTGCTATCTTCATTTTAAGGGTAAATAGGTTGTGCGGCTCCCTGAGCATTTTATTCAGTGGGGGAAAAGTGGCTCTTTTGATAGTAAAGGTTGCTGACCCCTGGTTTAAAGGAACGCTCCAACATTAAGGGTCCTTTAAGGTCACTCTATTGTGTTTTATGTGAAGAGCCATCCTATAATTCTGATTATTTATAAACCGCTCTATGTTTTTTCTGTATGGCACAAGCCTTAAAATGTGATAGTTACCTTATAGTCTGACTGACTATATGTTGACTGCACACATAAGCCTCCCATTGGCTATTTCAGTTGGAATTCTCCACCGCTTACACTTGCTGTTTTTCTTTACCATTTTCAAAATCTAGTTGCCAAGCTACATTCTTATGATGGAAAACACATCCCCTGATGCTATTCTGTGAGTTGCATTCTGGGCTTAGCACCACCCTAGATGACTGTGATTGGTTTGAGAAATACAAACAAGCCAGGGCATTATTTCCTCCCTAGTGTGCAATGATAATGTGTTCTCCTGTGCTGGCACTGAGTAGAGATAGGTCTGGCAATACGAGTCAAGTTACCTCATGATGACATCCATTATTGTACAGTAGATGTTACAGGTACTCTGATCTAGGACTCCACGATATGGGAAGAAATATCATATTGTGAGTGTTTTTCACAGATATTAACTTTTTCAACTTTTCTACATTACTGGTTTGGATCTCTCAGCAGCTCTCCTGTGTTAGATTGTGGAAACATCTTTTCATATTATCTGTGGGCTTGAGGGAGGCTTGTGGTTCTGGTATTTCACTCAACTAATGAATGGATAATGAATAACCCATTCTGATGTATGTGAAATACACTGTGAGGCATGTATGTAAACAATCAGGCACTTCTGGATTCTACAGGAGCAAAATGACAGTGCTATGTTTGTTTGGGGCTGTAAATTGACGTTTTCAAAGGGAAATGGCAAAAAGTTTACATTTAATGTAAAGCTTATGCTTGGATATTCTGACTATCCTCATGGGAATTGAAACAATGCTAATCCATTCCTCGTTACATCTCAATGACATCATACTTTTAAGACTTTGTTCATGTTCACACAAATATTGAGTTGAGAAAGAGTTGTTCATGTTCACACAAATATTGATAGGGCTGTAGGAATAACATATGATTCTGTACTATAATATTCCCTTTTAAAGGGATAGAACAGACTTTTGGAACCCTATCCCTGTTTGCTACATTACCAATGATGATGTTGATTGATAAGATTCCTTTCATTCTTAGCATAGTCCATGCTGTTCCTCATACTGGCTACTAGCCCAGGCTACTTAGCCACAAGCCAATGCAAAGACAGTGGGTTCAAGCTGTCTGTACAAGCTGACTGAAGACAACTGAAGTCTGCTCCACAGTACAGTATCTAGACCTGTTCGCCGACGACATCATGACGAATACGCAGACCCGAGGCAGAAAGGAACATAATCCTGGTCAGAACAACGGGGCAGACTACAATATATTTGCATTTGTAGGCGGCTGGGTGGCGTAGCGGAGATTGCGCTCGTCACCAATGCAAGAGACTCCGGTATCGAATCCCAGTCTCAGCATTGCCTTCGACTTGGGCCGGCCGTCGTACTGGCTCATTTGGCAGAGTCAGCGGGAGGGAAGTCGATGGGTGGGGATTGGACGTTGTGAACAGCGACTCCTACAAGTCGGTTGGGTGACGCCTGCACAGCAGTATCTGGGGCAGTGTGAGCCTCCCACGCGTTACTCCTCGCCACTGAGAGTCCACGCTGTCTGGTGAAAAGATGCGACAGGCTGCCTCCTCGTGTACCGGAGGGGACACGTGATGCAAGGCTTCTATCCTCACTACAACCGACCAGTGGGGGGCATAGTCTAGCAACGTTCAAGACAGGGGAGGGAAGAATTGGCAACACGAAATTGGGATGGGAGAAAAATAGAAAATGAGGAGAAAAAGTGGATACAAATATATATATATTTGCATTTGTTAGCCATGCTAGCGATCTAAACAATCAATACATGCCAAAGCTAGATATGTAAAAGGTGAAAGACTCACACTCACAGCCATGCTGATTTGGCTAAATGACATCCAGACGTTTTCGTTTGAAACTACTTTTAGTCAGGGGAGTGCCATGGTTTCTCCATAGAGCCCCGTTGTACTTCTTTTGGCGCAGCAGGTCGCGCAGGTCCGGGGTAACTTAGTCACGTGACTCATTTGGTATTGCTGATTGGCTCGAACACGGTATGTTTGTAAATGTTACTGTAGCGTACATTATGTCAATGTCTACTGAATGTGCCTTTAGCGAAACAGCCAATGGGGATCCTATTCGCTAAATGATTAACAATGTCAGACCATTGAAAGTGCTCGCTTTTCTCTCCCTGTCCACAGCCTGTGCTAACATTTGCAACGTGGGTCTCATGAGGCACAATGAGCTGTCGGAGGGCGTCGATGTGCTGGACAGCAACGGAAACGTGGTGGGGTCTTCCATAATAGCTGCCAAGCATGTGAGTCTAGGACTGCTGGGACCTCACCTGAACATACGGTGAAACCACAATGTGTGCGCACACTACTTCAGATGCTACTGTAGTTTATATCCCAATAAGGTCTTAGTCAGGATACAGTGTTTATACAGTGTACTCTAGATACTAGCTTATATCCCAATAAGGTCTTAGTCAGGATACAGTGTTTATACAGTGTACTCCAGATACTAGCTTATAAACCAATAAGGTCTTAGTCAGGATACAGTGTTTATACAGTGTACTCCAGATACTAGCTTATATCCCAATAAGGTCTTAGTCAGGATACAGTGTTTATACAGTGTACTCCAGATACTAGCTTATATCCCAATAAGGTCTTAGTCAGGATACAGTGTTTATACAGTGTACTCTAGATACTAGCTTATATCCCAATAAGGTCTTAGTCAGGATACAGTGTTTATACAGTGTACTCCAGATACTAGCTTATATCCCAATAAGGTCTTAGTCAGGATACAGTGTTTATACAGTGTACTCCAGATACTAGCTTATATCCCAATAAGGTCTTAGTCAGGATACAGTGTTTATACAGTGTACTCCAGATACTAGCTTATATCCCAATAAGGTCTTAGTCAGGATACAGTGTTTATACAGTGTACTCCAGATACTAGCTTATATCCCAATAAGGTCTTAGTCAGGATACAGTGTTTATACAGTGTACTCCAGATACTAGCTTATATCCCAATAAGGTCTTAGTCAGGATACAGTGTTTATACAGTGTACTCTAGATACTAGCTTATAAACCAATAAGGTCTTAGTCAGGATACAGTGTTTCTACAGTGTACTCCAGATACTAGCTTATAAACCAATATGGCCTTAGTCAGGATAAGGTGTTTCTACAGTGTACTCCAGATACTAGCTTATACAGTGGTGGAAGAGGTACACAGTTCCTTTACTTAAGTAAAAGTAGAAATACCCAAATAAATTAGTACTCTGGTAAAAGTCCATTGAAATTCTACTTAAGTAAAAGTACAAATTATACATGACATTTGTATATTCCAGTGCTTGGATTGCAGATCCTCACCTGTACCTTTGATTACACGGCTTGCTTTCTTATATTCTTATATTCAGAGTTCATTATATTGTTTACAATACATTTCTATCTTTATTAGTGTGGGTGACCTGGCGAACACACCCCCTCAGTGTATCTCTTGAACCGTTTGTCGTAGAGACTTGCGGATTGTGCCATTGTACTCGGTGTAATAGTGTAATAGTGTGTAATAGTGTAATAGTGTGTAATAGTGTAATAGTGTGTAATAGTGTGTAATAGTGTGTAATAGTGTAATAGTGTGTAATAGTGTAATAGTTGTAATAGTGTAATAGTGTGTAATAGTGTGTAATAGTGTGTAATAGTGTAATAGTGTGTAATAGTGTAATAGTGTGTAATAGTGTAATAGTGTAATAGTGTGTAATACTGTAATAGTGTAATAGTGTGTAATAGTGTAATAGTGTAATAGTGTGTAATAGTGTAATAGTGTGTAATAGTGTAATAGTGTGTAATAGTGTGTAATAGTGTAATAGTGTGTAATAGTGTGTAATAGTGTAATATTGTGTAATAGTGTGTAATAGTGTAATAGTGTGTAATAGTGTAATATTGTGTAATAGTGTAATAGTGTGTAATAGTGTAATAGTGTGTAATAGTGTGTAATAGTGTAATAGTTGTAATAGTGTAATAGTGTGTAATAGTGTGTAATAGTGTGTAATAGTGTAATAGTGTAATAGTGTAATAGTGTGTAATAGTGTAATAGTGTAATAGTGTGTAATACTGTAATAGTGTAATAGTGTGTAATAGTGTAATAGTGTAATAGTGTGTAATAGTGTAATAGTGTGTAATAGTGTAATAGTGTGTAATAGTGTGTAATAGTGTAATAGTGTGTAATAGTGTGTAATAGTGTAATATTGTGTAATAGTGTGTAATAGTGTAATAGTGTGTAATAGTGTAATATTGTGTAATAGTGTAATAGTGTGTAATAGTGTAATAGTGTAATAGTGTGTAATAGTGTAATAGTGTGTAATAGTGTAATAGTGTGTAATAGTGTAATAGTGTGTAATAGTGTAATAGTGTAATAGTGTGTAATAGTGTAATAGTGTAATAGTGTGTAATAGTGTGTAATAGTGTAATAGTGTAATAGTGTGTAATAGTGTAATAGTGTGTAATAGTGTAATAGTGTGTAATATTGTGTAATAGTGTAATAGTGTAATAGTGTGTAATAGTGTAATAGTGTGTAATAGTGTGTAATAGTGTGTAATAGTGTAATAGTGTGTAATAGTGTAATAGTGTAATAGTGTGTAATAGTGTAATAGTGTGTAATAGTGTAATAGTGTGTAATAGTGTAATATTGTGTAATAGTGTAATAGTGTAATAGTGTGTAATAGTGTGTAATAGTGTAATAGTGTGTAATAGTGTAATAGTGTGTAATAGTGTAATAGTGTGTAATAGTGTAATAGTGTGTAATAGTGTAATAGTGTGTAATAGTGTAATAGTGTAATAGTGTGAATAGTATAATAGTGTGTAATAGTGTAATAGTGTGTAATAGTATAATAGTGTAATAGTGTGTAATAGTGTGTAATAGTGTAATAGTGTGTAATAGTCTAATAGTGTAATAGTGTGTAATAGTGTGTAATAGTGTAATAGTGTAATAGTGTGTAATAGTGTAATAGTGTAATAGTGTGTAATAGTGTAATGTAATAGTGTAATAGTGTAATATTGTGTAATAGTGTGTAATAGTGTAATAGTGTGTAATAGTGTAATAGTGTGTAATAGTGTAATAGTGTAATAGTGTGTAATAGTGTAATAGTGTAATAGTGTGTAATAGTGTGTAATAGTGTGTAATAGTGTAATAGTGTGTAATAGTGTGTAGTAGTGTAATAGTGTGTAGTAGTGTAATAGTGTGTAATAGTGTGTAATAGTGTAATAGTGTGTAATAGTGTAATAGTGTGTAATAGTGTAATAGTGTAATAGTGTGTAATAGTATAATAGTGTGTAATAGTGTAATAGTGTGTAATAGTATAATAGTGTAATAGTGTGTAATAGTGTAATAGTGTGTAATAGTGTAATAGTGTGTAATAGTGTAATAGTGTAATAGTGTGTAATAGTGTAATAGTGTGTAATAGTGTGTAATAGTGTAATAGTGTGTAATAGTGTAATAGTGTGTAATAGTGTAATAGTGTGTAATAGTGTAATAGTGTGTAATAGTGTGTAATAGTGTAATAGTGTGTAATAGTGTAATAGTGTAATAGTGTGTAATAGTGTAATAGTGTAATAGTGTGTAATAGTGTAATAGTGTAATAGTGTGTAATAGTGTAATAGTGTGTAATAGTCTAATAGTGTAATAGTGTGTAATAGTGTGTAATAGTGTAATAGTGTGTAATAGTGTAATAGTGTGTAATAGTGTAATAGTGTAATAGTGTAATGTAATAGTGTAATAGTGTAATATTGTGTAATAGTGTGTAATAGTGTAATAGTGTGTAATAGTGTAATAGTGTGTAATAGTGTGTAATAGTGTAATAGTGTGTAATAGTGTGTAATAGTGTAATAGTGTGTAATAGTGTAATAGTGTGTAATAGTGTGTAATAGTGTAATAGTGTAATAGTGTAATAGTGTGTAATAGTGTAATAGTGTAATAGTGTGTAATAGTGTAATAGTGTGTAATAGTGTAATAGTGTGTAATAGTGTAATAGTGTGTAATAGTGTAATAGTGTGTAATAGTGTAATAGTGTGTAATAGTGTAATAGTGTGTAATAGTGTAATAGTATAAGTGTGTAATAGTGTGTAATAGTGTGTAATAGTGTGTAATAGTGTAATAGTGTGTAATAGTGTGTAATAGTGTGTAATAGTGTAATAGTGTGTAATAGTGTAATAGTGTGTAATAGTGTGTAATAGTGTAATAGTGTAATAGTGTAATAGTGTGTAATAGTGTAATAGTGTGTAATAGTGTAATAGTGTGTAATAGTGTAATAGTGTGTAATAGTGTAATAGTGTGTAATAGTGTAATAGTGTGTGATAGTGTAATAGTGTAATAGTGTGTAATAGTGTAATAGTGTGTAATAGTGTAATAGTGTGTAATAGTGTAATAGTGTGTAATAGTCTAATAGTGTAATAGTGTGTAATAGTGTGTAATAGTGTAATAGTGTGTAATAGTGTAATAGTGTAATAGTGTGTAATAGTGTAATGTAATAGTGTAATAGTGTAATATTGTGTAATAGTGTGTAATAGTGTAATAGTGTGTAATAGTGTAATAGTGTGTAATAGTGTAATAGTGTAATAGTGTGTAATAGTGTAATAGTGTGTAATAGTGTAATAGTGTAATAGTGTGTAATAGTGTAATAGTGTGTAATAGTGTAATAGTGTGTAATAGTGTAATAGTGTGTAGTAGTGTAATAGTGTGTAGTAGTGTAATAGTGTAATAGTGTGTAATAGTGTGTAATAGTGTAATAGTGTGTAATAGTGTAATAGTGTAATAGTGTGTAATAGTATAATAGTGTGTAATAGTGTAATAGTGTGTAATAGTATAATAGTGTAATAGTGTGTAATAGTGTAATAGTGTGTAATAGTGTAATAGTGTGTAATAGTGTGTAATAGTGTAATAGTGTAATAGTGTGTAATAGTGTAATAGTGTGTAATAGTGTAATAGTGTAATAGTGTGTAATAGTGTGTAATAGTGTAATAGAGTGTAATAGTGTAATAGTGTGTAATAGTGTAATGTAATAGTGTAATAGTGTAATATTGTGTAATAGTGTGTAATAGTGTAATAGTGTGTAATAGTGTAATAGTGTGTAATAGTGTAATAGTGTGTAATAGTGTAATAGTGTGTAATAGTGTAATAGTGTGTAATAGTGTGTAATAGTGTAATAGTGTGTAATAGTGTAATAGTGTGTAATAGTGTGTAATAGTGTAATAGTGTGTAATAGTGTAATAGTGTAATAGTGTGTAATAGTGTAATAGTGTGTAATAGTGTAATAGTGTGTAATAGTGTAATAGTGTGTAATAGTGTAATAGTGTGTAATAGTGTAATAGTGTGTAGTAGTGTAATAGTGTGTAGTAGTGTAATAGTGTAATAGTGTGTAATAGTGTGTAATAGTGTGTAATAGTGTAATAGGGTAATAGTGTGTAATAGTGTAATAGTGTGTAATAGTGTGTAATAGTGTAATAGTGTAATAGTGTAATAGTGTGTAATAGTGTAATAGTGTGTAATAGTGTAATAGTGTAATAGTGTGTAATAGTGTAATAGTGTAATAGTGTGTAATAGTGTAATAGTGTGTAATAGTGTAATAGTGTAATAGTGTGTAATAGTGTAATAGTGTGTAATAGTGTGTAATAGTGTAATAGTGTGTAATAGTGTAATAGTGTGTAGTAGTGTAATAGTGTGTAGTAGTGTAATAGTGTAATAGTGTGTAATAGTGTGTAATAGTGTAATAGTGTGTAATAGTGTGTAATAGTGTAATAGTGTGTAATAGTATAATAGTGTGTAATAGTGTAATAGTGTGTAATAGTATAATAGTGTAATAGTGTGTAATAGTGTAATAGTGTGTAATAGTGTAATAGTGTAATAGTGTGTAATAGTGTAATAGTGTGTAATAGTGTAACAGTGTAATAGTGTGTAATAGTGTAATAGTGTGTAATAGTGTAATAGTGTGTAATAGTGTAATAGTGTGTAATAGTGTAATAGTGTGTAATAGTTTAATAGTGTGTAATAGTGTAATAGTGTAATAGTGTAATAGTGTAATAGTGTGTAATAGTGTGTAATAGTGTAATAGTGTGTAATAGTGTGTAATAGTCTAATAGTGTGTAATAGTGTGTAATAGTGTAATAGTGTGTAATAGTGTAATAGTGTGTAATAGTGTAATAGTGTAATAGTGTGTAATGTAATAGTGTAATAGTGTAATATTGTGTAATAGTGTGTAATAGTGTAATAGTGTGTAATAGTGTAAAATAGTGTAATAGTGTAATAGTGTGTAATAGTGTAATAGTGTGTAATAGTGTAATAGTGTGTAATAGTGTAATAGTGTGTAATAGTGTAATAGTGTGTAATAGTGTGTAATAGTGTAATAGTGTGTAATAGTGTGTAATAGTGTAATATTGTGTAATAGTGTGTAATAGTGTAATAGTGTGTAATAGTGTGTAATAGTGTGTAATAGTGTAATAGTGTGTAATAGTGTAATAGTGTAATAGTGTGTAATAGTGTAATAGTGTGTAATAGTGTAATAGTGTGTAATAGTGTAATATTGTGTAATAGTGTAATAGTGTAATAGTGTGTAATAGTGTGTAATAGTGTAATAGTGTGTAATAGTGTAATAGTGTAATAGTGTGTAATAGTGTAATAGTGTGTAATAGTGTAATAGTGTAATAGTGTGTAATAGTGTAATAGTGTGTAATAGTGTAATAGTGTAATAGTGTGAATAGTATAATAGTGTGTAATAGTGTAATAGTGTGTAATAGTATAATAGTGTAATAGTGTGTAATAGTGTGTAATAGTGTAATAGTGTGTAATAGTCTAATAGTGTAATAGTGTGTAATAGTGTGTAATAGTGTAATAGTGTAATAGTGTGTAATAGTGTAATAGTGTAATAGTGTGTAATAGTGTAATGTAATAGTGTAATAGTGTAATATTGTGTAATAGTGTGTAATAGTGTAATAGTGTGTAATAGTGTAATAGTGTGTAATAGTGTAATAGTGTGTAATAGTGTAATAGTGTAATAGTGTGTAATAGTGTAATAGTGTAATAGTGTGTAATAGTGTAATAGTGTGTAATAGTGTGTAATAGTGTAATAGTGTGTAATAGTGTGTAGTAGTGTAATAGTGTGTAATAGTGTGTAATAGTGTAATAGTGTGTAATAGTGTAATAGTGTGTAATAGTGTAATAGTGTAATAGTGTAATAGTGTGTAATAGTATAATAGTGTGTAATAGTGTAATAGTGTGTAATAGTATAATAGTGTAATAGTGTGTAATAGTGTAATAGTGTGTAATAGTGTAATAGTGTGTAATAGTGTAATAGTGTGTAATAGTGTAATAGTGTGTAATAGTGTAATAGTGTGTAATAGTGTAATAGTGTAATAGTGTGTAATAGTGTAATAGTGTGTAATAGTGTAATAGTGTGTAATAGTGTAATAGTGTGTAATAGTGTGTAATAGTGTAATAGTGTGTAATAGTGTAATAGTGTAATAGTGTGTAATAGTGTAATAGTGTAATAGTGTGTAATAGTGTAATAGTGTAATAGTGTGTAATAGTGTAATAGTGTGTAATAGTCTAATAGTGTAATAGTGTGTAATAGTGTGTAATAGTGTAATAGTGTGTAATAGTGTAATAGTGTGTAATAGTGTAATAGTGTAATAGTGTAATGTAATAGTGTAATAGTGTAATATTGTGTAATAGTGTGTAATAGTGTAATAGTGTGTAATAGTGTAATAGTGTGTAATAGTGTGTAATAGTGTAATAGTGTGTAATAGTGTGTAATAGTGTAATAGTGTGTAATAGTGTAATAGTGTAATAGTGTAATAGTGTGTAATAGTGTAATAGTGTAATAGTGTGTAATAGTGTAATAGTGTGTAATAGTGTAATAGTGTGTAATAGTGTAATAGTGTGTAATAGTGTAATAGTGTGTAATAGTGTAATAGTGTGTAGTAGTGTAATAGTATAAGTGTGTAATAGTGTGTAATAGTGTGTAATAGTGTGTAATAGTGTAATAGTGTGTAATAGTGTGTAATAGTGTGTAATAGTGTAATAGTGTGTAATAGTGTAATAGTGTGTAATAGTGTGTAATAGTGTAATAGTGTAATAGTGTAATAGTGTGTAATAGTGTAATAGTGTGTAATAGTGTAATAGTGTAATAGTGTGTAATAGTGTGTAATAGTGTAATAGTGTGTAATAGTGTAATAGTGTGTGATAGTGTAATAGTGTAATAGTGTGTAATAGTGTAATAGTGTGTAATAGTGTAATAGTGTGTAATAGTGTAATAGTGTGTAATAGTCTAATAGTGTAATAGTGTGTAATAGTGTGTAATAGTGTAATAGTGTGTAATAGTGTAATAGTGTAATAGTGTGTAATAGTGTAATGTAATAGTGTAATAGTGTAATATTGTGTAATAGTGTGTAATAGTGTAATAGTGTGTAATAGTGTAATAGTGTGTAATAGTGTAATAGTGTAATAGTGTGTAATAGTGTAATAGTGTGTAATAGTGTAATAGTGTAATAGTGTGTAATAGTGTAATAGTGTAATAGTGTGTAATAGTGTAATAGTGTGTAATAGTGTAATAGTGTGTAGTAGTGTAATAGTGTGTAGTAGTGTAATAGTGTAATAGTGTGTAATAGTGTGTAATAGTGTAATAGTGTGTAATAGTGTAATAGTGTAATAGTGTAATAGTGTGTAATAGTATAATAGTGTGTAATAGTGTAATAGTGTGTAATAGTATAATAGTGTAATAGTGTGTAATAGTGTAATAGTGTGTAATAGTGTAATAGTGTGTAATAGTGTAATAGTGTAATAGTGTAATAGTGTGTAATAGTGTAATAGTGTGTAATAGTGTAATAGTGTGTAATAGTGTAATAGTGTAATAGTGTGTAATAGTGTAATAGTGTGTAATAGTGTAATAGTGTGTAATAGTGTAATAGTGTAATAGTGTAATAGTGTGTAATAGTGTGTAATAGTGTAATAGTGTAATAGTGTGTAATAGTGTAATAGTGTAATAGTGTGTAATAGTGTAATAGTGTAATAGTGTAATAGTGTGTAATAGTGTGTAATAGTGTAATAGAGTGTAATAGTGTAATAGTGTGTAATAGTGTAATGTAATAGTGTAATAGTGTAATATTGTGTAATAGTGTGTAATAGTGTAATAGTGTGTAATAGTGTAATAGTGTGTAATAGTGTAATAGTGTGTAATAGTGTAATAGTGTGTAATAGTGTAATAGTGTGTAATAGTGTGTAATAGTGTAATAGTGTGTAATAGTGTAATAGTGTGTAATAGTGTGTAATAGTGTAATAGTGTGTAATAGTGTAATAGTGTAATAGTGTGTAATAGTGTAATAGTGTGTAATAGTGTAATAGTGTGTAATAGTGTAATAGTGTGTAATAGTGTAATAGTGTGTAGTAGTGTAATAGTGTGTAGTAGTGTAATAGTGTAATAGCGTGTAATAGTGTGTAATAGTGTGTAATAGTGTGTAATAGTGTAATAGGGTAATAGTGTGTAATAGTGTAATAGTGTGTAATAGTGTGTAATAGTGTAATAGTGTAATAGTGTAATAGTGTGTAATAGTGTAATAGTGTGTAATAGTGTAATAGTGTAATAGTGTGTAATAGTGTAATAGTGTAATAGTGTGTAATAGTGTAATAGTGTGTAATAGTGTAATAGTGTAATAGTGTGTAATAGTGTAATAGTGTGTAATAGTGTGTAATAGTGTAATAGTGTGTAATAGTGTAATAGTGTGTAGTAGTGTAATAGTGTGTAGTAGTGTAATAGTGTAATAGTGTGTAATAGTGTGTAATAGTGTAATAGTGTGTAATAGTGTGTAATAGTGTAATAGTGTGTAATAGTATAATAGTGTGTAATAGTGTAATAGTGTGTAATAGTATAATAGTGTAATAGTGTGTAATAGTGTAATAGTGTGTAATAGTGTAATAGTGTAATAGTGTGTAATAGTGTAATAGTGTGTAATAGTGTAACAGTGTAATAGTGTGTAATAGTGTAATAGTGTGTAATAGTGTAATAGTGTGTAATAGTGTAATAGTGTGTAATAGTGTAATAGTGTGTAATAGTGTAATAGTGTAATAGTGTAATAGTGTAATAGTGTGTAATAGTGTGTAATAGTGTAATAGTGTGTAATAGTGTGTAATAGTCTAATAGTGTGTAATAGTGTGTAATAGTGTAATAGTGTGTAATAGTGTAATAGTGTGTAATAGTGTAATAGTGTAATAGTGTGTAATGTAATAGTGTAATAGTGTAATATTGTGTAATAGTGTGTAATAGTGTAATAGTGTGTAATAGTGTAAAATAGTGTAATAGTGTAATAGTGTGTAATAGTGTAATAGTGTGTAATAGTGTAATAGTGTAATAGTGTGTAATAGTGTAATAGTGTGTAATAGTGTAATAGTGTGTAATAGTGTGTAATAGTGTAATAGTGTGTAATAGCGTGTAATAGTGTGTAATAGTGTAATAGTGTGTAATAGTGTAATAGTGTGTAATAGTGTAATATTGTGTAATAGTGTAATAGTGTGTAATAGTGTAATAGTGTAATAGTGTGTAATAGTGTAATAGTGTGTAATAGTGTAATAGTGTGTAATAGTGTAATAGTGTGTAATAGTGTAATAGTGTGTAATAGTGTAATAGTGTGTAGTAGTGTAATAGTATAAGTGTGTAATAGTGTGTAATAGTGTGTAATAGTGTGTAATAGTGTAATAGTGTGTAATAGTGTGTAATAGTGTGTAATAGTGTAATAGTGTGTAATAGTGTAATAGTGTGTAATAGTGTAATAGTGTAATAGTGTAATAGTGTGTAATAGTGTAATAGTGTGTAATAGTGTAATAGTGTGTAATAGTGTAATAGTGTGTAATAGTGTAATAGTGTGTAATAGTGTAATAGTGTGTGATAGTGTAATAGTGTAATAGTGTGTAATAGTGTAATAGTGTGTAATAGTGTAATAGTGTGTAATAGTGTGTAATAGTGTAATAGTGTGTAATAGTCTAATAGTGTAATAGTGTGTAATAGTGTGTAATAGTGTAATAGTGTGTAATAGTGTAATAGTGTAATAGTGTGTAATAGTGTAATGTAATAGTGTAATAGTGTAATATTGTGTAATAGTGTGTAATAGTGTAATAGTGTGTAATAGTGTAATAGTGTGTAATAGTGTAATAGTGTAATAGTGTGTAATAGTGTAATAGTGTGTAATAGTGTAATAGTGTGTAATAGTGTAATAGTGTGTAATAGTGTAATAGTGTAATAGTGTGTAATGTAATAGTGTAATAGTGTAATATTGTGTAATAGTGTGTAATAGTGTAATAGTGTGTAATAGTGTAAAATAGTGTAATAGTGTAATAGTGTGTAATAGTGTAATAGTGTGTAATAGTGTAATAGTGTAATAGTGTGTAATAGTGTAATAGTGTGTAATAGTGTAATAGTATAATAGTGTGTAATAGTGTAATAGTGTAATAGTGTGTAATAGTGTAATAGTGTGTAATAGTGTGTAATAGTGTAATAGTGTGTAATAGTGTAATAGTGTGTAGTAGTGTAATAGTGTGTAGTAGTGTAATAGTGTAATAGTGTGTAATAGTGTGTAATAGTGTAATAGTGTGTAATAGTGTAATAGTGTGTAATAGTGTAATAGTGTAATAGTGTAATAGTGTGTAATAGTATAATAGTGTGTAATAGTGTAATAGTGTGTAATAGTATAATAGTGTAATAGTGTGTAATAGTGTAATAGTGTAATAGTGTAATAGTGTGTAATAGTGTAATAGTGTGTAATAGTGTAATAGTGTGTAATAGTGTGTAATAGTGTGTAATAGTGTAATAGTGTGTAATAGTGTAATAGTGTGTAATAGTGTAATAGTGTAATAGTGTAATAGTGTGTAATAGTGTAATAGTGTGTAATAGTGTAATAGTGTAATAGTGTGTAATAGTGTGTAATAGTGTAATAGTGTAATAGTGTAATAGTGTGTAATAGTGTGTAATAGTGTAATAGTGTGTAATAGTCTAATAGTGTAATAGTGTGTAATAGTGTGTAATAGTGTAATAGTGTGTAATAGTGTAATAGTGTGTAATAGTGTAATAGTGTAATAGTGTGTAATAGTGTAATGTAATAGTGTAATAGTGTAATATTGTGTAATAGTGTGTAATAGTGTAATAGTGTGTAATAGTGTAATAGTGTGTAATAGTGTAATAGTGTGTAATAGTGTAATAGTGTGTAATAGTGTGTAATAGTGTAATAGTGTAATAGTGTTTAATAGTGTAATAGTGTGTAATAGTGTAATAGTGTAATAGTGTGTAATAGTGTAATAGTGTGTAATAGTGTAATAGTGTGTAATAGTGTAATAGTGTGTAATAGTGTAATAGTGTGTAGTAGTGTAATAGTGTAATAGTGTGTAATAGTGTGTAATAGTGTGTAATAGTGTAATAGTGTGTAATAGTGTAATAGTGTGTAATAGTGTAATAGTGTGTAATAGTGTGTAATAGTGTAATAGTGTAATAGTGTGTAATAGTGTAATAGTGTGTAATAGTGTAATAGTGTGTAATAGTGTGTAATAGTGTAATAGTGTGTAATAGTGTAATAGTGTGTAATAGTGTGTAATAGTGTGTAATAGTGTAATAGTGTGTAATAGTGTAATAGTGTGTAATAGTGTAATAGTGTAATAGTGTGTAATAGTGTAATAGTGTAATAGTGTGTAATAGTGTAATAGTGTGTAATAGTGTGTAATAGTGTAATAGTGTGTAATAGTGTGTAGTAGTGTAATAGTGTGTAGTAGTGTAATAGTGTAATAGTGTGTAATAGTGTGTAATAGTGTAATAGTGTGTAATAGTGTAATAGTGTGTAATAGTGTAATAGTGTGTAATAGTGTGTAATAGTGTAATAGTGTGTAATAGTATAATAGTGTGTAATAGTGTAATAGTGTGTAATAGTATAATAGTGTAATAGTGTAATAGTGTGTAATAGTGTAATAGTGTAATAGTGTGTAATAGTGTAATAGTGTGTAATAGTGTGTAATAGTGTAATAGTGTGTAATAGTGTAATAGTGTGTAATAGTGTAATAGTGTGTAATAGTGTGTAATAGTGTGTAATAGTGTAATAGTGTGTAATAGTGTGTAATAGTGTGTAATAGTGTAATAGTGTAATAGTGTGTAATAGTGTAATAGCGTAATAGTGTGTAATAGTGTAATAGTGTGTAATAGTGTAATAGTGTAATAGTGTGTAATAGTGTAATAGTGTGTAATAGTGTAATAGTGTGTAATAGTGTAATAGTGTGTAATAGTGTGTAATAGTGTGTAATAGTGTAATAGTGTAATAGTGTGTAATAGTGTAATAGTGTGTAACAGTGTAATAGTTTAATAGTGTGTAATAGTGTAATAGTGTGTAATAGTGTAATAGTGTGTAATAGTATAATAGTGTAATAGTGTGTAATAGTGTAATAGTGTAATAGTGTGTAATAGTGTAATAGTGTGTAATAGTGTAATAGTGTGTAATAGTGTGTAATAGTGTAATAGTGTGTAATAGTGTGTAATAGTGTGTAATAGTGTAATAGTGTGTAATAGTGTAATAGTGTGTAATAGTGTAATAGTGTGTAATAGTGTAATAGTGTAATAGAGTGTAATAGTGTAATAGTGTGTAATAGTGTAATAGTGTGTAATAGTGTAATAGTGTAATAGTGTGTAATAGTGTAATAGTGTAATAGAGTGTAATAGTGTAATAGTGTGCTTTGCGACTTGCGGGTTGTGTCGTTGCACTCAGTAGGGATATCCTCTTTCATTGGTCTATGTTGACCACTCCCCCGATCCTTAGGCCGCGCCCCCTTTTTGTATCCTTTGAACCGTTTGTCATAGAGACTCGCGAGAGACCCTCTCCCCCGTTGGCCGGCGGTGCACAGGCGTCACCCACACTTTCACAATTTCCCCCGCGCGGAATTGTCTAGTTATAATGTTATTGCCCATATTTATGTCTTTCTATTATTACCATGCTGCTATGACGCCCGGATTTCCCCAAGGGGATCAATAAAGGAATATCTTATCTTGTCTTATCGTATCGTATCTCATCTTATTTTATGATGAGTGTTCTGGAATACTGTGTTATGTAATGTAGACCTAGAAATTCAGTACATGACATATCAGTTTGGTTAATTTGATTGGCATTGATAATGATACCGATACTGATACTAATTATGATGACGATGACGATACAGTAATGTAACGATGAACAAGTTTCCATTCATTCCTGTTTACTTTATGTGTTGTTCATGCCTCCTGCTACCTCGTCCATCTGATGTCCCTTGGGAAGAGGAATTTAATTCAACATATTACTTCAGTTGAAATGAAGCGTGTGCACAATATTCCCATCTTTCTCCGCAGGCAATCATGGAGACCGCCTTCACACGAGTGGTCCTCCCGATGCCAATCTTCGTCCTTCCACCGCTCGTAATGTCCTACCTAGAGAGGTGTGTGCAGGAAATGTGTTTCAGGAACATAGATTGATGACAATGAATTGACCCCCCTGGACATGGACACACTACAAGCTGCAAGAGGCTTGTTGGATTAAAGTGCTGCACACTCTCTTGGTTTTCCACAGACTCCAGTTCCTGCAGAGCAATCGCAGGTTGTTGCTGCCCATCCACAGCCTGGTGTGCCTGGTTACCTTCAGCCTCTCGCTGCCTCTGGCGATCAGCCTCTTTCCACAGATGTCTCAGGTAGGTCGGCCTACAACTGCTTCTGCTGCTCCCTGCCATCGCCGCTTCCGCAGCCCAGCCGGCTTGTTGCGAGGGGGACAGCTGGGGAGGAATTCAAATTACATACTTGGCTTGGCGCGTATCTCCCCCCCTCTACACACACATCCCCCCACCTTCGCTTCTCACTCCAGATGGGTCTCTGTCGGCACTCTTAATTAAAAGGGACAATGATTTCAAGGCTTACGACAAGCAGTTCTACATGCTAGTTGTCGGCATTAGTTCGAACTAAACTTACCTTCGCTCTCTTTGGCTTCATGCAGATCGAGGTGTGTCACCTTGAGCCGGAGATCGCCATGGCAACAGATTGCAAGGTGCTGACCTACAACAAGGGCCTATGATGGATGATGTGGCAGAGAGAGAGAGAGAGAGCGGAGGCCATGGAGCAGCAATGTAAATGAGGCTGCCTTGTGAATAGCTGTCAGGGATACTCCAGTGTCCTGGTCTTAGTCCACAGGTCCATGTACTTTCTGCTGTAGTAGTGCTGTGGAGCATAGATTATCCTGCACTAACCAATATCTCATACTGTATAATGACCAATATCCCATACTGTATAATAACCAATATCTCATACTGTATAATGATCAATATCTCATACTGTATAATGACCAATATCCCATACTGTATAATGACCAATATCCCATACTGTATAATAACCAATATCTCATACTGTATAATGATCAATATCTCATACTGTATAATGACCAATATCCCATACTGTATAATGACCAATATCCCATACTGTATAATGACCAATATCCCATACTGTATAATGACCAATATAATAATAATAATAATAATAATAATAATAATAATAATAATAATAATAATACATTTGATTTATATAGCGCTTTTCTCAAAGACGTAGTACTCAAAGACGCTTTACTGTGTGGGATAAAAAAAGAACAGTGAAACAAAACAAACAAACCAAACAACTATGGGCAAGAGTAAAAAGGTGTGTTTGGGAAAGGTGTGAAAGGTGAGGGCTGATTAAAGGACGGTAGTTGGCAGGTAGGTTTTGAGGGCTGATTTAAAGGACGGTAGTTGGCAGGTAGGTTTTGAGGGCTGATTTAAAGGACGGTAGTTGGCAGGTAGGTTTTGAGGGCTGATTTAAAGGACAGTGGGGTGTTGGCAGGTAGGTTTTGAGGGCTTATTTAAAGGATGGTAGGGTGTTGGCTCGTAGGTTTTGAGGGCTGATTTAAAGGACAGTAGGGTGTTGGCTGGTAGGTTTTGAGGGCTGATTTAAAGGACAGAGTTGCATTGTGGATGTGGCTGGGGAGGGCGTCCAGAAGGAGGGGGCAGCTGCTGCAAAGGCCCTGTCGCCCCCTGGAGGTCTGGAGCTCGGTCCTGATGGGAAGTAATAGGTCGCTTTCACACAGGGGCTGTTTGGTCCGGATTATCGGACCAGAATTCGATAGTCCGGTTTTTCGGGTTTGTGTGAATGCGGTCGAACTCGGTCCGCCGGACCAAACAGGCGAACTCTGGTCCGCCTGAAAACGTAGGTCTCGGTTCGCTTCATCGGACCAAACACGAACCAAATATAGGAAGTGCTTATTATTACCACTGCTCGCAGCATTCAATGCAAAACAAGCACACTGCATCTATCTCTCTATCTATCTATATATCCATATATCTAACTGTGCATCTTGGGAAGAAGGAAGAAAAAACGCGGCTTATTATATTGTTATTATTATATATATATAACAACGTGGTGTACAAGTTGTTTAGCGAGAGGATGGTGGTAATCGGCTTCAATAGAACAACTCGCCTCCGCTGATCTGGAGTCAGACAGAGCTCGCAGTCCACACACAGACACACACACGCGCGCGCACACACACGGGCTCGCAGCCACACACACATTTCCACTGTCCAATAGACGAGCGCCCTTTTCGACCGCGTGACATTGTTCAGAAAGTTCGGTGCGCCTGACAGATTGCTATGTGAACGCAGGCGAACCAAATGAAGAATGCAACAATGTTGCAACTTCACCACCAGAACCGCACCGAGTCCACCAAAACTATATGTGAAAGCGACCTAAGAGGTTGGCGTCAGCAGACCTGAGGCGACGGGTAGGGGTGTGATGGTGGAGGAGGTCAGAGAGGTGGGGGCAGGTTGTTGAGGGCTTTGAAGGTGATGAGAAGTATTTTGAAGTGTATCCTGTATTTGATCGGGAGCCATGGAGGTCGTGGAAGACAGGGGTGATGTGTTCAGAGCGGTGGGTGTGGTCGTGGAGGACGGGTGATGTGTTCAGAGCGTGGGTGGAGGTCGTGGAGGACAGGGGTGATGTGTTCAGAGCGGTGGGTGGAGGTCATGGAGGACAGGGGTGATGTGTTCAGAGCGGTGGGTGGAGGTCATGGAGGACAGGGGTGATGTGTTCAGAGCAGTGGGTGGAGGTCATGGAGGACAGGGGTGATGTTGTCAGAGAGGTGGGTGGAGGTCATGGAGGACAGGGGTGATGTGTTCAGAGCGGTGGGTGGAGGTCATGGAGGATAGGGGTGATGTTGTCAGAGCGGTGGGTGGAGGTTGTGGAGGGCAGGGGTGATGTGGTCAGAGCGGTGGGTGGAGGTCATGTAGGACAGGGGTGATGTGGTCAGAGTGGTGGGTGGAGGTGAAAATGCGGGCGGCAGGGTTTTGGACATAATGGAGCTTATTGAGGATGTTGTTTGATGAGCCATACAGGATGATGTTGCAATAGTCAAGCCTGAATGAGATGAATACATGGACCAGTGTTTCAGTGGTGGAGAATGATAGGGAGGGTCGGAGACAGGCAATGTTCCTGAGGTGGAAAAAGGCTGTCTTGGTGATCTGGTTTACATGGGGGAGGAATGAGAGGGTGGGATTCAGGATGATGACAAGATTGCGGATGTGAGTGGAGGGAGTGACAATGGAACCATCAATGTTAAGAGTGAAATCCTGGGTGGAGTGGGTGAGGGAGTTCGGGCCATACTGTATAATGACCACTATCCCATACTGTATAATGATCAATATCCCATACTGTATAATGATCAATATCCCATACTGTATAATGATCAATATCCCATAAATCAAATCAAATTTATTTGTAAGGCCCGACAACACACGCTAATGTCCCCATGGGCCGGACACGTCTTCTTTAAAGGAAAACTCCAACATTTTGGGAAATTAGCTTATTTGGCATCTACCCTGGAGTTAGACAAGAAGATACATACCCTTTTTCTTCTCTGTGTATGCAGTAGGAGTAGGAAGACACGCACCGTTAGCCTAGCTTAGCGTCAGTCACTGGAAGTAGGTTCCTCCATTAGCCTAGTTCCAAACATCTTCCTACTCCTACTGCATGCACAGAGAAGAAAAAGGTATGCATCTTCTTGTCTAACTCCAGGGTTCCCAAAATGTTGGAGTGTTAAGATACATACCTTTTTCTTCTCTGTGCATGCAGTAGGAGTAGGAAGACGCGCACCGTTAGCCTAGCTTAGCGTCAGTCACTGGAAGTAGCTTCCTCCATTAGCCTAGTTCCCAACGTCTTCCTACTCCTACTGCATGCACAGAGAAGAAAAAGGTATGTATCTTCTTGTCTAACTCCAGGGTAGATGGCAAATAAGCTAATTTCCCAAAATGTTGGAGTTTTCCTTTAAACAAGTCAAGAAGAAACATCACAATAATTCAAGAACAAAACAAAAACACCATAAAGTCCAAAAAATTTAAAATAAATGCAAAATAAATGCAACACTCCCAGACATACCCCACGCGAAGGTAAGGAAAACTCACTAAAACCTAGCAATATGAAAAAATGCACCACAGGCAATATGGAGGAGAGAAACCTTAGAAGGGCCATTCAAGGGGGGATCTCCCTTCTTAGATGTCGGTGATAGTAGTGTTGCAGTAAAACAGGCAAACAGTTGGTAAGCATGCACTCATATGTGTAGTGAAACACAGATAAGTACATGCGATAGCAACTGAACATTTTGAAAGATTAAAGATAGAGCTGATAGCGGATCTATTTGAGGCATACTGTATAATGCCCAATATCCATACTGTATAATGACCAATATCCCATACTGTATAATGACCAATATCCCATTATTGTATAATGATGATCAATATCCCATACTGTATAATGATCAATGTCCCAATACTGTATAATGAAGAAACCCTAAGGGAACAATGTTACTGTGAACTACCGTATATTGGCAGGTTTGAGAAAGTTACTTTTAAAATGCAATCCGTCACAGATCGCTGATAGCCTTACTCAGGCATAAAAGAATATTGTTTGTTTCCTGTTGGTTGTCAGTTAAGGCCATGGGTAGGTAGGGAATTCATTTTATTTTATTTTTTATTTAATTATTTCCCACGGCGACTATGGATAGGGAATTTCTTTATTTAATTAAAATGTTCACAACAACATGGATGCATGTACTCTGCCAGCATGTTTAATATCCATAATACTAAAGGTTTGACTAAGATTTTTATGAAACTTTATTGTAAAAAAAATAAAAATAATAATAATTTTAATAATAAAAAATAAATACTCATAAAATAAATTGGGTCGCACCTAAATCGGCAGGGTCGGTCGGTAACCGGAAACAAACATTTTTTTCTTTTAGGCCCCAGCAACGTAACAAGAGCTCAGTGACTTTATTTAACTTACTTTAATTCTAGAAATTATGTTTGCCTCCAGAAATCCATATAATATGAAACTAAAGTTAAACTATTTATTCTAGTTAGATTTCTTAAAAAAGAAAATATATATACTGGCATTTCAATAATGCTCTCATTGTCGTCTAAAAAACAATGATTTCAAAGATGTCTTTATTTAATTTTTACACCAACTATTGGGGATTACAGTAACCAATTTCTTTGTAATCGGATTATTGTAACCCCCGTTACTTGTATTCAATTTATAGCCTATTGCCAACGTGAAGCTATTGTTTAAGTGGTCATATCTTTTAAACAGGCTATGGGGAAATGTTTTAATTTTTTTTCAAACTGGTGAATGGCACTACAGATGTCCTATAATGTGAAGAAAGCATTCAGTAGGCTACTCTGCCCTTTTCTTTTTACATTTTCTATTGTAGAATATTGATGAATATGATACCTTTCCTTTTCAACTACTATTGAGTTGGGGAGTGAAGAACAGCTACCTGCAGTATCTACTGATAAACTAATAGCTATATTTGTAAAGATTAACCTCTTTTGCACAATTTTGCACATGCTTGTTGTTAATCAAATATTATAGTACGAATTGTTAAGTGGTATTCTTATCCCTTTGTACAATGGATATGATACTCAGGATGCATTATTTACTATGATTTATAATCTAAAACATTTAATGATATTATACAGATTATATAATAAAGAATTTTCTTGACTCCCTTTGTTTTACAAGATTATTTATTCTATGTTGCTGCTTTTATCTACTTCTGCTCAGCAAGATTTTACATTGAAATACTAATTAAATTGACTTTTTAAGTGCTTTACACCTTATGCCTCACATTCACTCACACATTCACACACCGCCGGCGGAGGCAACCATGCATGGTGCCAACCTGCTCATCGGGAGCAGTTAGGGGTTAAGTATCTTGCTCAAGGACACTTCATTAACATTTAGTCATTTAGCTGACGCTTTTATCCAAACCATATCTCATTATCTCAACGAAGGAAAATCTGCAGGACCAGATGAAATACCAGCAGAAGCCATCAAGGCCGACTTGAAGACTGCGGTAGATATGCTTCATAGCCTCTTCACCAAGATCTGGGAGGAAGAAAAGATTCCAGAAGAATGGAAAGATGGAATCATCATCAAGCTATCACCAACTGCAACAACTACAGAGGAATAATGCTTCTATCAGTACCGGGAAAAGTTCTCAACAGAATTATACTGGACAGAATGAGTGTTGCTGTGGATCCCATGCTTCGAGACCAGCAGGCAGGCTTCCGGAGCAACAGATCTTGTACGTACCAGATTGCCACCCTGCGCATCATTATAGAGCAATCCATCGAATGGAACTCTCCATTATACATAAACTTCATAGACTATGAAAAAGCCTTTGACAGCGTGGATAAAGAGACTCTGTGGAAACTGCTGAGGCATTATGGTATCCCAAAGAAAATCATCACTCTGATTCAAAACACCTATCAAGGAACATCATGCAAAGTTTTACATGCAGGCCAACTGTCAGAGAGTTTTGAGGTCAAGACCGGTGTGCGTCAGGGATGCCTCCTATCGCCCTTTCTCTTCCTCCTAGTCATAGACTGGATTATGAAGACCACCACAACCTAGCATCTTGGATAAGAAGGGCGGCACAGATGGCGACGTCACAGCCAGAGTAGGCAAAGCCAGAGCAGCCTTCATCATTCTGAAGAACATCTGGTCTTCCAAGGACATCGCCATGACAACCAAAGTGCGGCTCTGTAAAATGTAAAATCCGTCCTTCTCTACGGTTCAGAGACTTGGAGAATGACGAAAAGAACATTGCAGAAGATACAGACCTTTATAAACAGCTGTCTGAAACGCATCTTTGGGATCCGGTGGCCAAACAAAATCAAGAATGAGGAACTATGGCTGAAAGGAAGACAGGAACCAGTGGACAAGCAGATCCTGAGACGAAAGTGGGGATGGATAGGCCACACTTTGAGGAAACCGGCTACCAGTACTACACGACAGGCCCTGACTTGGAATCCCCAGGGGAAGCGGAAGAGAGGGCGGCCTAAGAACACCTGGAGGCGGGACACTGAGGCAGAGCTCAAGAGACAAGGAACTAGCTGGGGGGAGGCAGAAAGGACAGCCCAAAGCCGTGTTGGATGGAGAAAAGTCGTAGATGGCCTATGCTCCATTGGGCGCGATGGGCCTAAGTAAAGTAAAGTTTTATCCAAACCGACTTACAAGTTTTGTACGACAAGTCAGCAGGAAGGGCACAACTCTATCAGCTGAGTAACAATGTTCAATGATCAAAGTGCTCAAACTTGAGTGCTGCAGTGTCAAGTGTATGTTAGTATATTAGGAAGAGTGCATGACAGTAGAGGACAGTAAGAAGGTTAGTGTTTTTAATTTTTTTCCATTTCAGATATTGATTGAAGAAGTGTGTCTTTAGTCGACAGCGAAAGATTGGTCGGGTTTCGGCTCTCCTAACTGGTGGGAAGTTCGTTCCACCATTGTGGAGCAAGTGCAGAGAATAGGCGGCTTCTCTTTGATGACCCTCCCGGAGTGGGTCTGAGGCGGCCAGAAGATATAGAGCGGAGTCTACATCTTTAGAGGGGTCTTGATGGTGTGTAATTAGAGACCATTGACCGGAGGTAGACGGTAGCCGTTCCCTTCGTCGATGGGGAGCCAGTACAGGTCCCTAAGAAGTGGGGTAACATGGGCTGACTTTGGTAGGTTGAAGATCAGGTGGGTGACTGCGTTCTGAATGAGTTGAAGAGACTTGGTGGCGGTGGTCGGTAGACCAGCAAGCAATGCGTTGCAGTAGTCGAGGCGAGAGATGACTGTTGATTGGACAAGGAGTTGGGTGGCTTCTTTTGTCAGGAAGGGGCGGATCCTTGTGACGTTGTTCAGGTGGAATCTGCAGGTTCTGGTTGTTGCGGCAATGTGAGCCGAGAAGTTCAGCCGATCGTCAAGGACAACACCAAGGGTCTTGGCGGTCAGGGACGCAGCCACAGCCACATTATCCACTGTGATGGAAAGTGCGGTCAGGGAGGAGGATTTGGCCTTCAGGTGAAGCAATTCTGTTTTGCTATTAGGTTCAGTTTGAGGTGGTTGGTCGTCATCCAGGTGGAGATGTCGGACAGACAGGCCGAGATCCGCTCAGAGACATGGATATCTGAGGGAGGAAAGGAGAGGAAGAGTTGAGTATCATCGGCATAGCAATGATACGAGAAGTCATGAGAAATGATAATGTTACCCAGAGTGTTAGGGAACGTGTTGGTAGAGGACCCAATAGCAGAACAGAACAGGTGAGCACAGGCAGATAGGCAGACGAGACGTGGAGCCAGGGGTGAAGTGTAACAAAAATAGCTTTACTTCGAAAAAGAGCAATAGCAGCAAACAAAGGATTCTCCAAAGGACAAGAACAAAACTCAGCAAGGCTGGCAAGAAAAGGATTGCAAAACCTAACTACAAAATAAACACTAACCAAAAAAACCTAACTGTAAATGCAAAAACAAGGAAAGAAACAAAACAAACACCAACACTGGGAACACTTACTAGGAGGCAAAAACTGGATCACGGGAGACAGGGTGAGACAGAGAGCAAAGCAACATCAAACAGCAAACAGGAATCTCAAACAATGAACCCACAAAAAAGGTTAGGGAACACACACCAGATATAGGGGGAACAATTAACACTAGAGAGACAGCAGGGCAATTAGCAAAACGAGACGCACATGAGAGGGAAAGCAGAACTAACACACAGGGCTACAGGAAAACACAAGGCCAAACACACTGGGGAAATAAACTAGACTAGAACACAATACAACCAGTGATGCCACAGATTACTTGTAAAAGGAATCCGATTACTGATTACTCCTTTAAAAAGTAATCCAAGTTACTTTACTGATTACTTGATTATCAGAGTAACTTAGTTACTTTGAAAGTAACTAGGTTACGAAGTCGTCGTCGTTCCCCCAACAGTTTTTTTTAAACGCTTTATTGAAAGTGCATAAATTGTTTTTAACTTGTTTCTCTGCACATAACGTAAATTGTTAAACTAGTGCTTCAGCTTCTGTACCATCAAGTATGGTAAAGCAACAGTCTATGATGCTCACAGCATTAGAGCAGCCAGCCAGTGGTTTTACAAAACCAGTGTATCCATTCACATCTAACAAATGCAGGCTGAACTATTCAATTATATCAACTGTAACTATTAAATTGTTTTTATAAATGTCTCTCTATAAACATACAAGCAGTCTCTCTTTAACATGTAAATTAACTGTAAATCTGGCAAATAAGAGCTTTTCTCTCTCTCTCTCTCTCTCTCTCTCTCTCTCTCTCTCTCTCACCCCTCTCTCTCTCTCTCTCTCTCTCTCTCACCCCTCTCTCTCTCTCTCACCCCATGCCTCTTTCTCTCCAACCCCACCCAGACAGCCTACATCTCTAATATAATAATAATAATAATAATAATAATAATAATAATAATAATAATAATAATAATAATAATAATAATAATAATAATTATTATTATTATTATTATTATTATTATAATATAATCCCTTCTCTCCCTCTCTGTGTGTATGTGTGTGTGTGTGTGCGCGTGTGTGCGTGTGCTTGTGCTTGTGTGTGTGTGTGTGTGTGTGTGTGTGTGTGTGTGTCTCTCTCCCCTCTCTCTGTCACTCGTGTTCTCCCACCTGGAGAACTGTGGGAGAGCATTAGAGCAGCCAGCCAGTGGTTTTACAAAACCAGTGTATCCATTCACATCTAACAAATGCAGGCTGAACTATTCAATTATATCAACTGTAACTATTAAATTGTTTTTATAAATGTCTCTCTAGTCTTCTTGCGGTTTCACTTCGTTTAGACAAGCGTTTTGGGGTGGAATTCTCAGACGAATGCAACGGAGCCCTGCTGTCAGACGATTGGCGCATATGTCACATGACGTGCTGTGAAGACCCGCCCTACTCTGCCTCTGATTCGCAGACTGTGGATGGGGAATGTGATTGGGCCAAAGCAGAGTCACTCACAGACAGAGAGTCCAGTCACGCCGCGAGGACACATTCTTGTGTAACCCTTTCACTGCCACACCACGTCACTCCCAAATAAGAAAAACAGCTCAAAAATGTATTTTTGACTGTCGAAAACGAAATAAAATACTGCATTCCGCCTGCATTATGAATTTATGATGAGATAGTAACGAAATAGTAATGCACAGCCACTTGGACAAGTAACTGCAATCAGATTACTGGCTTTTAAAGATTAACGCGTTAGATTACTATTTTCGGGGGAAAGTAATCAGATTACAATAACGCGTTACTTAGTAACGCGTTACCGGCATCACTGAATACAACACAGGGCTAGACAAGAACATATGAATATACTGGGAACACAGAACAAAAGACTGAACACTAGACAGAGTAAACCTAACAATCAACAAGGGAACAAGAGACAAAGATGCAGGGGAAGGGCACAGAGAGACATGTAGACATTAAAGATATACCAGTGCACCAGGAGGGTATGCATGAGGGAGATAAGGGGAAGTTCAGATGAATGTCCAGCAGGGGGAGGTACAGGTGGGAAATGTCTGTGCAAAGGTGGGGGTAAATGTGGGGGTTGTTGAGAAGTACAGACAGGGGGGAAGGGTCCTAGAATAGGCAGAGGAATATTGTTCATGAGTGGAGGGAGACTGACCATGGGAGAGAATGTGAAAAGGTGGGGGCTCTTGAGGAGTACAGACAGGGGAGAAAAGTCCTGGGAATAATTAAAGTTTACCCAAATCAAAAGCCCTGGGTAGACAAATCCGTCCGTGAAGCTCTGAAAGCGCGCACCACAGCATACAACGCCGGCCTGGTGGCGTGAATATTAAAGGCAACCTACTTGTGTTCAGCTTTTCGTTCAGCGTTTCCCTGATTGGCCACACGGCCACGTGACCGCCCTAGCACACGCCCTTATCCGTGCCGCTCTGTGTGTTGTTACGCGGCAGAGAGGACGCGGCAGAGAGACGCGGCAGAGAGTGACCGCGGCCGCGCATGCGCATGAGGCTCCCCCAGGTGCTCTGAGAGGTGCTCGTTGGTTAATGCCTCGTTGTGCCTCGTTGTTTTAATGTATAATGTTATTTCGCGTTTGTAACGTCATAATTTTAGCTTATTATTAATCAGTCAGCAGCCTCCAACGGGCGAAATAACATTATACGCGAAATAACATATAACGTTACAATTCAAAATCGTCACAGCAGTATAGTTTGTTTATACTTCAGAAGTATGATATTTGAACATCGTCCCCAAAATGAATGGAAGCGAAATAAAGAGAGCTTATTATTAATCAGTCAGCAGCCTCCAGCGATGTTATGACGTTACAAACGCGAAATAACATTATACATTATGCTCCGCGAAATAAAGAGAGCTTATTATTAATCAGTCAGCAGCCTCCAACGGGCGAAATAACATTATACGCGAAATAACATATAACGTTACAATTGTATAGTTTTGAGTTAATCAGTCAGCAGCCTCCACTGATGTTATGACGTTACAAACGGGCGAAATAACATTATACATTATGCTTCGCGAAATAACATTATACACTCTGCTGCCGCGTTCGCTGCACGCTTCATTCATTTAATTTGGGACCTTGCAGGGACCTCTGCTGCCGCGTTCGCGGCAAAAGGGGGCGGGGGGTCGTGGCCAATCAGAGAAAAGCTGAACACAAGTAGGTTGCCTTTAATATTCACGCGGCCTGGTGGCAGGCAACATGAATGACCACAAGGTGGCGCGATACAACGTAAGGAGGACAGTAATAGAGGCAAAACGGCGCTACAGGGATAAAATTTAACTTCAGTTTGAACAGGCTGACTCCAGAGCTATGTGGCAGGGCCTCAAAACGATGACAGACTACAAAGGCACCTCCCTCAAACTGAACAGTGACATCTCCTTAGCAAATGATCTCAATACCTTCTATGCGAGGTTTGAGGCTGGTAATAACAACACCAGCCTATAAGCCACGGCAATGGGGGGGGGGGGGGGGGTCTGCTGATGGAGACTCAGTGTTCAGGGTAACAGAGCATGAGGTGAGGTGGACCTTTAAAAAAGTGAATATCAGGAAGGCAGCAGGACCGGACGGCATCCCCGGCCGCGTCCTAAAAGTCTGTGCCAACCAACTGGCCCCGGTATTCACTGACATATTTAACCTGTCCTTAGAACAGGCTGTCATCCCCACCTGCCTGAAGAAGTCCACTATCATCCCTGTACCTAAAAAATCCAAGCCTGCTTGCCTCAACGACTACCGCCCTGTAGCTCTCACCTCCATAGCCATGAAGGGCTTTGAGAAGCTAGTAAAGGGCTACATCTGTTCCTCCCTCCCCATCAACCTGGACCCCCTGCAATTTGCATACCGCCCCAACAGGTCCACGGAGGACGCCATAGCCCATGTGCTGCACACAGCAGCATCACACCTGGACAAGAGGAAGGGGAACTATGTGAGAATGCTATTCATCGACTACAGCTCTGCATTCAATACCATAGTCCCCTCCAAACTCATAGCCAAGCTCAGGGACCTGGGCTTGAACTATGACCTCTGCCAGTGGGTCTTGGACTTCCTGACGGGCAGACCCCAGGTGGTGAGAGCAGGCAACTGCACCTCCTCATCCATCACCCTCAACATAGGGGCCCCCCAGGGCTGTGTTCTGAGTCCCCTCCTCTACTCCCTGTACACACATGACTGTGTGGCTCAGCGGAGTAACAACACAATCATCAAATTGGCTGACGACACAGTAGTGGTGGGCCTGATCTCTGCAAACAACGAGAGGGCCTACCTGGAAGAGGTCAAGGTCCTGGCGGGATGGTGCCAGGAGAACAGCCTCTCCCTGAACGTCAGCAAAACAAAGGAGATGATTGTGGACCTTAGGAGGTCGGGGGTCAGGGACTACAGCCCCCTCAGCATCGACGGGGCACCGGTTGAGAGAGTGAACCGTTTTAAGTACCTCGGAGCCCACATATCCGAGGACTTGACATGGACCACACACATTGACAGTGTTGTGAAGAAGGCACGACAACGCCTCTACTTCCTCAGGCGCCTAAGGAAGTTCCAAGTCAGTCAGAAGATCCTTAAGAACTTCTACTCATGTACAATAGAGAGCATCCTGACTGGCAACATCACCTCCTGGTTTGGGAATAGCACTGCACAAGACCGAAGCAGACTACAGAGAGTGACATGTTCAGCCGAACGCACAATTGGAGGGGGGCTTCCCACCCTCCAGAACATTTACAACAAGCGGTGCAGGGGTAAGGCTAAGAGAATCATCAAGGACTCCAGCCACCCAAACAACTGCCTCTTTGAACTGCTGCGGTCAGGCAAGCGATACCGGAGTCTCAATGCGAGCACAGAAAGACTCAGAAGAAGCTTCTATCCCCAGGCCATCAGGCTGCTCAACGAACAATAAACACTATGCAACAACCATAAAATGCACACAGCACACACATCCACACGCACACACTCACTTTAAACAAACAACACACTGCAGCACCCACTCTCCACACATTAGATCACCTAAACACACTTTATATTTATTGGTAAAGGATTTGCACTACAACTCGTACACCTTACTGTAAATTGTACCTAAATTGTACCTCATCCCATTTCTGCTTTGCACTATATAGTATTGTAAATTAGTACATTGCATAGTATATTGTATATTGTATGGTAACTCAGTTACTTCTATTCTGCATCGAACATTGTACATATGTCTATACTGAACACTGTGACCTCTATTTTTACTTCTATTTTACATGCTATACTATTTTATTTCATACTTATTTTGTCTAGCACAGTCTCTGGAGCGTAACAGTAAGAAGCATTTTGTATAAAAGTATTCTGTACTTCTGTATGACAACTATTAAAGAAACTTGACCCTTACACAGATATTTGGTGTAGAGGTAGAAGAGGAGGGGTCCAAGGACCGAGCCCTGGGGGACATCCGTCCGAAGGGGGTGGGGCGACAGAGTCCCTCTCCGTGATACTTGGTAGGAGCGGTCGTCGAGGTAGGATGTCAGCCATGCCAGTGCAGAGCCAGCCACTCCCATTCCTGCGAGGGATATCTGGTGGTTGACTGTGTCGAAGGCTACAGACAGGTCCATGCAGGCGAATCAGGACAGAGTAGAGGCCCTTCACTTTTGCTAAGTGAAGAGCCTCTGTGACTGCTATGCGGGCCGTCTCTGTGGAGTGACCAGCCCTGAAGTCTGACTGATTTGGGTCTAGGAGGTCATTCTGTTTGGATACAGCACGTTCAAGAGATTTAGAGAGGAAGGAGAAAAGAGAGACAGGACAATAGTTGTCTATGACGGTGGGGTTCATGGTTGTTTTTTTTATAAGCGGTGTGACTCTGGCTTGTTTTAGGGAGGTGGGGACCACCCCCGAGTTGAGGGAGGAGTTGATGGTTGCAGTCAGGAATGAGAGGATGTCTGGTGCTATGGTCTGGAGGAGTGGGGAGGGTAGCGGATCCAGCTGGCATGTAGTGGGACAGTTCGACGTTACCAGTGTCAAGGCCTTTGCATCTGTAATGGGAGAGAAAGATGACAGAGATACATGAAGGGGAGTTACCGTGGTGTTAATGATGCTGGAGTTACGGGAGAATATGAGATCCAAGGAGCAGCTGCTTTGTGAGTGGGAAGCATGGCAGTGTCAGGTCAGAGTCAGGTCAAAGGATTGTAGGAGAGAGACCACTGTGTCTGACTGAGACGAGTCAGGCAGATTGAAAAATTGCCCATTAGGAGGAAGGGGGTGCCATCTCCTGGGAAGGAGCTTAGAAGCATACAGCTCGTCTAGGACATTTTCGAGGACCTGGACGGCGAATCGGCGATAGAGAGTAACAATCGTGAGATTTAATAGATTAGAGACAGATACTGCATGGTACTCAAGAGAGGAGAGTGACAGCACTGGGAGTGATAATATATTTGTAGACCATGAGGGAGAGGTCAAAAGACCAGTGCCTCCACCACGTCTGGAAGGTTGTGGTGTGTGAGTGAAGTTATAGTTTGTAGATAAGGCTGCAGGTGTTGTAGAGTTATCCGGCGTTATCCATGTCTCAGTGAGAGCCAGAAGCTGGAGGTTTTGACTATGGGTGTAGGCAGTAATGAAGTCAGCTTTCCTGGCGGCTGATTGACAATTCCATAAGCCTCCACGTACAGTGACAGGTATATTCAGGCATGCGTTGTTCATGGGACGGGGTAGCACGGTGTGCAAGCTCACTGAGTATTAAAGATTTGAGCAGAAGCGCGTGCACGCACATGCATGGTTGTGCGCGCATGCGCGTGCACTCAAGAACGCACTGCGCTCGACTCGGCTCGTCTGTTTACCTGCCTCCCGGCGCTACCTCGCATTATCATAACAATAGCCGCTAGGCCGGTGTCTTCAACCACGTCTGGACTCTTTGTGATGTAAATATGGAATGTCCCAAGTTGCTGCTGTTTACAGAGTGTATTGTTGTCCAAAGGTGAATGATGTATGAGGATTAGGGATGCTCGATATTGGCTTTTTTACCGATATTCCGATATTGTCCAACTCTTAATTTCCGATACCGATATCAACCGATACCGATATATGCAGGGTTTCCCCCCCAAAAAAACGGAATAATTTCAGGTAACTAATAATTTCACTGTATGCAATATTGTTATTGTTTTTATTTTTTTTTAAACCGATACCGATATTTTCCGATATCACATTTTACTGCCGATATCGGCCGATAATATCGGTCGGCCGATAATATCGGACATCCCTAATGAGGATACATACGTGTCTCACCGTTTGGAATTGACAACTGTTTTGATTTAACCCTTCATTCACCATCATTCACCTTTGGACAACAATACACTCTGTAAACAGCAGCAACTTGGGACATTCCATATTTACATCACAAACTTTGGGACTGAGTAGATAATTAATTAATCTTCTCTTTATTTTTATTATTTATATTAAAACTGAATCAAACCATAAACAAGGTTGCCTGTTGGGATGTTAGATCCTAATGTGAAAAACTGATTTTATATGTCTGCACTTTATGTGCTCATTTTATGCCTGTCTTTCTTCTGTTGTGAAGCACTTTGAGCTGCAGTTTCTGTATGAAAGGCTATACAAACAAAGTGTATTATTATACATGTGCGCGAGGGAACATATGCGCATGCGCGCGTGCGCGCGGCGTCATTATCCTGCGTGCCGGCTCAGTCCATAATAACAACGCACCACTGGGTATATTTGTGGCTGTGGGGGGGGGGGGGGGGGGGTAGGAGAGGTTAGCAGGATTGCTACCAAACTCGTGGATGGCTTGAATCTGGTCTGGTGGAGGAGAGTGTTGGGATAGGTACGAGGCACATTGTAGTGTCAGAGTAGCAGGAGGGGAGAAAGACAGAGACATTTCAGAGAGGGAGGGAAAGGAAAACATTTCAGAGAGGGAGGGAAAGGAAAACATTTCAGAGAGGGAGGGAAATGAAAACATTTCAGAGTAGAGTAATAGATAAGATAATGGTCTACTTAGCACTCTGATGGGTGGGTTTGGTTTCTTTCCCGGAAAACTCCCTTGTCTTTGTCAGTCTTCGTCGCTCGCTGGCGCTTAACCAGCATGCATTTAAATATCTATCACTAGTTACTAGTTACCTCTACACTAAATCTCTGGGTAACATTATCACGTCTCATGCCTTCTCGTATCATTGCTATGCCGACTATACTCAACTCTTCCTCTCCTACCCTCCCTCAGATATCCACGTCTCTGAGCGGATCTCGGCCTGTCTGTCCGGCATCTCCGCCTGGATGACGACCAACCACCTCAAACTGAACCTAAGCAAAACAGAGTTACTCCACCTGCCGGCCAAATCCTCCCCCCTGACCAACCTTTCCATCACAGTCGAGAATGCAGCTGTGACGACGTCCCCGACCGCCAAGAACCTTGGTGTTGTCCTCGACGACCAGTTGAACTTCTCCACTCACATCAACTACTACTAGCAGCGACAACCAGAACCTGCAGATTCCTCCATGAGCAACGTCAGAAGGATCCGCCCCTTCCTGACAAGAGAAGCCACCCAACTCCTCGTCCAATCAACAGTCATCTCCCGCCTCAACTACTGCAACGCACTGCTTGCTGGACTCCCGGGCCACTGCTACCAAGCCTCTTCAACTCATTCAGAATGCAGCGGCCCGCCTGATCTCAAACCTACCGAAGTCAGCCCATGTCACCCCACTTCTTAGGGACCTGCACTGGTTCCCCATTGCCGCACGAATCCGCTTCAAGGCCCTCGACCTGACATACCGTGCGGCAAAGGGAACCGCTCCCGCCTACCTCCGGTCAATGGTCTCTAACTACACACCCTCATCTTTTGGCCGTCTCAGACCCACTCCTATCCGTGCTCCGGGAGGGTCATCAAGGAGAAGCCGCCTTTTTTCAGTCCTTGCCCCACAATGGTGGAACGAACTGCCCACCACAGTTAGGACAGCTGAAACCGTCCAATCTTTCGCCGTCTACTAAAAACGCACTTCTTCAACCATTATCTGAAATGGAAAAAATAATAATAATAAAATAAAATATCTAACCCTAACTAACCTTACTGTCATGCACTTGTCCTAATAAACTAACCTACCTACCTGTAGCACTCAACACTTTGATGAACATTGTTACTGATAGAGTTGTGCCCTTCCTGATGACTTGTCATACAGAACTTGTAAGTCGCTTTCGATAAAAGCGTCAGCTAAATGACTAAATGTAAATGTTACTAATGTCCCACACCCGTGGGAGCCTGGCCTCTGACTGGTGATAGCTCAATTAGCAGTACAATTCCACAGGCAGATTGAGACATGCCCACACTGTTACTGGTTGAAACTAAACTGAATTTTAGATTTAAGATTCACAACAATTAAGATTCTCAAGGTTTACTTACTCTGTCATTGGAACTCACTACTCAGCTTAGTGTAGCTTCCCCTCTGCTGTCTCAGTACAAACTGAATTCTCTTACACAGAAAGAGGTGCTTTTAAACACAAAAGACTGGTATCTGACTGGTGATAGCTCAATTAGCAGTACAATGCCATAGGCATCTTTAGACACGCTGTCACTGGAACTCAGCTTAGTGTAGCTTCCCCTCTGCTGTATCAATGCAAACTTTGACACTTCACTGGAATCTACCTTCTGATTACCAGACAAGTCCATGAGCCAGTGGCCAGGGGTTGGTCATATCTACTTGGAGAGACTGTGTGACCAAATACCATACTTCAGGGTTAGTCCAGTTATTCCAATGAAGTTAGTCCATTAGTCCACATAAAAGCATATAAGTGATTAAAAAGCATTTGCTGTTAATCCTCAAACATTTACAATGCTAACATACCTTTATACATCATTTATACAGCTTTCTGTTATGTTTAGTCAAATAAAATATTCTGTCTTGTTTTTTAGATTGAAGCATTCTTTTCAATAATTTCCAAGAAATGTAATTGTAAGAGCCAAACCTTGAAAAGTCATATTTTGAATATATTTGTATTTTATATATTTAGTTATTGCATAGAAAACGAGCAGTAGTTTAATTTGTAATGCTGTGGTATGCTATAAGCCATATTTATAGTTTAGTTATTCGTTATTCTAAGAATTAACGTTACATGTACGTTTAGATGTGTTACTGCGCATGTGCGAGAGTCTTTATATGCAGTGAACTTGAAGTGCCTAGTTAGTAGTGAGACAGTGTGAATGAATGAATGAATGAATGAATGAATGAATGAAAACTTTATTTAACAGATTGCAGAATGGGTACAATACAGTACGGCTCAATACATACAATTGTTAAGGGGATGCAGACCTGAGAAAGACGTTTGTCTTGTTTCCATCAGGGTCCCCCATTTTCAATTCATATAGACATTTATGACATACACAACATACATGACATTTATGGCATAGGGACATATAGGTATTTACTACTGATACATTTGTGACATAACGGTATTCAAATATACAGTACTGTTACCCCTAGATCCTGACAGAGTATATACATATGATGGGGAGGGGACTGTACATTAGGAGGGGGTGGGTGGGTGGGAGGGAAATATACATACGGCGGGGAGGGAATATATACATGCGGTGGTGAGGAGACTGTCTATTAGGAGGTGGTGGGGGTTTTGGGCATTTACGGTGGCCAGTTTCGAATTGCAGCCTCCCGTAGGTGCTCTTTAAGAGCGGTTTTGAATGTGGGCAGGGATTCACATTCCTTTACAGCTTTGGGTAGGGCGTTCCACATTGTTGTGGCATAATTGCGAAACGTGTTTAGTCCCTTGTTTGAGCCGAATCTGGGTTTAACATGATTTGTTGAGCTTCCTCTGGTGTAGTGGTTGTGGTATTCACTGACCTTTGGGAAGTATTTTGACATGTACATGGGCACCCCGGTCGTATAGTGTATCTTGTAGACCAGGCCCATTGCAAGTTGCTGTACTCTGTCGTCTACTCTAAGCCATCCTAGGTTGGCAAAGTGGGCAGGGGTGAGGTGGGTTCTGGGGTTCAGGTCAAGTAGTAGTCTGACCAGTTTGTTTTGTGATGTTTGTAATTTTGTTTTAAGCGCCTTTGAGGTGCTTTGGTACCATGAGGTGCACGCATAGTCATAGTACCCTTGAATGAGTGCTCCTGCCAGAGTCTTCAGGGTATTCTTGTTTACCAGAGAGGAGATCCGGTACAAGAATCTAGTTCGTTGGTTGACTTTTTTTATTACATTGGATGCCATTTTGTCACAGGAAAGATTTGCCTCTAGGATGGAACCCAGGTAGGTAATTTCGTCTTTCCTTGTGACAATATTGTCACCCACTGTAACTGAGAATCCGTCGGTCTTGCTGAGTTTGTTATTTGAACCGAAGAGAATGGACTCTGTTTTGCCCATGTGTAATGATAGTTTGTTATCAGCGAGCCATATGCAGATTTTGCCTAGTTCCGTGCTGAGGGTTTTTTCAACCTGCAATTTGTTCTTGTCAGAGACCAGCAGGGCTGAGTCGTCCGCAAACAGGAACAAGTTGCAGTCACAGGCTGACGACATGTCATTTGCATAAATTAGGAAGAGTAGCGGTCCTAGTATGCTTCCTTGTGGAACACCACAGCTCACTGTGAGGGGGGGGGATAGAGTACCGTTTACCTCTACCATCTGTTCTCTCCCCTCCAGGTAGGATTGCATCCAGCTCACTGATAAGCTATCAACCAATTGCTTTTAGCTTGTCCATTAGAATGGAGTGATTGACAGTGTCGAAGGCCTTTTGTAGGTCCAGCATGACCATGCCGCAGTATTTGCCCGCGTCCACCTCTTGTTTGATGTGGTCGTTCAAATAGAGGAGGCATGTGTCAGTGGAGTGGGACGTTCTGAAGCCAGATTGGAATTCGTAGATTAGATTTTTTTCCGCCAAGTACTTTTCGACCTGTTCATAGACTATTTTCTCCATGACTTTCGAGATGGAGGTAAGAATAGAAACAGGGCGGTAGTTGCCTGGGTCTAATTTGCTGCCCTTTTTGTGTAGAGGGGTCACTCTTGCAATTTTGAAGTCCTTGGGGACGTGCCCCTGTTTTATAGAGAGGTTTATTATGTGTGTGATGACTGGGGTGATGGCGGCTGCTGCGTCTCTGAGGAATTTGGAGGGGATGTTGTCATGGCCAGTGGCCTTGTTAGGTTGGAGGGCGCTCAATTTTTTGAGTACCTCATCGGTTGTTACCATTTCAAGTTTGAAGTCGTCTTTGTGGACCCCTAGGTTTTTGTAGTATGCTACTATGTGTGCCCATGCAGTTTGGAAGCACATAACTTTTTGACCGTAGTCCATGATCTTAGTTCGCTCTATATATCCTATGAAGAATGATGTTGTACTTTGTGACTGCCTAAAGAAACTAAAGAACCTGCAAACAGTATTCTGGAGTCCGTGAGTGTGTACATCATAATTGTGGATACAGATTGGTATTAGCCATTGGACACGAGTCTGAAACCTTTTTGCTGCCTGCACTGAAAATGAAATGGTAAACGAAAGTCTAAAGAAATCCTGCCATTACATTAGTCAAAAAGTTGTCTAACCAAGAGGAAATATTGCTATTGACATCGTTATGAAGAAAGTAAACTGGCTATTGGAAGAGTTAGTTAAAGAAGCCCCTCGTTGATGATGAAAGCAGGAGCTAGCAACGATCAGCATGTGGACTCGTGACGTGACGACAGCTATAGAAACTAACGTTACTTTGCTGAGCTAAACTGGATGACGACGTTGCTAATAGCAAAGGCAAGAACAGAAAAACGAAACATATAAAAACATTGTGCATGTCAACTGAATAAAGAAAAGTGTCTGGATCTTTATCAAAAGTGTCTCAAGTGACACCTGAAGAAGAATATAATTCAAATAGTTAAACCGGGGGACCCTGATGGAAACAAGACAAACGTCTTTCTCAGGTCTGCATCCCCTTAACAATTGTATGTATTGAGCCGTACTGTATTGTACCCATTCTGCAATCTGTTAAATAAAGTTTTCATTCATTCATTCATTCACCATTACCGTTCTCAAGTTGTGTATCTCCTCATCAAACAACAACAAAGATGGCCGACATACTGATACTGCAGCCAAAGCCACGGAGCCTGAGATTGAGGGTGCAGTTACACAGAATGTCCGCAAGAGGGAGCTAACACCCAAGGGATTAGAGCAAAAGTTGAGTAACCTCATAAAAGCCAGGAGATGCAAGCTAGGACAATTAACTGCAAAATCAAACGAAATAGAAAGTCTTCTGGCAAATGAAGAGGAACAAGCCCCTGATATAACTACTGTGCAAAGGGGAATAAGAATGTATGACACATTCTATCAAGAACTTATTAACCTTAATTACTTGGTGCTGTCATATCTCAGTGAAGAAGAAAATAATGCTGATCAAGAAATGTGGTTTCAGCCTAAAGCAGATAAATGTGAACAATTTATCACAAAAATAGAAGAATGGATTCAGGATGCAACATGTAACAATGAGGTGACAAGTAAGGACAGTGTGTCTAATGTAGCCACAGGTGTTTCTTCTACTACAAGTTCGGCGAGCATTAAAGAAGAAGCCACCAGAGCTGCCCTCATGGCACAGAGGACAGCCCTGACAGAAATACAGGCATTAGACAGAAAAGAAGCAGAGCTTAAAGCTGAATGGGAACAGTTAGAGATCAATACAGCTCTAGCAGTATCCAATGCAAAGATCAAAGTGTATCAGGAATGTGAGGAACAGCAGAGCAACGTGAGCAGGAACAAACGCGCGTCGACTACGCTGCGCCAGGTAAAATCTGAGTCTGGAGCTGGGTATGGCTGCACGAGTGGCGCCCAACCCACCAAGCCACAAAAGAAAGAAATGTCCACGTTTCCAGTGAAAAGTACTTCCAAGCAAAAACATACTCAGCTGAGACCTGATACGGAACAATGTGATGATCATCAACTACACGATGACAGTCCGCAACAAATGGACAGTGCTAGAGAAATATATCGGCTCATGCAGCGACAGACAGACCTCGCTGAAATGCTTGCAAAGAACCAGGAGCTCTCTCGTTTGCCACAAAGAGACGTGCCAGTGTTCAGTGGAGAACCATTAGAGTTCAGATCCTTTATGAGAGCTTTCAATCATGCTATTGATGCACAAGCCGACAGCAGCGCTGACAAACTGTACTTCTTAGAGCAGTACACCAGAGGGGAACCACAGGACCTCGTGAAGAGCTGCCACCATATGATTGCAGCGCGTGGATATGCAGAGGCAGTGAGGCTGCTTTACGAACGTTACGGAGACCCGCTGAAAATCGCCGACTCTTTGATCAACTTGCAAGTGGCCGTTGATAAAGTCAGAAGATGGGAAAGCCCTCAGCGCTTTTTCAGTGTTTCTTGTGAGCTGTCGCAACGCTATGGAAGATGTCGATTACATGGAAGAGATGGACAATCCGACGACCATGAGGGGGGTTGTTGCTAAGCTGCCATTCAAGATGAGAGAGAGATGGAGAGTTCATGCATATGACCTTCAAGAACGCCGTCGGAGGCGTCCCAGTTTACAGATCTGGTGAGCTTCGTAGATCGCCAAGCAAAAATCACATCTGACTCTCTCTTTGGAGATCTCGACTCTGCAACAGCGGACAAGAAAGATACAAAGAAACCTCAGCACGGAAAGAAAGATCAAAGAGAAGCTAAAAGGGGAAGCAGCTTCGCTACCAGTGCTGAACAAGTGGATGATGAAAAAGGCGAATCATCAAAGTCAAAAGATGCTACATACTTCAACCGTGCCTTTACAAAGCCATGTGTGTTCTGTGAGAAAGGTCACACCCTGGAAGAATGTCGCAAGCTAAGAGACAAACCACATAAGGAAAGAGCGGAGTTTCTGAAGAGGAACGGCTTCTGTTTCGGCTGCCTGGTGAAAGGCCACCTTAGCAAGGAGTGTAAAAAGAAAATGACATGTGAACACTGTTCCATGAAGCATCCCAGCATGCTACACTTTGCAAGGCAAGACAAAGGTGCAAAGGAGAAGACAACAGAAGTTGCCTCAAAAGAAGATGAACCCGCCTCCCAAGAAAACGCAGCCAATACAGAGGAAAACAAAGTGTTAAGTGCCTGCACTGGGGCCGGAGACAACTGCGTGCTCGCCATAGTGCCAGTCAGAGTAAAGAACAAGAAAAGCAACAAAGCTGTGGAGGTTTATGCATTCATGGACCCAGGCAGCTCTGCAACGTTTTGTACAGAGACACTGGCAGAGCGATTGAACATTCAAGGCAGAAAGACGGAGCTAGTGCTAAGCACCATCAATGCAAAGAAGCGAGTGGAGAGTTACATCCTCACTGACTTGGAAGTTAGTGGGTTAGAGGAGAATAACTTCATTGAACTGTCCAAAGTGTTCACACAGAGGAACATCCCCGTCTCCGTGAAGAACGTTCCACAACAAAAGGATGTTGACAAATGGCCGTACCTCAACGAAGTCAGGTTGCCACGCATCAACGCCGAAGTGGAGCTTCTCATCGGAACAAGAGAACACAAGCTGCTAGAGCCGTGGAAAGTGAAGTCGTTTTCTGTGCAGGAGAGGACAAGTAGCAATTATGCGCTCAGACAATGGGACCAATTTTGTAGCCGCTGAGCGTGAGCTGCGAGAGTCGATTCAGCAGTGGAATCAAGCAAAGATTCAAGATGCACTGATGCAAAGAGGAATCAAATGGGTTTTCAACCCACCTGCAGGCTCACATTTTGGAGGAGTCTGGGAGAGACAGATCCGATCTGTAAGGAAAGTAATGAGATCTGTGCTGAAGGAACAAACAGTCAGTGATGAGTGTCTACACACATTGCTGTGTGAAGTGGAATACATACTAAATGACAGACCACTCACAACAACAACAGACAACCCTTCAGATCTTGAAGCATTGACCCCTAACCACTTACTACTGATGAAGCCAGTCATGCCGCCTGGACTGTTCAGCAAGGAGGATTCATATGCACGCAGAAGATGGAAGCAGATACAATATCTCGCCGACTTATTCTGGAAGCGATGGGTGCGTGAGTTCCTTCCCCAGTTGCAAGAGCGTCAACGATGGACCCAGATCAAGAAGAATCTGTCAATTGGAGATGTCGTCATGATCTTGGATGAATCAGCGCCACGGAGCTCATGGTTGCTCAGCTTTAAGTACCTGGGGGTCCACATCTCAGAGGATCTGACATGGTCAACACACATAGACACAGTAGTAAAGAAGGCGAAACAGCGCCTCTACCACCTGAGACAGTTAAGGAAGTTCAGAGTATCGGGGAAGATACTCCAGTCCTTCTACTCAGGAGCTGTAGAGAGCATCTTGACCGGAAACATCACTGCCTGGTATGGAAACAGCACGGCACAAGACAAGAAGGCCCTACAGAGAATGGTGCGCTCAGCCGAGCGTACCACGGGTATTGCACTACCTCCCCTGCAGGTTCTATACAACAAGAGGTGCAAATCCAGAGCCTGCAGGATAATGAAAGACCCTCACCACCCCAATAACAGCCTGTTCCAGCTGCTGAGGTCAGGCAGACACCTGCGAACCCCAGCTACTAGGACAGAGCGGCTTAGGCTCAGCTTCTTCCCCCAGGCCATCAGAGCCCTGAACAATGAACATTGAGTGCCACAGAACACTGAACTATCCACACACAAGCACACATGAACACACACACGACACGCACGCTGTGCACGCTCACACACTAGCAGCCACTTAACACTTTAACATGAGCGGGCACACACTCATGCCGCACACTTATGGCCAAAAGGAAAGGCCACTTTAAATTAGAATAACAGGAACAGTGTATTGCACTACCAAAGCTACCTAGCATGTCCTATATGCTCTGTAAATAACTATGTACAGATACCGAGATGTCACACCATGTTACCTGTTACCTGTTTATTGCACAATGTTGTTTTATATTGGATTCTATTATATGTTGTAACACTGTATTGCACATCGTTGCGGGCAAGACCACCCGCATTTCATTGTATACTTGTATGCCGTGACAATTAAAACTCTTGACTTGACTTGACTTGCTGGGAAGAGTCGCTCAGATCATTACCGATGCAAACGGACTTGTGAGGCGTGTGCTGGTCAAGACGAAGACGAACACCCTTGAAAGACCTGTCGACAAGCTGTGTCTCATCTATGAGAAGGACAGTTAAACAAAAGGACTTTGATCTACGTATCTTTTGTACGTTCATTACATTCACGCTAGAATTTGCTTAGCATATAGGATAATGCTTTATGTTTGAAATTTACGTTGGCTCTAGTTTGTTTATTGAGTAATTGGCAGCCTGCTTGTCTTCCAATTAGAGGCCTGAAATGTAAGAGCCAAACCTTGAAAAGTCATATTTTGAATATATTTGTATTTTATATATTTAGTTATTGCATAGAAAACAAGCAGTAGTTTAATTTGTAATGCTGTGGTATGCTATAAGCCATATTTATAGTTTAGTTGCGAATTATTCTAAGAATTAACGTTACATGTACGTTTAGATGTGTTACTGCGCATGTGCGAGAGTCTTTATATGCAGTGAACTTGAAGTGCCTAGTTAGTAGTGAGACAGTGCCCATGCAGTTTGGAAGCACATAACTTTTTGACCGTAGTCCATGATCCTAGTTCGCTCTATATATCCTATGAAGAATGATGTTGTACTTTGTGACTGCCTAAAGAAACTAAAGAACCTTCAAACAGTATTCTGGAGTCCGTGAGTGTGTACATCATAATTGTGGATACAGATTGGTATTAGCCATTGGACACGAGTCTGAAACCTTTTTGCTGCCTGCACTGAAAATGAAATGGTAAACGAAAGTCTAAAGAAATCCTGCCATTACAGTAATAATCTCAAGCCTCCCCTGGCAGCTCCCTTGTGGGGCCCTGGTCCCTCTTTGAGAAACATCAGTCTAATCTGTCACTTACATTTTCATGGTATGCATGGTATAATGCTGTATACAATCATGCTGTATATTTATATACACACATTCCTCTGAATATACCTGCATATAATCATTTTTACATATCCCTTACCTACTCCTATCCCTTACCTACTCTCACTAGTTATACTGCTGGTCAGACATACTCCCATAGTGTTTTTATACCTGTATCACTGTATTAATAATACAACACTGTATACATCTGATTATTACTCAGTAGTGCTCATTTATATACTCCAGTTGAATCACTTTCAGCATTTTATATTGCACTGTAGGGCCTACTATTACATTTGCACTCTTGAATGAATGAATGAATGAAAACTTTATTTAACAGATTGCAGAATGGGTACAATACAGTACGGCTCAATACATACAATTGTTAAGGGGATGCAGACCTGAGAAAGACGTTTGTCTTGTTTCCATCAGGGTCCCCCATTTTCAATTCATATATACATTTATGACATACACAACATACATGACATTTATGGCATAGGGACATATAGGTATTTAGTACTGATACATTTGTGACATAAACGGTATTCAAATATACAGTACTGTTACCCCTAGATCCTGACAGAGTATAATACATATGATGGGGAGGGGACTGTACATTAGGAGGGGGTGGGTGGGTGGGAGAGAAATATACATACGGCGGGGAGGGAATATATACATGCGGTGGGGAGGAGACTGTCTATTAGGAGGTGGTGGGGGTTTTGGGCATTTACGGTGGCCAGTTTCGAATTGCAGCCTCCCGTAGGTCCTCTTTAAGAGCGGTTTTGAATGTGGGCAGGGATTCACATTCCTTTACAGCTTTGGGTAGGGCGTTCCACATTGTTGTGGCATAATTGCGAAACGTGTTTAGTCCCTTGTTTGAGCCGAATCTGGTTTTAACATGATTTGTTGAGCTTCCTCTGGTGGTATTCACTGACCTTTGGGAAGTATTTTGACATGTACATGGGCACCCCGGTCGTATAGTGTATCTTGTAGACCAGGCCCATTGCAAGTTGCTGTACTCTGTCGTCTACTCTAAGCCATCCTAGGTTGTCAAAGTGGGCAGGGGTGAGGTGGGTTCTGGGGTTCAGTTCAAGTAGTAGTCTGACCAGTTTGTTTTGTGATGTTTGTAATTTTGTTTTAAGCGCCTTTGAGGTGCCTTGGTACCATGAGGTGCATGCATAGTCATAGTACCCTTGAATGAGTGCTCCTGCCAGAGTCTTCAGGGTATTCTTGTTTACCAGAGAGGAGATCCGGTACAAGAATCTAGTTCGTTGGTTGACTTTTTTTATTACGTTGGATGCCATTTTGTCACAGGAAAGATTTGCCTCTAGGATGGAACCCAGGTAGGTAATTTCGTCTTTCCTTGTGACAATATTGTCACCCACTGTAACTGAGAAGCCGTCAGTCTTGCTGAGTTTGTTATTTGAACCGAAGAGAATGGACTCTGTTTTGCCCATGTGTAATGATACTTGCCAACATGTTACCGTTGTACTGTACTTGTGCTGTATAATGACAATACATTTGAATATAATCTAATGGTGCTGGGGTCAGCAGAATTTGACATAATTATTTAGCTTGCATAGTCTTTTTCACGAGAATGGCCTGCTATGATTCTTTTTACCACTAGAGGTCAGTTGTTTCTTTTGAGAACGGTGTGTAGGCACAGGATATAGTCGGCTGAATGAATGATGAATGAAAACTTTATTTAACAGATTGCAGAATGGCTACAATACAGTACGGCTCAATACATACAATTGTTAAGGGGATGCAGACCAGAGAAAGACGTTTGACTTGTTTACATCAGGGTCCCCCATTTTCAATTAATAGGGATGTGATAGTGATGATCATGGTTCGGGGGTCCTAGTTTTATATATCTATGGATATATGGTCCTAGTAGTCATAGATATATTCCTAGTAGAATAATAATGACGCACTTCCTTAGATATACTGTATTATGTCATTTGAATGCGCATGTGTGCCTAACGGCGATAACAGACGTTTACACGCTGTACCGAAGATCATTGGCTGTACGTGTCTTCACGGCGATAGCTGTGTCAAGCTATCTTAATTAAGCTTAATTAAGACTTCCTGTGGATACATTTAGCCTTCAAAATAAAAGCGCCAGCCAAGCCAATACCTCCGGGATTGAGGATAATTAAATGCATTATTGGGCTAAAGTTGCTAAACTGTGCCTATGCACCTCGTTTTCATTTAAATGTCTATTGGGGAAAATTTAGCTAAATTTAGCTAAATCTACTAAATTGCTAAATCTACTCTAGCAAAAGAAAAAGTGGAGCTTACTCACTATTTAGTAGAGCAGAATGTAATATAATTAAAGAGACTGGAAAAGTTGTGGCAGGATGAATGGAACAATGAGAAAAGAGAAAGATGCTACTTTTCTATCCAATAGTCTGTCAAAAAGAGAAGTATATAAATAAATATATATATATATATATATAACGTGCAGGATAGAAAGGATGCGGTTAAACTAACAAGACTAAGGTTGGGCCAGTGGTAGCAGTCTTAAAACTGTTTTGAAAGATCAAGACGGGTTATGTGACAATGTTAGGATCTCTGGGTAACAGTAGGCCCTACTGTATATTTGCATATCGTATATGTCACAAATGTAACAGTACTATATACCTGTATGTGTCCCTATGTCATAAATGTCATGATGTCATGTATGTTGTGTATGTCATAAATGTCACTATGAATTGAAAATGGGGGGCCCTATATGTAAACAAGACAAAATTCTTTCTCTGGTCTGCATCCCCTTAACAATTGTGTGTATTAAGCCGTACTGTATTGTACCCATTCTGCCATCTGTTAAATAAAGTTTTCATTCATTCATTCATTCATTCATTCATTCATTCACAGCATGTCATATTAGTGTTGTAGTACTCGAGTCCAGGACTTGAGTCCGAGTCCTAGACTGATTTTCCGGACTCGTGACTCGAGCACTGATGACTCTGACTTGGACTTGGACTCAAGCATTGACTGCATTCAGACTCAGGAGGTGCAGACGAGGACTCGGACTTGTTAATTGATAAATACCGTTTTTAATTAGAATTATTTTTGTAATAGGCCCTAATCATTTGACATAAGATATTGATGGCTATATCAATACCGTAACATTATTTAATTTAGCTGGTGACCGCTGTGTCATTTATGTTTAATGTAGACCTTTTTTATTTGTATGTCAGCTCTTTGACTGCCAGAGTGGAGTGGACTCAACCTTGATGACTTGGACTCGGACTAGGGTAATGGGGACTCGACTCTGGCTCTTTTTTGGTGACTCGGACTTGGATTCGGACTCGAACACAAACACTGGGGACACAATATTTGATGACTCGACTACAACACTGCATATTACACTGTAATAGTGAAAACAGAAAGGTGCTATTCATGGAGGTAGCTTAACGGTAGGTCTTTCTTCCTTTTCTTTAAAAACTCTGTTTAGCCGAAACGAGAAACATCAGATAATTGAGAAGACATTTTTGTATTTGTGTGAAACGGTTTTGTATAATCGAATAAACGAACCCCCCCTCCCACCCACCCCCCCCTCTCCTAATGTACAGTTTCCTCCCCCTCGTATGTATATATTATCTGTTAGGATCTCTGTTTAACAGTACTGTATATTTGCATATCTTGTATGTCACAAATGTAACAGTACTGTATACCTGTATGTCATGTATTGTCATAAATGTCATGATATATATATATCTGTACTGTATATCTGTATGGCCCCCGTAAATGTCCATACCCCATCTCCCACCCCCTCCTAATGTACAGTTTCCTCCCCCTCGTATGTATATATTTTCTGTTAGGATCTCTGTTTAACAGTACTGTATATTTGCATATCTTGTATGTCACAAATGTAACAGTACTGTATACCTACCTGTATGTCATGTATGTCAGAAATGTCATGATATATCTGTATGTTGCGTATATGTCATTAATTGAAAATGGGGGACCCTGATGTAAACAAGACGACAGTCTTTCTCTGGTCTGCATCCCCTTAACAATTTGTGTGTATTGAGCCGTACTGTATTGTACGCATTCTGCAATCTGTTACTAAAGTTTTCAATCAATCAATCAAACCTACAATACACTATACCACGCGATGATGTGACCTTTATTTTGGTTTAACTGATGGATGGCAGTACTACGCTGTAAAGCGTCTAATCTACCGGAAATTCAACAGAAGAAGAAGAAGGCTGAAAATGGCCGCTCCCCAAGATGACATGTTTTCTCTCTGCGTGGACCCCGGCAAAGTTAATAATTGTGTGGAAGTCAGATTTATCGACAACACAAAGGTAGGGTGGACCCTTGCTTCGCGTCGAAAAGGCTCCATGAAAAATATGAACTTGCTTTAGCTTTTTTTCCCCACAGAGAAGGCAGTAATGCGAGCTGTCATGAGCAGCATGGTAGTGGCTGTCTGGGCTGCAGGGCTGCCACGCAATGTCTGGAAAGTGAATTTGACAATTTGAACTCACTGCTGAAATTGAAAATAATGTATACGAACCGCGTTTCAAATGTGACTACAACTCTAGTTACCTAACAACCAAAGAGTAACCTATATTATGCGTGTGGGCATGACGTGAATTCATGTGTACTTGTGCTACATTGTGCATGGATTTCTTTGTCTATGATTTCAGTCAACAATTTGGGATGATATTAACACTGATCAACTTGCTGGGCAACATGAGGGGGAAAGGAGTTTGCCATTATGTTATACACTGGCAGTGGCATCTATCTGGGCAACAAGAGTTGTCCACCATAATGCCAGTCTGGTTCAATAGAGCTTACCAGGTCCTGTTACAATGTCTAGATCAGCATTGTTTCTTGTTTCATTCTTCAGGGTAAGGGTCTGTTTGCCAAAAAGAACATCAAGAAGGGAGACACAATTTTCGTAGAACGGCCACTCGTCTCTGCCCAGTTCCTGTGGAATTCACTCTACAAATATAAAGGTAAGATGCTAACTTGGTGCTGCTGCTAGTTAGTGCTGCTAACTTGGTTATCCAAGTTTAGTGGTGTAATTTGTCTTAATAAAATAACGAGACAGTGTGCAGTTAGGCAAATTGTGTTGTGTGCTTAGTTTTGTAGACGTTTGATCTTGAATAAGATAATATTTCCCCAAATAGACCATTCAGACTTGAGTTTGAAATGATGTGTCCTGTAAGGATCCCCCTCATCTCCTCCTCCTCCTCCTCCCTTGCAGCCTGTGAGTATTGTTTACGTGCTCTGGAGACAGCGGAAGAGAATGCCAGGAGACTGAGTGGCCTCCCAGGGTTGAGCCTGCCGTACCCTGAGCTGTGCAGAGTGAGCTCTGAGCTGCACCAAGCATGTCCTCAGTGCCAGGTAGGGATGGGTATCGTTAGGATTTTATCGATACTACTACTCTTATCGATACTGCTTAACGGTTCGGTACTTTATCGATACTCTTATCGGTTCTTTTTGGTTATTTTTTTGCAAGAAAAAAAGACAATTAATTAAGAACAGAATCAACATTGCTTTATTATTTATAAATACAACTTTATAAATAAGTATTATAAATAAATATAATTTCGTCAGCAACAGCAGCAGCAATGTTCTTTTATATAACTTTATAAATAAATATAATAAATTAATATAATTTCTTCAGCAACAGCAGCAACAATGTTTTAAATGTGTCTGACTCTGAATTATAGACTTTTTATAATAAACAACAAATGCAAAAGGCTAACAGAACTGTGACACTCGTTCACTAGGGTTGGGTATCGTTTGGATTTGACCGATTCCGATTCCGATTCCGATTCTCCTTATCGATTCCTGTTCTAAACGATTCTCGATTCCGATTCTTTGAGGTGCAGGTCAAAACAGGTCACAGCTTATTTCGCAGGAGAACATTTATTTGAAAAATCCTTTTTTTCCATATTATATATTGTAAAATATATATATATTTTACATACACTGTAAACTGAAAAGGCACACGTGTACATGAAACTCTTATAACATTGCAAGTTGGCAGCAGTCTAAAAACAAAGAGCTGCAGCCCAGGTGGGTGTTGAGATATGAAACAAAATAAAACAGTCATGTGACAAATTAAATAAAGAGCAGGGAGGCGTCTCCAGCCTTGGCATGTGCCAGCTTGGTTTGCCTCTTGTCATAGTCCACCATACAGTATGTGTGTATGTGTATTTGTGTGTTTGTATGTGTGTGCTCCCCTCTCCCCCTGCTCCCGTCTCTCCCCCTGCTCCAGTCTCTCAAACTTCAATAACTGTAACTGTAAAACTGAAAAGGCACATATGTACATGAAACTCCTAACTTAATAAACTGAAACCTGCTGAAATAACATTGCAAGTTGGCAGCAGTCAGTCTAAAAAACAAAGAGCTGCCGGGCCGTCTCTCAAACTTAAATAACTGTAACTGTAAACTGAAAAGGCACATATGTACATGAAACTCTTAACTTAATAAATGAAGTAACGTAAGTAAAATGTGGTTGACCTCACTAAGCTGAGAGATTAGATTAGATTTTTCAACCTGGTACCAAGATGGGATCAATGTGTTAGCTAAATAGTCCCTTGTAGGGGGGGGTGTACTTTGGATTAATTGAATGGATCATAGCCCTGCAAACACAAAACAAACATAAGATATACAGTACACAGAAACACCCTGTAACCTCTGTGTCACTCTTATTTGCATTCAACTCACAAGTTCGCTTGGGTCATTCATTCATCTCATCTATTGACTTGCATCACACAAATGCATTTTTATATATGTATGGCTGTTCTCACTTCTCAGCCTCACTAAGACTTGCTAGTCAGTGACAGACAGTGATAAGACAACGTGAATGTATCTATATTTACATGAAGGAGAGGGAGGGATAGAGAGAGAAATATAGAGAGAGAGGGAGGGAGGGAGCGAGAGACATAACGATTAACATGCCAAAGACAAATCTGTCAATTGTAGTGACTACAGTATTGGTTCGTGTTCATCTTCTGACTATGTTGTGTAGTGGGAGGGAACTAATGATCTGGCACCGCGGCCAGAGGGGACATCTATTGCGGTTGCACTGGCTGTTATTCATTCATTACTGTGCTGGCGATTCATGTGCTTGTGTTCTTGTTTACTGACGTGGCTTTGTACATTAAACAAACATTACGTTACCTCCGTTTATTCCTCTTTCCTCCGGGCACTACACAATACAGTTAAACCTGAACTGTTACTGTAACGTTAGGTCAGGGGTAGATAACTGTTAGTAGCTACCCTACCATGCTAAGTTAGTTAGCTTAACGTTATTCTTATTGCTTACCGAAATGTGGGCGATTCAACGTCTGAAAAGGGATGCAGCCTTTTCACCACATAAGCAGTTACTCTCTGTGGCACTCTGCAACTCGCTCCTTCGACAGCTTTCCCCTTGCTGCCAAAGTGAATGGGGTGTCGCGTTGCGGTTGAAGAAACTACCCAGCTGGCTGGTAGCAGCAGCAGCAGCAGCCGCTCCAGGCTGGCTGACGTTAGAATGAGCATCACGCTGCGAGCGTTCAACAACTATGAACAGATTTGACACCGTTTTAGCAATTGGTAGTCTATAACTTTATCTATAACTGCATCCTCCTTTGTTGGAAATACGTTTGTCACAGGTGTTGCACTGTGCCAACCCGTCCTTTATTAACGTGAAATGAAGCCAAGCTTTCGAACGGAGTTTCCTCTGTTCCATGTTTTGTTTTGCGACTACTCCAAGAGGATGTTCTTCTTCATTGGTGTTTTTTTTTTACTAGCGGAGCACGAGCGGAGCACGGGAGGAGTAATTACAACCCCCAGAAAACAAACTAGTGCGGGCATTTAGGATGGAATCGAAAAAAATAATCGAAATGCAAACATGTTACTTCCGGTTCCAGAACCGGAAGTTAGGAACCGGTTCTTTTTAGAACCGGTTCTCGGTGCCCAACCCTATCGTTCACCCTATCCTCTGTCATCCTTCCTCTAGCTGCTAGGGAGAAAGGACTTTGGGTGGTGGAGGGAGGTAGAGGGAGGATGTGTGGTGGCCCTGGGCTCACTGGGCTGGGACATAGTGGCTGACGCCTCAGCTTGACGATCTATAAAAAGTTTAGATTGTAGTATTTGTAGCTAAACAATTGTTTTGTTTATTAGCCTATTTGTAATAATTCGTTATTAGCCTAGGCAACTCCGTATCTTGGGTTACGGCTGCAGTATGCAGATGGAACACTGCGCGCAAGGCAGTCGAATACGCGCATTTCTGCACACTAATATCATGTTTTGCCAACAGATGTTTTGATAAATTGATTTGCTCGTATTGCCACCCTTACTGGCAAATGTTTTGTTGCACTTGTGGCAACGTGCATTGTCGGCATTGACCCTTGTAAAGTATATCCATACTTTAGAACGCTTCGCTCTATCCGCCATGATCACGACTCAGTGCATGCAGAGCTGCTGTCTGTGTGCCGCGCGCTATAGCACGGGGCGTCGGGGACAGAACTTTCATTAAGGAGTACCCGTATGTAGTACCCGTATGTCTATGTGTAGCACTAGCGAGCGACTCGCGAGGAGTGTGTGTAATAATTGACTCGCTGGCTGCGGCTCGCTTCTCGTGCAGAGACAGAGAGAGGATCGTTCGCAACTTTTAAATAATAATAATAATAATAATAATAATAATTTCTCTAGAGTATCGATAGCAGTACCGAGGACGTCAGAGCTTATAAATACTCCGGTATTTTCTAATATAGTACCGGTTCCCGTTTAAAACCGGGGTCCGGGGGGCATCCCTAGTGCCAGGTGAGGCCCATCAGCAGCGATTAGGAGGAGATCTCAACTTGGAAGTGAAAATGTTTTTTTTATGTGTATTACCACTTTTTTTTTTGTATTGATATTTTTTGCACAAATCTCTCCAATATTCAAAACATCTCTTTCCACATCATCATATGCAATTTCCAGGATTTGCCTTTTTCTTTTTTGTAAGAACATACAAAACATGTAAAGGACTCATACAAATACATTAACAACTGACATGGAAAATAAAAAAAGACTTACAAAAAAAGAAACATACTATACTATACATTATGCGTATACATCCCTGATATATATACTTTGCATGTAGACCGAACTACCTTCGAGCAGGTATGTGCTGCATCCTCTATCGGGATGCCACCCTTCTCCATATTGCATGTGAGAGAAAGCGCCCCAGACACATGCAGTTGTGCATGATAACATGCATGCACGCATGTTTCCAACACATGTATGTGGGTACGTGTATCACGTAAGCATGTGTACATGCCTCATATGTGTGTGTGTGCATCTTCCTGGTATGTGACTGTACTCCTATCTCTTGTGTGTGTCTCGTATCCATGTGTGCCTCTGCCCCCTATGTGAGTGTATATCTCAGATGTGTATATATATGTGCGTCTCAGCTACGTATGTGTGTGTCTCCTATATACATGTGTATCCCCCATATGTGTCAGTGAAAGCCTATACTTCAACTATGTGTATGTCGTATGTGTATTACCACTTTTAAGAATTCCGGTATTTTTAAACCTGGACTCATTAATTTGTGGTCTAAATGAATAACCGGGACTTTTTGTAATTGGTCCAGTCAGTATAGAGGGAGATCGCTTCAGCCGGCAGTCGCAAAACAGGCTACAATGTAATTTCCCTGGACAAACATGAACGTCAAAGTACGTCCACTAAAAGTGCTTGTTTTTGACTGTTACAGATACAGTGAAGTAGAGTGTGGCCTTTTCTGCACACAATAAAAATACTCAACCAGTAGGGGGCACTTAGGTTACACCTATGTAGCCACATCAATTTAGACTTTTCGACTCTCCTGGCTGAATTTTTGCTAAAGCTTGATTTATTACCAAGAATAGGACTATTGGTGATGAGGTACTCAGCACTTACAAATTATAAATATAAATAAATAGTATTTCTAGATTGACTGTTTAACGTTATGATTAAAGCAGTGATTAAACAGTGTTTGCTATCCTCGTGTTGTACTGAAAATGACAAGTGCGCTTTCAGACCTGTCAACCTTATTGTACTGTAAATATCTATGCATTTCAGCAGATCTTAGTTAGAACATGATTCTCAGTGGTGTTGTGTTTTACTGTATGTGAAGTAGACTTGTGGGTAGGTCATTGTTAATGTTATTCAGAAAGGTGACGACAGATTGAGGTGAGGTGAATAAACGAGTAGTGAGGTAAAATGTTTATCTGCATCATTCGATCATTTAGAATTCAAAATCAAACTACAGTACTACAGTCTGGCTCAAACAGAAGCATTTATCTGAAAATTTCACAACGCATGAGTTTTTGCAGGAAGAGTACAGTGGAAACTAGAGTGAGTTGATAAGGAGGAGTAGGTTGTCTTGTGTGGAGTACAGTATCTAAAACAATGGTTTGTGTCGGAGTTGTTTTCATAAGACTACCTTTGTTGGATGGGACACGCTGAAAGTGTGGCTAGTTATGCTACAAATGGATCGTATACAGCTGTCCGTACACTACGCCTTGCAGACCGTCGGGTCTATAGCTATCGTTTTTACACTGATGACTACTGCCAGTCCAAGATAAGAAATACTATACTAAAGCACCTTTTCCAAGAGTGGAGAGACCTGCTGTCAGAGTGGAGGTAATGTTATTAGCTAAAGTTATTCTGTTGACCTGGCATCAGTAGCTTGGCAGGATAACGGCAAAAACAATCACTTAATAAGCCAGTATACTAAGGACAGTCATGCACTATAGCGCCACCATCTGGTCAAATCGCACCAAATCCGGGGCACTCCAGTAGCACACCATATAGCGCGCTGAGTCGCGAAGCGGTCGTCCCGGGTTCGTTTCCCACTCCCGGTGACCATTTGCCGCATGTCTTCCCTACTTGTCCTCACGTTCTCCCTCTCCTCTATCGGCCCTGCGTGGCCAGGAAAAAGCTGTAAAAATGCTAAAAAGATAATAAAAAAAAAATCGCACCAAATCCTACAGTGCACTCAGTTTGGTCCTCAGCAATACACCCGTCGAGTGGGAAGTCGGTCAGCTGAACGGTTCTTTTAGTGACCCCCATCTTCCCCCACAGGTTACCTACTGTAGCAAGGAGTGCCGGCAGGCTGCAGCAGACCAGTACCATCGGGCTCTTTGTTTAGGTTCCTCCCAGGCTGATCCAGACCACCCTATCAATAAACTACAAGATGCATGGAGGTGAGAGTATGTTGGCATTTGGTTTCATTAAAGGTATGCAATGAAGTTCCCTTTCGTTTTCCACCAAAATACTGTTTTCTATTGTTGTTCTATAGTTTACAAGCTGAATACATTTCCCACCTCAAAACCTTTTGCAAAGTAAATTTTCACAATTTTCTTGTCTGTTTATATCCCATCTGTGCACTTGTTTTGTGTTCTACGTCACCCCTGTTGGAAGAATGCGTGATGCATAATGTTCGGGACCCCTTTCCTCCTACTGTGCACTATGGTGCTAATTTCATCAACTAGTGGTCAAAGACTTCATTGGAAACCTTTAACACTTTGAGAGCCAGTCCGTGTTTTCCTTTTTACCCCCTTGAATGCCCAAATCCACTCCAATGTTAACTTAATATCGCCTAAGTGTCTAATCTGCCCGTCGCTTATCAAAGACTCATTTTCCAGTCAACATTGTCATGGCAGATTGTTTTTTTATCGCTTCATTTCCATTTGATAGCATTTTGAAAATCACTCGTTTTCGTGGAAAAAACAACCCATTCTATGATAATCGCCTTTTACTGGAATATTCTAGAACGTTGTCATTTGTCGGCCTATTTATGAATCGTTTTCAAATAAACGCTAGATGATCGATAGTATATGTGTGCGCACGCACCCTCGTGCCGCACGCTGATAATCGCTGCTCTTATTTCCTGATGGCTTTTACAGTGAAAACAGCTATATCACATATAGGGGAAACGCTTAAATATCCGTGAAAACGAGTCTGATTATCCTAAGACTGATAACATAGATTCCTTACCTGAGGTCGGATGGTATCCGAAAAAATCGATAATTGTATTGATCCACCGTGTGTACAGTAGAACACATAATCCCTGCTGCTCTTCAGGCTCCGGAGTGATGCCAGTCGATGCCGTGAGTGAGACGTAAAATGTGGAGTCAGAAATCCTTTCTCCCATTCACTTTCATTGAGTCCAATCCAAAAGGGTGATTTACCATCTGGGAGACGATAGGGGGCGCTTTTTTCACATCTGAGAGCCTGGGTGCAATATGATTTCAGATCGCTAATATAAAAAAAAACAGTATTCTCGTGATGGGCATTCAACCCGCGGGGGGTAAACCCGAGAAATCTCGGGGTGTGGCATCCAAAGTGTTAAGTGCACCAGCCCAACCCTGCTGCTGTTGAGCTGTTAAATGAGATGACTTGTTCTCTCTCTAGGAGTATGCATTATCCCCCAGAAACCTCCAGCATCATGCTAATGGCCAGAATGGTGGCTACAGTCAAACAGGTGATATATCTTACTTTCCTTCATGAGACCTTTTTGTTAGAATTTTTATTTTTTTTGTTCATGGCAATTTTTACTCTGAGGTAGTCTGTGTTACTGAGTTCAGGCACCACAGAGTACATTACTTGCCCACCACCCCCACCAGTGTATGCTTAAGAAAAACAAAAAACAATACTGATACTAATACTTAGACAACATTATAAATATTATGAAAGTGTCTGCTCCCTCTGTATGCACAGCAGAGCACAGAGTAGCGGAGTAGATTTCACTGAGAGAAAGAAGGCTCTAGAGTCTAGACGACACAACGGGTTACACAACTGATTTCAGCTTTGAACCCAAGGCTAACAGGGAACCTGCTAACGTCAATGAGGCAATCTGTAAAGTTTGTATTGTAAAGGAAGCACACCACAAGAGTGAGGCCCGCAGGAGTGAAGACTTGGGCGAACAGATCAGACCAGCAACAGTTTGTCGCAAGCTAAATAAGAGGGACATTGTGAGCATTCGTCTTGTTCAAAGTAAGGGAAAGATCTAAGGCTGCAGCTACATTGATCTGTCAATGAACGGATGCGAAATTTACGGGTGGTATCGCTGTCCGTTGGTTTATTTTTAAATTGGAAATGGATACTCATTGAAAACGGACGTAGACGGACGGACACAGCATATCAATGTAGCCACATAACGTTAAAGATCAAAGTAAGAGCTCTACAGATATTGAGTGTAAAATCCGGTGTCACCTGTTATCACCTGTTACCGGTGTTGTCATGAGTTTATTAACAGGTGGCAACCCCCCCCCTGTAGCATCCCTACTCTGAGACCCAGTGCCGGGACAGTAGTTCCTTGCCTCGACCCATGAATCACTCGTTTTTTATGTGGTGTCATATAAGCTTATAGCTCTGTGCACATATGCCGCGATGATCCTTGAGGTTGATATTGTGTGTGTTGTGCAGGCGAAGAGAAGTAAGGCAATTAAAATCCGCTCTTGAGGTTAATATATTGTGTGTTGTGCAGGCGAAGGACAAAGGCCACTGGCAGAAGCTGTTCTCCCAGTTCTGTAGCCGCGCTGCCAACGAGGAGGAGGAGATCGCCCACAAGTTACTGGGAGAGAAGTTCAGAGTAAGTTACCATCAAGCTTTATTTCTCTGGTAAAGAATATGACACACTTTGCCATGGCATTGCCTGTTTTTTTTTCTGTTTTCTTTTTTATCACCTATTTATTGCTAATGTGATGAGCCATTTCAAAAAGCATTTTTATGTAGTTATCCAGGAATTGAAATCACACTTAACACTTTGATTGCCTAAGGCTAAATTCATGATATACCATAGGTTGCCAGCTCTATTTGTCTATGGAGAAATTCCCCTTCTTTGCAGGGCTATAACTTTTTAAATTCTATTGCTACATTGCCATTATTAGGGCCCATTCAAAGTCCTATATGTATTGTTCATTGTGTAGCAACGTTAAACTTTTTCATTCACATATTCATAGTAAAGTATGGTCTAATGTATAAGTATGTTTTCATCTCTTTCTGCAGCTTTCTCCAGAACGTGATCTATAGCCCCAAATGCATTATATTGATGATGCAATACAGTTTTATGGCAATCAGCGCGATATAAAAAATTCCAACTAGACGTACTTCTAGAAGTTACTACACGTCATCTGATGTTGACCGGATGGGCTAGGGGGCGTTTATAATTCCGTGGGCAGCGTTATACCAATCATCTAATGTGGGTCAAATGTTGATAATAGCAGTTAGTATCGAAGACGGTAACATTACACGCTAAAACTCACCCCAGTCTCCGCGCGCCGTTGGGCGATCATCGTAGAGTAGAAATTGTATCATTATGGGATGTAGATTTACCCGGTCCATCTCCAGCTTGTATAATGGTATATACGTCCAAATCATGTTGTTTATCGAGTTATTGGCAATCGATCACTGTGTATTGTGACGAGCTAGAATGCCGGGACCTATAGCGAGTGCCCGGAAGTAATACGGACGTCCAGCACAACCTCTATGCCGCTTCCTGTTAAGCGATTGCGCCGATCGGCCACCAGATGGCGCTCCTGAACCGCCAGAGAGCTCAGTGGGTCCTCCTGGTGGATCTCAGGCCAGCGGAGGGGACATATGAATCCTATCGCAGATTTTTGAAATATTGATATAAGGACGCTGTAAAGCGTCCTCCGGCAACTTGAGCATGGCCGGCAATGACGTGTAAACACGTTTCCTGGCAGCCAAAGTGTTAAGGATCTTATTTTACCCACATTTCTAAGTATTGAGTGACAACAAGGTGTGTTTATAAATAAGATTATACAGCACACGACATAGGTCCAGCATTGGACTACATGGTGGTCAGTATACTGTACATTGTATTCATATTTATAGTCCAACGTACATCATTGGATTACATGGTTAAACCTTGGCTTTTACAAGTATAAGATAATCATGGTGGCATCTGCAATGTTACCTGAGGTGTGTGTTTTATCGGCCCCTTGGTGAACTATAAAATCAAAATAGAGAATGGAAAAGTACAGCATATTGTATACAGTGTAATAATTCTTGTGTTTGTCTATTTTTAAACAACGATTCTAATGCAATTGCTCTGTAAAAGCTGAAAGGTAGCCCCAAAATCAGTTGACATGGGCAAAAGAAAAGTTATAAGAGGTTATTCAAGATGTTGAAGATGACATGGCAATATAGTTATTCCAACATTTGATTTTGTGTCTGTAGGGACAGTTGACTCTGCTCCACAGCCTTTTTACAAAAGCACTTCATGATGATAATCTCAATCGGGTACGTATGACATTTGGATCTAATTGTTAAATCACACTGCTTTATTTAAATCTCTGCTTCATTTAAATCGCTATGCTTTATTTAAATAGCTATGCTTTATTTAAATCGCTATGCTTTATTTAAATCACCCTGCTTTATTCCACGGTTCTAGTGGTTTACTCCCGAGGGCTTCCGCTCTTGCTTCGCTCTCATAGGGACTAACGGACAGGGCATCGGCACCAGGTGAGGCATTGGTTCTCCCTCTCAGATCATTCATTCAGCTACAAGTTATTTTGTCATTGGTGGATTGGATTTGTTTACTATCATTTCAAATTCCAGCTCCTTAAGTCGATGGGTTCATGCCTGTGATGTACTGCAACTGCCTGGCCAGCAGAGGGAGCAATTGGACTCCTTTATTGACCAGCTGTACAAGGACATCGAGAAAGGTCACAATTTCATCCTAATTACAGCCCCTATCTCAGTGTTAAGCTGTTTCTTTTGTTTTATTACATTAAAGCTTTTGATAATGAAACGTTTTGTAATTATATCGTATGAGGAATGTTAATTACTGTACATATTTGTAATTCAAAACAAGGATATCAGTGAAATAATTCAATTCGATTTTTTTGCCCATATCTTGATGGAGGTTAGGCGTGAACTTGATCCTTGTCCTCTCTCTCCCCCTGTAGAGACGGGAGACTTTCTGAACTGCGAAGGTTCTGGACTTTTCCTTCTTCAAAGCTCATGTAAGAGTTCACCTGTTGATTTTTAAGATCTCTAATAAAAAAAACATTCAGTCGACAGGATGCCATTTCCTAGGTCCATGTTTCCAGTTAGTTTCAGGCCTAATTTTGTTCTGTTGTCTGGTCTGCCCTCACAGGTAATCACAGCTGCATACCCAACGCAGAAGCCTCCTTCCCCGACAACAATTTCTTGCTTCACCTCAGTGCCCTCAGTGACATTCGCCCAGGAGAGGTCAGCAGACACGTCTTGAGTTTGGGGTGATAAATGGTGGCCCGTGATGGATGGGGGGCCGGGGATCTCTGGGTTGGCGCGCTCTGTTGTCACACAGCATTAGAAGGCTGGGACTTTGAGGGTTGCAGGGGTTTTGTCAGGCTGTCGGGAAGATCGAGAAGGCCTGTGTCTGCCTGCACCACTTTCCACTGCAAAGCCTTTCTTTTGAATACTGGCTGAAACCGGGGGGGGGGGGCGGGGGGCTGTAGTAATTCTCCAATTTTTATGTTCTTAATGTTGCTGCTCTTGCATTTTGGCCACTAAGTAATGTTTTTCAACCTGATTTTAGAATTAAAATGGTAAGTCTATGCTATTTGTGGCCACTTTGAACCTGTGGAAATTTCAGCGTTACCTTTTTATGTAAAGTCCAAACATTGGTTTGAAAAGCATCATGCCATTGCACTGGTTTGGCTACACAAGATTGAAAGAAGGTGTAGCAATTCTGATTCCAAAAATGCTGAAAGTGGGTCACTTTTCCAGTGCGTCACTAGTAGCCAGGCACAGTAACTTGCCGCATGGGGTCGAATGAGTCCTTGACGAACCCCATTCATCTTTGGCATTTGAACAATATCAATACTGGCTTTAAAGGTGTTGGGAGGAAGATTAACAATACGATGTAAAGATGTCAGTTTTTTTAATAACACCTCCGAGATGTTGATGCACTTGAAACCAATTACGTTGTTTCTTTCCCTCTGCAGGAGATCTGCATCAGTTACTTGGACTGCTGCCAGCGTGACCGGAGCCGCCACAGCAGACACAAAATACTGAGGTAAACGACCGTAACTCCCAGCGTACATCCCTTGGACAGGCTCACACCCCGCCCACTTCTGTCAGGACCAATGGGCAGTCATCCAGGCAATAATATGCAGGCCTGAGTTTACCTGTGCCTACACGGTCTTCATTGATCAGCTAGCTGTCACTACCATCATCGATCTTTATACCTGAACACCCAGAGGCGTGTTGACGTTTGTGCACATTCAAATATTAACTATATCCTTGATTTTAAAAGCTCTTGACCTTGAAATGCTTGCTATCTAAACTCCAGCACAGTGTGGTGTGAGGCAGGCCTTTGTCCCTCTGGCTATGAATCTATACTGTATTCTGCTCATCATGCAGTGGGCAGTGGCCGTTGAATGGCAGGAGATTATGTAAAGGCCAAACTGGAAATACAGTGTAGCTCAATCATAATACAGTGTAGCTCAATCATTCTTTCTTGGTGTCTTCCCCTCACTCCTTTGTCTCTTTTTGCTTTCTTGTTCTCTCTCTCTTTCTCTCTCTCTCTCTCTCTCTCTCTCTCGGAGATGAGACAAGCAGCCATTTCTCTCTCTCCTCTCTCTCATTGTGTAACAGATTTTCTTCTCTTCTCAGGGAGAACTACCTATTCATCTGCTCATGTCCAAAGTGTGCGTCTCAGACGGATGAACTGGACATGACGTCCGAGGAGGACGAGGAGGAGGAGGGCGAAGGAGAGACGGAGGGGGACGAGATGGAGGATGAGATGACGGACGTCTGATGAAAAAATATCTAATCTAAACAAAAATGACTCTGCATGGAAAATGGAGCTGTTCCGGAAATATTCCTGAATATTATGTGAATATTGTAAAAACCACAACCAGAATAATGTGACGAATCGCATAAAACCCAACATCCAACATGTCCTGTGGTTAATTCTTGATAAGCAGCTCAAATGGGAACAAATGAACAAAAAGTCTCAATGAGGCTTAGGCTTTAAACAACATTGTTTCCTAGCTAGCATGCTAAAGTGGCTAATATTGAAATGGCGGTTTGAACTGAATGGTAATGCAGCTTATTTATTATTTTTTACATATGCACCGTCTCGTTTATGGTGTAGCTATGGAGCAGTGGTGGCAGCAGTGTTTTCCTCTTCATTGTCATCAGTGGAACAGATCCATTCTCCACGCAGAGTCCTGTTTTAATATGGCAGCAGCTCTGCCGCCTCCAGACTGCTCTCCTGGCCTCCACCACACTGGGCAGCCATGAAGACCAACATCACCAAAACTAGCCACATTAGTTTTGGAGCAGAAATATTTTTTCATGAACCTCCACACAGACTCATAGATGCCAGTAGATGTCACTTTCTCTGTCCAGTGCCATGGGGCTGCAGCAGAAAGCTTCTTCCCAAGTGTTTGTTTTCCAAACGTATCTCAACTCAAAAGCCAACCCCCTCCCCCCATTCACAAGTGCTTTTCATAATTATTATTTTTTATATACTTCTCAATGGCAAAGCTGTTAATTAAAGGTACACTTGAGCAAAAAAAAAAAAAAAAAAACGATGCCAATTTATTTTGCACATAATCTCACACACCTCAAAACTCTGCACATGATTGATGTAGTTGTTATTGAGAGTAAATGAGTTGGGATATGGCCACCAGTGATCAGGCACATTGAATCCTTGTGTTGTGTTTAATTACAGCTCAATGAAATTATAGAGTAGCAGTCCCTTTAATAAGACAAGGTATTGCTATTTTTTCATCTAAATCATGTCATTGACCTGTAATCAATACAACACAAGGATTCAATGTCCCAGAGATGACGTCACTGGTGGCCATATTCAAACTAATTTACTCTGAAAAATGAAAGGATTGTATGCAAAATGTACCTGGGATCTTTTGGATGTGTCTGATGAGAATTTGTGAGATTATGTGCAAAATAAATCTGCATTGTTTTTTTTGTGCCTTTTAAGCAAAAGGTATTTCTCAGGGTTTGCTCTGTTTAGAAGGTATAGTTGCTGACCGATGACATCCTACATTATTTTTCATCACTTGTGAAGCGGTTTACCAGTAATTGCTTTGCTGCCATGCAGAAAGTACATTCACAGTAGAAGTATAGCCAGCGAAGAGCATTTGCTTGTACGGTTTTGATTCATTTTCATAATGTAGTTCATGAGTTCAAGTTAAGCCCATATGATTACCAAGACATTGCTTTGTTAGTAACCATATGCCCTTTGATGACTGTACTTCAGTGCTGTTCCACATCTCAAATTGCTCCTACTGCCCATACATGAATCAATACTGCAGCAACAACTGTTATCTCCAATGACAATATTGTCAGTGTTCCTAGATGAAGGTGGACTATCTCTGTTGGCATTCTCAGTCGTGACACATGAGAACATTGTTTCAGAACTCAAAACGAGTACCTGCAGCATTGGGACAGCAGGAAATAGGATCCCAGAAATTGTAATTTTTACTACTGTGGCATAAATGATTGAAATTAAAGGGCTGTTGTCTCATTTGTTCGGGGTAGATCATGTAAAGTATGTGGTGCCGGTATTGTATTTATCAACTACAAATTTTTCTGGTAAAATTTACTACTTCCTCATCAGTCTTGGGTTTACTCTAATGAATGTTTCACTTGTTTGTCTGTATGTATATGTTTTTAACAGAACATTAAAACTTGCACATCAGTATGTCTTGCTTTGCATCTTGAGTAGATGTTCTACCACTGTTCTCTACTTTGCCTTTGCGGTTTGGCACATGGATGCATTGCTAACACAGTGAAATAGAAATGAATATATAGAACAATATTGTAGTTGTTTAGAAAGTCGAACATATTTCTTGTGTGTTCTTTGTCCATTGACAACATTTGCCTTTGATCCACATCACTGCATCTCTTTACCCCCAGAGAGTTGATTTTACTTGCATCAAATGTTAATTTTCCCTGACTGCACCAAAGAGAGATGAAAAAGAACACATTATTTCCATGAGAGGATGCACACCTGGGACCCAGCGTGGCAGGAGGCCGGACCTCTGGACACATTTTCCAGTGAAGCTCGCCACGGGCTGTCAGGCCTCTGAACTCTTGCCAGCAGTGCCGTGGGAGCTATGGGGCTTTGGAATGTGGACTCGGTGGAAGAGTCCACTGTGGTCCAGTGCAGGGGTCGAGCACAGGCCAGTACCACAGGCCTCCACGTCACACAGCCCCTTGGTGAAAGTGTGGAGGTCAAAGAACCCGCCTCCGGGAGAGGGGTGGGGGGGTCAGATAGAGCCTTGTTTGAGGGTTGAACAGGCAGGATGTGAGGCAGAGGGTCTGAGGAGGGGAGGGCTGTTTATATGAGAAGCAATTATAGCTATGCAGAGAAAGAGTCCTTTATTCGGACCAAGCAAAGGACAACATACTCGTAATCTACATTTCATTGATAAGACTGCAGGGCAATGGGACAGTGGACCTGGCATGTTAAAATCTTTTCCACCATCATGCAGATGGAAGGGAATAATACAATTAGAAAAGGCTATCTAATGGTTTTACTGATGACTCCGGCTCAGCTGCTGTATCTCCTGGCTGTTTAATCCCCTATGAGCCACATCACAGACACAGAAATCCTAAGCAACGCCTTTATGGTTGTTCCAAAGTTTAGTGTGAAAACTAAAGATGATTGGGCCATTTCCATCAAGAGACTGGCTATAATAGGCTTAAGAGCCACTGCCTGGGGAGATCATGGTTGGCCAAATCCATTCCTCTTTTATGTTTAAAAAACACACTGCTTTTCCTCAATGCCTTTATGGGGTTGCTTTTACACACATCTTGTGATTTATTTTATTCTATTTTATTGTGTTTTTTATTCTATTGTATAATTCTTGAATTGATAGAAAGGCCATTCCCAGTAAAATCTTCATTCATAAATGCTAGAGCTGGAAAGAGTACAAAAATATCCTACTCAAATAAAAGTATTTTTTTAAGTAAAAGTAAAATTGCTTGTGTACAAATCGATTAAATAGAAGTAAAAAGTAATTAATTGAAAGGTACTGCGTTATTATTTGTAACTCATTCACGGCCAATAACGAGTAAACTTGTGTTTCGCCGCCAAGAGTTGAGCGCCAATAACGAGTAAACTAGTTTTTTGATCCCCGTTCTAAACGATCATCTGGATCACTCTAGCCATCCCTGGCTCCTTTGCCTACGTTGGAATTGCAATGCCGATCGAATCTCACCAGGTGGCAGTATCGCCTACCTTTTGAACTCTGATCAGAAAGGGATCAGTATAGACATTGAATGAATTGGACTATCAAGACTCGCTCTGAGGGGGAGGAGCTCTTGCAAAGCAATCGCTAGCAGATCTGCTTGCCTCAAAACCTATAGTTTCCCGCAAACACGTGTAATTACATATTAACAGGTAATCGCGATCGCCGATGGGATCATTGGAATTATTCTTTTTGGAGTACCTCCTGGCTAAGGTAAGAACCCCCTATGTCTATTTTACCGAACCTGAAACATGTTTCTGTAATGATCACAGTGTATTACTTTACCGGACCAAAACCAAGCGTTATCTAAAGATCGCATTTTCGAGGTAAGACTGGTTTCTTCAAGTAAATACACCTTGGCAAAACTTCTCACTTCTCACTGCTCACTTAAAATATATTAGTCTTTCCGAAACATGGCTTACGGAGAGTGTTAATTATAATATAATAGAATTGGTATAGAGGTGGGATGGCCATTTATGTCAAATCTTGATTACATGCAATAAACACAGGAGTCATTCTTTGCAAACAAAGACTGTGTCACTCTGATTTATCGCACCTTTTATACATGTGATCTGTGACAACACACGCCGTCACCGCAGTCTCTGTCATTGGTGGTTGGTGGCTTGTAATGAAGTCTCTCCCATCATCCTATTTACCATGACTAGTATTTACACAGCGTGACGGACCAGATGGAGAAAGTCAGGCTGGCATGCTCTGTGCTCTAAATTAAACCACTCTGACATTAGGTCATACAAAAACCCTACAAAAAGGACACATCTACTGATGATATATATCTATCTCTATTATTCATAAGCAAATTTCATAACCGGTGTGGCTTGATTTTACATGCTGTTACTATGCCTAAATGCTTTGGATTCATTGCTTTAAAGATTGTGGGTCTAACAATTCCTTTGTTGGGACTTATAGACCTCCATCAGGTTTATTGATTATTTGGCAGAGTTACACTCTCTGTATTCTAATTTGGAAATGATACAGTGGAGTGGTGTTTTCCATTTATGTATCAGTGATCGTCTATCCGATCGCCTATTTCATGTGTTAGGAACACACATATTAAGAGAACTTCATCACAAATTATAGTTAAGAGAAATGTAAGAAATTCTATATGAACAAGCTTTTCTTTTTTTTATTTATAAATTTCTTTATTACAGGAAAAGTAGTTTGTACATTCACAATTGTCAACATAATACATCTTCCATCCAAGAAAATACAAGAAGTCGAAGAGAAAGCAATGGAGAGGCAGCTTGAGACCCAATGTTACTACAGGCGAAATAATATCCGCATTGTGGGGCTGGATGAATCAGTCAATTGCACAGACGACAGCTTTCCAACAGTGTTAGTAGATATTTTAGGTAATAACACCCTTCCCACAGCGCAGACAGTGGACCAATGTTACAGAGTCGGTACACGAGGCCAAAGAGGTAACGGTCCGAGAGTTATCATTGTTACCCTGCGTAAGACGGTAATAAGAGACGCCATCATTAGAGCAGCGCGCAATCAAAGGGGGAAACTGAAATATGGTGAAAATTCAATATCTATCTACGAAGATCTATGTAAGGAGGCCATCGCTCAGCGTTTCCCCTACAAGGATGTGATGCAGAGAATGTTTAAGAGTGGTCTCAGGCCAATCCTTAACTACCCGGCACTATTATCGATCTTGGGAAAAGACGGTATTAGGCAGGGAATACGCACGCCTAAAGCCGCCGAAGTTTACATGAAGCAACATGGCTCTGGTCCCCCCGGGCAGGACGCAACACTGGCTCGAATCAGATAAGCTTAATCATCTCTCTCTTTCTCTTTGTATTTTAGTAATTTTATTAGAATGACTTTACCACGGCTCAACAAAAGTAACAGATGATATGCACGCTGGCAACAATAAGGCACAAGATGTTTAATATGGCTCGTAAGGCATTATATTTACAGTCTTCTGGTCTCTGTGGAGACAATAATCCAACATTGACATTATGAACATTCTGGAACATTCCGGGCTCCTCTCTCGACTGCTCAGGGACACAAAGGAATATCCCGGAAAATACTAGAAGGTCATGACCCCTGGGTAGGAAGATCATTCTGGAACATAACAGCAGTGTTTACATATTTACTAGTATTCTACAACCTTCTACAATATAATGCACCCCTTCAACGAAGGCCTGTAAATTTAACACTAACATCCGGTGTGAATAAGCATAGGATTCAAGGACTGAAGTCTAATTAGGCTTTAATAAGGCTTTTAAAAAAAAAGAATACAAAAAAAAGACATTAGCCACATCTAAATGTATAAGCACGACAAGGTTATTCTAATATTTTAAATAATTACTCCACTGATTTAGAGATTTGCACAATGTAGCTCTAAAAGTCTCTGTTTTTCTCTTTTTTCTCTTTACTCAATTTTATTTGATCTGTTTTTCTCTGATGAGTTTTACTTTAGTTCTCACTCCTTTTTTTATTTTTTATCTTTCATTGTTATTTTTTTTCATTTTAAGGTGTTAGTGTTTATCTCCACTCTTTTCCTTTTTTCTGATGTTTCCTACATAAGTTAGTAGAAGGTTCAAATGAATACCGTAATTCCTCTAATAGTAACCGGGTCTCAAATACAAGCCGGGTCTCTATTAATGGCCGGGTGCGCTCTTGAGCTAAGCAATTATAAGCCGGCCTCCTAATACAAGCCGGGTTACTAATATACTGAGCTGCATACTGAGCTAGTTACTTGATTTCACTTTGAAAACGTTGAAATGACCAGTGACCACCTGTAATTGCACTGTTTACTATTTCATACAGTACTTGGTTTCAATAAATGAACCCAGTACATTTTACTGGGTTCAAACTGACACAAAATGTTGATTTATTCATTATGATCCGTTTGAAAATTTGAAATATAGGCCTCCCTCTTATACAGGCCTCCTCCTAATACAAGCCTGGTACCCGCTACAGTTGAAACAAATACAAGCCGGGGTTACTATTAGAGGAATTACGGTATATTAATGAAGGTATATTTTTCATTTTTCATACTTTTGTTAGTACATTAATGGGAAGGCGCAAGACCAAAAGCGACATTCTATTGAATTAGAATGAAAGTTTTAGATCCTATGGCAATTAGCATAGGAAGAATAGGATTACAAAGCTCAATTTGGGTAATCCGGTGGCCTAAGGGAGGGAGTCATACGTGTAGGATTTGTCTATGGGACACAATCCTGTACGACTATCGGTGGGAGGGGGGGGAAAGGGGATTTTTATTTGTATATATGTATGTTTTTAAGCTCGGCTCTCAACGGGACCTCACTAGTTGGATGTATATCTATTGTTGCCTCGCACTACAGAAGCATTACCAATAACTACACAACAACATGTATAGATTATGGCTAGTTTGAATATAATGATCTGGAACACTGGGGGAATAAATAACCAACACAAACGCAAAAGCGTGCTCACACTGATGAAAAAAGAACAGGTGGACGTTGCTCTGCTAAGCGAAACGCACATTCTAGAGAAAGACATAGATACGTTAGCGGACAACACATATCATAATATTAGTCACTCTTCTTTTGGTACGAGAACTCGAGGTGTAGCCATAGTCGTTAGACATAAGTTGAATATTGAATTAAAGGGAGTATGGTCTGATGTAGATGGTCAGATAACTATAGCTAAGATTGTACACAAGAACAGGAAAATAGCGTTGGTAGCGGTATACGCCCCAAATTTGTACGAAGTGGGTTTCTTCACTACACTAACCAAAGCAATGTTAGACCTTCCCGATTACTCATTTATAATAGGTGCAGATTTTAATGCCATTTGGAATCCAAGGATGGACAAATCTTACCTCGCCTTTTCCAGCGAACAAAAGAATTCATCTAATGCATTAAAGGATTGGTAGAAGATTACAGGTGTAAATGACTTATGGCGATCACTTAATCCCATGACCCGAAAGTACTCTTGTCGATCTGCGAGACATAACACATTATCCAGAATAGATTATGTCTTTGCATCCCCGAGACTATTTGATAACTATGAAGTGGAAATGATACCCAATGCACTATCAGATCACTGTTATTTACTCCTAAAAGGAACATTTGGTATACTATCTTCCCGAGCCCCAAGATGGCGATTTAACTCGATGCTGCTTAATAACAAGGAATTCATTACACAACTCAAAGAAGCTCTTACAGTATTCCTACGGGAAAATGCAAACTCGGTGCAAGACCCCAGAATAATATGGATGTCGGTAAAGGGAATGATCAAGGATTTCACTGATAGCTTTTCCTCCAAAATGCGCAAGAATCGATGCACAAAACTGGCTGAACTGGAAACGCTTTACTCAACGTTATTTAATTCTTTACAATACAACAACTCAACTCGACTAGAAAATCAAGTTAAGGTACTAAAAAAAGAGATCAATGCCATATACAGACAACAATCGGAAATACAAATATGTAGCACAAGACAACAGCAGTACTCCCAAGGTTCTAAACCTAGTCACCTATTAGCCATGCGATTAAGAATTAATGCAAAATTTGCAGATATAACTACCATTAGAGCACAACAAGTACTTGAAACAGACCCTGAAAAAATAAACATGACATTCAAAGAATTCTACTCCAACTTATATAAATCAGAAACGACCTTCGATCAAAACAAAATGGACACATATCTTAATCAAATTATTCTCCCTAAACTTTCAGAGGATGACGCTAAACAGTTAGAAACACCGATCACACTAGAGGAACTCAAGAAGGCCATATCCGAAATGCAAAGTGGTAAGGCTCCTGGAAGAGACGGTATCCCACCAGAAATGTACCTCTCTTGTTGGGACATAATTGGACCCTTATTACTAAATATGATCTTATACTCAGTCAAGGAGGGGAACTTCCATAAGAACGACAATATTGCACTCATAACAGTCCTTCTCAAAAAAGACAAAGACCCCACCGAGTGCGGTAGTTACAGACCCTTAAGCCTCCTCGGAACCGATATCAAACTGTACTCTAAGGCAGTGGTTCTCAACTGGTCTAGCCTCGGGACCCAACATTTTCCTTAGTCATTAAGTCGCGACCCAAAATTTTTAACCACTATGATTTATGTAAAAAAATAAAAAATTTGCAGTAATACGCAATCTTTCAAAACATGAAATAAACACAAAAAAGTGCAACAAAAGTGCAACTATTGCTAAAAACCCAATGAAATGAAATATTTCTTAGCTTAACATAACAGACCTACGTTTGGGGGAACGAATGGGATAACTGGGGTTGCAACAAAAGTGCAACTAAGGGCTAAAAACACAATGAAATAAAATAATAATAATAATAAATAATATATCCTTCTTAGCAGAATTCTTAGCTTAACATGCAGGGGACTAATGGGATAACTGGGGATGATGTTTGCTCTTGACAAGAGTCTCAAAGTCTGGGGTGATTGTAGACAAAGCAACTCTGAGGTCATGCTCAATGTCCAATCTGTTCCTCCGCTTTGTCTTCAGCTGGACCAGAGCTGAGAAGCCACTTTCACAAAGATAGGTAGTGAAAAAAAAAAGTAAAAAAAAAAAAAAAAAAATTACATTTTTTTTTACACACACATCCGCGACCCACTCAAAATGGCCCCGCGACCCACTTTTGGGTCGCGACCCACCAGTTGAGAAACACTGCTCTAAGGTATTAACCATCAGATTACAAAAGCATATGACGTCTTTAGTTCATCCGGACCAAGATTCAAGATTCAAGATTCAAGAGTTTTAATTGTCACGGCATACAGGTATACAATGAAATGCGGCTGGTCTTGCCCGCGACGATGTGCAATACAGTGGTACAACATATAATAGAATCCAATAAAATACAGTGGTACAACATATTAATAGAATCCAATAAAACAGTGCAATAAACAGGTACATGGTGTGCCATCTCGGTATCTGTACATTAGTATTTACAGAGCATATAGGACATGCTAGTTAGCTTTAGTAGTGCAATACACTGTTCCTGATGTTATACTATTTTAAGTGGCCTTTCCTCTGGCCATAAGTGTGCGTGTGTGCGGCATGAGTGTTAAAGTGGCTGCTAGTGTGTGAGCGTGCTCAGCGTGCGTGTCGTGTATGTACTTGTGTGTGGATAGTTCAGTTTCTGTGTCTCTCGATGTTCATTGTTCAAGGCTCTGATGGCCTGGGGGAAGAAGCTTAGCCTAAGCCTCTCCGTCTTAGTCTCTAGAATTCGCAGGCGTCTGCCTGACCTCAGCAGCTGGAACAGGCTGTTATTGGGGTGGTGGGGGTCTTTCATTATCCTGCAGGCTCTGGATTTGCACCTCTTGTTGTATAGAGCCTGCAGGGGAGGTAGCGCAATACCCGTGGTACGCTCGGCTGAGCGCACCACACTCTGTAGGGCCTTCTTGTCCTGTGCCGTGCTGTTCCCATACCAGGCAGTGATGTTTCCGGTCAAGATGCTCTCTACAGCTCCTGAGTAGAAGGACTGAAGTATCTTCCCCGATACTCTGAACTTCCTTAACTGTCTCAGGTGGTAGAGGCGCTGCTTCGCTTTCTTTACTACTGTGCCTATGTGTGTTGACCATGTCAGGTCCTCTGAGATGTGGACCCCCAGGTACTTGAAGCTGCTCACCCTGTCCACGGTAGCCCCGTTAATCCTCAGTGGTGTGTGTGTCTCCCGCTGTCCTCTCCTATAATCCACGATCAGCTCCTTGGTTTTACCAATGTTCAGGAGCAGGCTGTTGTCCTGGCACCAACGTTCCAGTACCTCAACCTCCTCCCGGTAGGCCTTCTCGTCGTTGTCCGAGATCAGCCCCACCACCACCGTGTCGTCGGCGAACTTCACAATGGAGTTGGAGCTGAACTTGGCCACACAGTCGTGTGTGTAGAGTGAGTACAGCAGGGGGCTTAGAACACAGCCCTGGGGGGACCCGATGCTCAGGGTGATGGTGTTGGAGGTCTGACCCCCCACCCTGACCGCCTGGGGTCTTTCACTCAGAAAGTCCAGTACCCAGGCGCTCAGGGCGGAGCTCAGGCCTAGCTCGATCAGCTTGTCCACCAGTCTGGTGGGGACTATGGTGTTGAACGCTGAGCTGTAGTCAATGAACAACAGTCTCACATAGCCCCCCTTCTGACGGTCAAGGTGGGAGAGAGTGCTGTGCAGTACCTGGGAGACCGCGTCATCAGTGGACCTGTTTGTCCTGTATGCAAATTGCATAGGGTCCATATCACTGGGGAGAGAGGCACAAATGTGGTCCTTGACCAGCCTCTCGAAACATTTCATGACCACAGAGGTGAGTGCCACCGGTCTGTAATCATTTGGACATGTTGGGGAGGGTTTCTTCGGTACAGGGATGATGGTAGACATCTTGAAGCAGGCAGGGACTACTGACTCCGCCAGGGATTGATTAAATATGGCGGTGAACACCGGGGCAAGCTGGTTTGCACAGGACTTAAGTATGCGTCCTGTTATACCATCTGGGCCTGCAGCCTTCCTGGTGTTCACCTGCATAAATGCTCTTCTCACACTGTGTTCCGACAACGAGAGAGCGCCCCCGCCCCCCCGCGGTTGCCCCCCCCCCTCCACAACAGCCGGTGCGCCAGTGACGTCACTAGCCAGAGGGCTAGTGGCGACACTGTCTACACCGAACCGAGCGTAGAAGGAGTTGAGTTTGTCCGCTAGAGAGGCGTCGTCGCTCCCCATTGCGGGGGCGCTGACTTTGTAGTCAGTTATTGTCTTCAGTCCCCTCCACAAGCCTCTTGTGTCGTTTTGTGCCATTTGTGTCTCCAGTTTCTCAGCATATGTCCTCTTAGCAAGTTTAACAGCCTTGCGCAGAGTGTAGACTGAAGCCTTGTATTCTTCCATATTTCCTGACTCTCTGCCCAGGTTATAAGCCGTGGTGCGTGAGTTTAGGGCTGTTCTTATGGTGCTGTCCACCCAAGGTTTCTGGTTTGGGAAAACCCGCGCCGTCTTTGTGGGGACAATGCCGTCTGCCACTGTTGTTATGTAGCTTACAACGGTATCAGCATACTCGCTGACGTCACTGGCGCTTCCTTCAAACATGTCCCAGTCTGTATCCTTGAACGCGTCACGGAGCTCGGCCTCTGATTCGTCAGCCCACTTTTTTGTCTCACGTGACACGACGGCTTCGCGTGATCGCTGTTTGTATGCTGGGATTAAAAAGATGGAGTCGTGATCGCTCGCGCTTACAGAGCCCATCAGTGGCGGAGCCGCCACAGCCTTGTAGGCAGCTCTGAACGGGGTGTAGCAGTGGTCGAGTGTGTTTCCCCCTCTTGTGGAGCAGGCGATGTGTTGAAAAAAAGTCGGCATCACTTTTTTCAGGTTTGCCTGGTTGAAATCACCAGTCACTATCGTCGCGGCTTCCGGGTGCTTGATCTGCTGTTTGTTGATGTGGTCGTGTAATTCCCCCAGCGCTTTGCCGGTATTTGCCTGTGGATGAATATACACGACGCACAAACTGGCTTCATAAGAGGCCGCCTGATCACTGATAACATAAGACGAATACTGCACGTACTAGATGCCGACAAGGACGACACCATACCTAAGGCGATGCTGTCCCTGGATGCAATGAAAGCTTTTGACAGGCTGGAATGGTCGTATCTATGGGCAGTATTAGAGAAGATGGGGTTAGGTAAAGGTTTCATTGATATGATTAAAGTAGTATACAAAGACCCATCGGCCATGATTACAACAGGTATAATCACCTCCGGAATCTTTCCGGTATCACGCTCAGCTAGACAGGGTTGCCCTCTTAGTCCCGGACTATTCGATCTATCATTAGAACCTTTAGCACAATATATAAGACAATCCCAATCCATAGAACCAATCGTAATCAAGGGCACACAACATAAAATTAGTTTATATGCGGACGACGTAATACTGTTCATGCAAAACCCCAACACCACACTGCCTCATCTGCTCAAGTTGATTGAGAACTTTGGAGATTTATCGGGATTCAAGATAAATTGGCCGAAGTCGGCTTTCCTTCCACTTAACGCCCCTGCAAAAAAAGATATAACCCTCCCAGGAGAGATACCTATGGTAAAACATTTTAGATGTTTGGGAGTGGAAATATTCCCCACCATAAGACAAACGGTGAAGCACAATTACACAAAAATCCAAAACAAAATCAAAGACGACCTTGATAGGTGGGCAAAACTTAAAAACTCAGTACAGGCACGGATATCAATAGTTAAGATGGACGTACTACCTAGAATCAACTTCTTCAGCTCAATGCTACCGTTACCCCCTCCAGAGGGTTACTGGAAAAAATTACACTCCTCCACATACAAATTTATTTGGAATAACAAACCACCACGTATAAAAAGATCCACCGCACAGAGAAATAAAGCTGACGGTGGCATGGCATTTCCAGATTTTTTCCACTATTTTAAGGCCTACACATTAAGACCATTGACAACATGGTTTGATCCCCAAGCATTAGTATCCTGGAGAAAATTAGAAGAAAACATAGTAGCCCCACATAGACTGAAGGACATAGCATACACTAAACTATCAATCAAGCATTGCGAACGGAAATTTGGCCCCATAATTACTCATGCGATCCGGATATGGCGTGAAACACAAAATAAATATCCTAACCCACATAAATGGCACAATCATACTCCCTTATTCAATAACAATGCACTCTTGATTGGAAAACAACCTATAAGTCAAGTCAAGTCAAGTCAAGTCAAGAGTTTTAATTGTCACGGCATACAAGTATACAATGAAATGCGGGTGGTCTTGCCCGCGACGATGTGCAATACAGTGGTACAACATATAATAGAATCCAATAAAAATACAGTGGTACAACATATAATAGAATCCAATAAAAAAACAACATTGTGCAATAAACAGGTAACAGGTAACATGGTGTGACATCTCGGTATCTGTACATAGTATTTACAGAGCATATAGGACATGCTAGGTAGCTTTAGTAGTGACACTGTTCCTGTTGTTATACTAATTTAAAGTGGCCTTTCCTCTTGGCCATAAGTGTGCGTGTGTGCGCATGAGTGTGTGCCCGCTCGTGTTAAAGTGTTAAAGTGGCTGCTAGTGTGTGAGCGTGCACAGCGTGCGTGTCGTGTGTGTGCTCGTGTGTGCTTGTGTGTGGATAGTTCAGTTTCTGTGGCACTCAATGTTCATTGTTCAAGGCTCTGATGGCCTGGGGGAAGAAGCTGAGCCTAAGCCTCTCCGTCCTAGTAGCTGGGGTTCGCAGGCGTCTGCCTGACCTCAGCAGCTGGAACAGGCTGTTATTGGGGTGGTGGGGGTCTTTCATTATTCTGCAGGCTCTGGATTTGCACCTCTTGTTGTATAGAACCTGCAGGGGAGGTAGCGCAATACCCGTGGTACGCTCGGCTGAGCGCACCACTCTCTGTAGGGCCTTCTTGTCCTGTGCCGTGCTGTTTCCATACCAGGCAGTGATGTTTCCGGTCAAGATGCTCTCTACAGCTCCTGAGTAGAAGGACTGGAGTATCTTCCCCGATACTCTGAACTTCCTTAACTGTCTCAGGTGGTAGAGGCGCTGCTTCGCTTTCTTTACTACTGTGTCTATGTGTGTTGACCAGATTCCCTATATGGGAAAAGCAAGGCATACACTCATTAGGGGATGTTTTTAACAAACAGGGTTTCTGTAGTTATGAAGAAATACGGAAAAAATGTAATCTCACCAAGTCCACACATCTTTTTTACTTACAGTTATTGTTATGTTTGAAGACTCAAGGTGTTCCATTAACGAAACCAATTGAACACCACAGATACCACAAATTCTTCTATGAAAGAGAGACATCAAGAGGTTTTGTTTCAGATTTTTATCATCAATTACTAACGTCCTCATATGAAACCCTCCACCTAGACTCCGTCTGGAGGAGGGATATACCAGACCTGGAAAGTGATTTTGATTGGCAAGAAGCCTGGGCAAATGTTCGACTCACATCAAGGAACCCGGACCATCAACAAATCAATCTTAACTATATTCACAGGACATACTTGACTCATATAAGACTGAAAAAAATGGGTCTTATACAAGACTCCAAATGCTCCTTATGTACAAATGGGGACGAGGGGACATTTATGCACATGTACTGGGACTGCCCACCAGTTAAGATATTCTGGAAAGAGGTGACCCAGCAATTATCAAATCTCTTAACTTGGAATATACCTGTACACCCCTCTGTATTACTGCTGAATGATGTTTTTGAGTGTGCAGTACATCCACAGCTAAAGAGATTGGTTTTATCGGGTATCACAGTGGCTAAAAAGCTGATAGCATCACGATGGTTCCAACCGGAAAAAATTTGCCGAAAGGTCTGGATTATTACATATCTCGATGTGATCTATCATCTCAATGAATCCAAAATGACATTGTGGTTAGAAGTGGTGGAGAAAATAAAAGCTAGCATATAATGGTAATGTCTGGTTAGGAGCGAGGGAAAATGGATGGATTATCCAATGGGGGGTCCGGGAGGGGGGGGGGGGGGGGGGGGGGGGTACGAGATAACAGGTATTAAGGGTATATCCTATATAAGACAATTAACTAAAATGTGATTTCATTGGATGTGCACTGTCAACTAATGCTTGTATACTCGTACACCTTACTGTAAATTGTACCTAAAATTGTACCTCATCCCATTTCTGCTTTGCACTAGATAGTACTGTACATTAGTACACTGCATAGTATTGTGTATTGTATATTATATGGTAACTCAGAACATTGTACATATGTCTATACCGAACACTGTGACCTCATTTTCTTCTTCTAAATTCATGCTATATTATGTTATTATGTTATTTGATACTATCTTGTCTAGCACAGTCTCTGGAGCGTAACAGTAAGAAGCATTTTGTATGAAAGTATTCTGTACTTCTGTATGACAACTATTAAAGAACTTGAACTTGAACTATATCTTATCGTGTGTTGTCATGTTTGTTTAGTTGTTTGTTTAAAAAATAATAAAAAAAAAAAAATACAAAAAAATTATACATCTTCCATCTTTTTTTCTTTTCTTCCCCTTTCATTTCCCCTTCCCCTCCCTCATACCCACCCCATCCCCCCCACACCGAAGTTGTTGAAAACACATCTGCAAAACATCCAAACATACAGCATAGATGCTACTGGGAAAGAAAAACAAAAATAACAATAATAATATCAATCAGACCCATCTGTATTATGCACTAATATTTAGATAAAAAGAAGTAAAGAAAGAACCAAAAACACAGAAAGAAAACTCTCTAGCACGGCTGTGGCTGTGGAAGAAAGTCATCAATGAGATTATTTCACTCTTTCCCCCACCCCTGCCTATAGTATTGTGGCAATTCTTGAGTAGTTTGACCTTCTGCAGCTGCGTCTCCCGTTCCCCTCTCCCTCCCCCAGTTACCCACCCAGCCCCCGGGGGTCTCATTCACACCCATACATACCAGGACAGGGAGGGGGGGGGGGGGGGGATTAGAAAATAGGAATAAAATAATAATAAAAGATAAGGAAGTGCAGTTAGAAGTGTAAAGCTCTATCCTTTCTAAGTCTCTTCATTGATAGTCAGGGTATCGATGTGTTGCAGAAATGGTTGCCAGGTCACATGGAATGTTTCAAGGGAGCCCTTTAGGGAGAATCTGATTAGCTCAAGCTTAACGCAATGTAGTATCTCATGTATCCATCTGTTGTGAGTGGGTGGGGAAGGGTGTATCCATTTAAAGAGAATAAGTCTCCTAGCGAGGAGGGTAGTGAACGCCACAACTCGTTTTGCTGCCCTAGATGCGATCGAAGGGGTATTCGGGATACCGAAAAAGGCAGTGAGTGGATCAGGGTCTAACGTCACACCCAAGACCCTACTCAGTGTATCAAATATTGCAGTCCAAAACTCTGTGAGTTTGGGGCACGTCCAAAACATGTGCATATAATCGGCTGGGGATTGTTTACATCTATTACACGCATCCGTTCTATCCGGGTATATCTTTGCTAACCTCGCATTGGTGTAGTGAACCCTATGTAGGATCCTACACTGCAGCAAACTGTGTCTTGCACATATAGAGGAAGTGTGTACAAGGTCTAATATATGATCCCATTGTTCATCTGTAATGATAATTCCCAGATCTTCGTCCCATTTGGCTTTTAGGGAGTCTAAGCAAGTTGGGTTCATCCAAAATATTTTATCATATAAAATTGAGACGAGCCCTTTCCGCCCGGTACCGAGCGATAGGAGAGGGTCAGTCCTAGAGTCTGGAGGACGGCCAGGGAATTGTGGGAATTGGTTCTGAACAAAATGTCTGATCTGAAAAAACGGAAAAGGTGGGAATTTGGGAGACCAAATTTTTTTGATAGTTCTGCAAACGACGAGAACACACCTCCGGAGTAGAGGTCATTAACCTTTGTTCGCCCAGCTTCTGAATACAGGATCAGAACAGGACGGTAAGAATAGGTGATTACGAGAGATTGGAGCTAGCCCCGACGGAGCGTGTAGGCCAAATTGTTTCCTAAACTGATTCCAGATTTTCAAAGTATCCGTCACAATTTGGTTCCGAGCCACCTGTTTAATAGGGATCGAAATGGGTAGTTGGGATGTTGCCACAGACCAGAGTGAATACTTTGAAGAGGAGCCTTCCATCCGAGCCCATTGGGGTTGGTCTTCTTCCTCCCTCCTGGTCCTCCAGTAAAGGAGTTTGTTTATATTACATGCCCAATAGTAATAGCGAAGATTGGGCAAAGCCAAACCCCCTTCCGATTTGGGAAGTTGCATGATCGTCCTCTTAATACGTGCTCTTTTGTTACCCCACAGGAATGAACCTATAAGTTGATCAATTGAAGTGAAAAAGGCTTTATTAATAAATATTGGTATATGCTGAAAAGCGTATAGAAATCGGGGTAAGACCACCATCTTTATCAGGTTAACCCTTCCCAGAAGCGAGAGGGGGAGAGAGGACCATCTCGTCAGATCTAGCTTAAAGCGATCCAGCAGAGGACGGACATTTTTAGCGAAGAGCTCTGTCGGTGATTTGGCCATAAAAATCCCTAGATATGTGAATCCTTCCGTGGCCCTTTTAAAGGGGAAAAGCGATTGAGGAAGCCGTTCCGCTGATGCATTAACAGGTAAATATTCACTTTTCTGGAGATTACGTTTGTATCCAGAGAGCTGGATACGGATTGGAGACATAAAGTAGGAGATCGTCGGCATACAATGAGAGTTTATGAACCAGGCCGAACCTCTCAATCCCCTCAAATCTGTCCTCACTGCGAAGCCATATGGCTAAAGGTTCTGCGGCGAGCGCGTAGAGCAAGGGAGAAAGCGGGCATCCTTGACGAGTGCCGCGATAAAGCGCAAACTGGCCCGACTTGGTACCATTCACATTAACCGAGGCCACTGGGGACGAGTATAGGAGTTTTATCCATGAAATAAAACCCGGTCCCAAACCGAATTTCTCAAGTGTATGGAACAGGTACCTCCATTCCACTCTGTCAAATGCTTTCTCAGCATCCAGGGAGAGTACCATTTCTGGCGCGCCAGTTGTGGTTGTGAAAAGGATATTTAACAGCCTCCTGGTGTTAAAGAAGGATTGCCTATCCATGATGATATCCATCTGATCCGGGTCTATCAGGAACAGACCACCTTCTGAAGACGGCATGAGAGGACCTTAGCCAATATTTTACAATCCACATTAAGGAGGGAGATTGGTCTGTAACTGCTACAAAGGAGAGGGTCTTTACCTTTTTTGAGCAGCAGCGTGGGCGGCATTTGGCCCTTTAGAAGGGAGTCATTATATACTCTCAGTAGAAAAGGAGCAACCAACACGGAGTAGGTTTTATAAAATTCTGTAGTATAGCCATCTGGCCCGGGTGATTTGCCACTTTGTAAAGATTTGATTGCCTCAGCCACTTCAGAGATGGTTATAGGCGTGCCTAACTCTTCAGCTTCCGCTTTATTCGCCTGAGGGTACTTGAGAGACTTGAGGGGGTTTGGGCGATCCCAGTCCTGCTGGGAAGACTCCAACGTGTAAAGTTTGGAATAGTAGTCAGAGAAAATTTCAGAAATTTCCGTAGGGTCTGTTGTAGTGACACCCAATTGGGATTTTATCCTGGGAATCAGTCTAGAGGCACTCACCACTCGTGCTTGGTACGCAAGTAATTTTCCGGCCTTATCCCCCTGCTCGAAAAAACGTTGCTTGGTGTGCAGGAGTAGTCTCTCGATCTTACTAGTTGAGAGCAAATCATATTGTGATTGGAGCTGGAGTCGTTTCTTATATAGAGCAGGAGTTGGTTTAGATGAATACTGGATGTCCAATCGTTTAATCTCATCTGATATACCCGTTAATTTGGATTGTTCCTGCTTCCCAAAATGAGAGGTAAAGGAGATGGCCTGTCCGCAGAGATATGCCTTAAAGGCCTCCCAGAGCATGTCACTGCTAACTTCAGGTGTGTTGTTTATCTCAAAGAAGATTTTTATTTGTGCATGAATAAAATCCTTAAATTCAGGTTCAGATAATAAGTGGGAATTTAATCTCCAAAATTTAGAGGGTGTTCTACCCTGGGGGAAGTTAATTTCAACGGATGTCGGGGCATGATCGGAAATGACTATACTATGGTACTTAGTAGAGACTACATTATGTAGTAGTTTTTCATCTAGTAAAAAGAAGTCTATCCTCGAATACGTGTGGTGGACATGGGAGAAGAAGGAGAAAAGTTTATCGGTAGGAAAGGGTCTATAAGGCCAAGCTGTTCCATATGAAATTTTAGGATGCTCGCCGCTTTGGAGATGGTAGTACGTCTATCCGAAGACCTATCCAGTTCTATGTTTTGGACCTGGTTAAAGTCTCCTCCGATAATTATGTGATGATCATTAAGGTTAGGTATCGAGGAAAATAAATTAGATACAAATTTATCATTGTCCCAATTTGGTGCATATATTGAGGCCAAAACCACCGGAATGTTCTGCAGCTTTCCCGACACTATAACATATCGTCCGTCAGGATCAGTTAAAATGGTGGAAGGCTCTAAGGGTACATCCCTATGTATAATAATTGCAGCTCCCCTGGCTTTTGCTGAGAATTTAGAATGAAAAACGTGTCCCATCCATGCTCTCTTAATGCGGGGGATATCTGAGGTGCAGATGTGTGTCTCTTGTAAAAAACAAAGGTCACCCTTGAGGTGTCGTAGATGGTTAAGTACCTTGTTAGCCTTGATAGAGTTGTTCATCCCTTTGACATTCCATGAGACGAAACGGATGTTCCTGCCCGTCACTGCCATGTTCTGTTAAGTATATACATACCTGAGTCGAAAAGATAAAACATTGGAAGAGAGGAGAAAGGTAGAGGGGGATAGAGAAAAGGGGGGGGGGGGTTGACCGCACACACATACACCCACACAACCATACACAAACATACTCACCCGGGGGTACATCCCTTGGTCCCTAAGGGAACAGCAACAGCCTCTGTACCTCTCCGGATACATTCCTTCCGGTGGAGACTTCATCCTCACTCCCCTTTTCCCCTCTCTCCCGTCAATTTCGAACAGCCTTCAATACTGTTATGGATAAACTTTTAAATTTGTGTTAAAAGAACATTCGAACAGCCAAAGAAATTAGAAATAAAAACCAAAACAAAAAAAGGGATGCTTAAATTCAAAAATTAAAGATTGGGATAACAATGAAAGATATTTGCAACACAACTCGGGGCTCATCCATTAGAGCATGGGCATAAAAGCGCTACCAATGACTCCCAATAAGGAGTGTGACCCATAGAAAGTTGAGACTGAACAAGTAAACCGAGGCGTTCCAGTGTGTGTAGGTCAACCTATGATTCAGTCGACCTGGGCAAAGCCCGCCTCCAGCCTACAACAGCTCGGGGAGAGTGTCTTTAGCCCCTGCTACCAAGCCCACTAGGGATATAAAGATTGCAAAACCAAAACAGAGTTGAAACAGAGGTGCCACTCTCTTCTTTTCTTTTTCCCCCCTTTCTCCTTCTGTCTATATAAAAAAAAATACGAAATAGGGAGCAGAAGAAAACGGCATGCAATCATTCACAAGGTCCTGGCTATAGCAACCTGGTTGGCATAGGGTTCCTTTTGAAGGAGTTACTCTGATTGAAATAACGATATTCCCCTTCTGAGGCATAGGTGGCCAATCTATAGTGACTGGGCACTATAATATAACCAAAGTCCACAAGTTCAGCCGAACACTCAGTACGTCGTAATCATGCCTATTGCTGTTGGTGTTGGTTTCAGCTGGCCCCGAGGTGTCCGTTAGACCTAGGTAGATGGCCTAGTAAATTCAGGCCCAGTCTCTGTGCAATGAATACTCCTAAAGCATACAAATAGAACCTTCATTATCCTGTCAAACAGGTCCATTCCATTTATCTAGCAGCCTCTAAACAGAGGGAACGTCTACAGTTTGAATGAGAGAGAGACACATGTAAAATAAGGGCTATTAAAGAATAATAAGAAAAACAAAAAGGAGTTAGAAATACGGGCAAATATAATCCGCGTCGGCTATTTGGGAAGCATAAAGTTCAGTTTCAGAAGCCAGTCCGCTTAATGTCAATAGCATCTCCCCATGAGGTCTCAGTGTCAGGCCTAACGCGGTCGACCAGTTTAGCCCAACCAATGTCTATAAATTCAGTCTCGCATTCTACATTCATTGTTCATTGCTCCCAGCGTCAGGTTAGCTTACCACTGGGTACTCGCTGGGTGTTGAGGTACGCTTCGGCATCTCCAACAGACATGAAGCGTAGTCTGTCCCCGCTCTCTTCCGTAATCATCAGTTTGGCCGGGTAGTGAAGACTAGGCCTCAGCCCCCGCTTGTAAAGTAGTGCCATCACATCGCGGTACGGTGCTCGCTGTTCCAACACAGCCGGGGTATAATCCTCGTAGAAAGCAATTTGTTGACCGTTGTACTGCATCTCCGCTCTTCTCTTTCTGGCCTCCCGGATCACCCGTTCTTTGGTTTGATAGTTATGGAACCTGATGATAACAGGCCTAGGCTTTTCACCCTGCTTCGGTTTAGCTGCCAGAGACCTGTGTGCGCGGTCCAATTCTGGAGGGTTAGGGAGGGTCTCTGCTCCAAGAACTTGGGATAAAAGGGTGGCGAAGAAGGATGTTGGTCTCGGGCCCTCAATCTGTTCTGGTAGTCCAACGATCCGAAGGTTGTTACGTCGTCCTCGAGCCTCGAGATCCTCCGCCTTAGCCTTTAGCATAGCCTGGCTAGCCCTCAGATCAGCACATGTAGCCTCTAGCGACGCAATTCTTTCGCTTACAGATTCTGCATTCTCCTCCAGGGACTTGACCCGCTGTCCGTTGTCGGCCACGTCCGTTTTCATTTGGTCAAGTTTATTTTCCAGAGTGGTAATGGCTTTTCTGACCTCAGTGGTAATAGCTTCTTTGTGGCTCTCAAGCAGGGTGGCCAGCCAGACCTTGCTAACAGCGTCGTCAGCCTCCTCCTCATTCTGAACATCGCCCCGTTTTGGTCTTGGAGTCTTGGATGACATCTTTGCGAAGATAAATATTTAGTTAGCTATATCGATACTTGCATATAAACAAGAATTATGAGGGTTTCGAGTCTTAAAACGTAGAATTTAAAAAAACATGAGGGAGAGAGGGAAAAACGCGTCCTACTCCCTGCTCACCATACCGGAAGTCCAATGAACAAGCTTTTCTAAACATCCGGAATTCCTGATGTTGAATTACTGTTAGATTATTATTTTTCTTTTTTGGAAAAACATTCCTTTCCAGTTTAAATAAGCATGCACCTTAAAAAAATGTACTTAAATTTTTATTTTCAACATAGACAATACACAACATACAAAACTATAAAGACATAATATAAAAAAAAAATTAAATAAAAATAAATAAAAATAGACAAAAATGAGAAAGGAAAAAAAGGGTGACATGGGTCCTTCGGTCCATTCTATATTTACATTATTTATTTACATTTCCATTTATTTTCTTGTTTCCTTTTCATTCTTCTGTGATGTCTTTCCTTTTCTTCCTATATTCCTCCCACTTTTCCCATTTTGACTCAAATTTCTCCTCTTGCAGCCTCAGCATATGTGTGATTCTCTCCATTTCCTGTATCCCCTCTATTATCTCTGTCCATTGTATCCTTCGTCGGTGCTTCTACCCTGTACCACAATGCTTTCTGCACAATGCACATTACAATGCACAATGCTTTCTTGGCTGCTACTAATAGTATCTTAATCAAATATTTGTCTTCTCCCTGAATGTATTTCTGTGACAAGTTCCCTAGACGGTGGGCCGAAGGTCTCTAGAGGCTTCCGTTAATGAAATGATTGATCTGGTTTTACAGAGTATATGTTATTGTAATATGAACTACATAATATACTATAATAACACATTTCCGTTTGTTGGCAACTGTTGTGAAGGATCAGATTAAACCGAATATGTATATTTATTTATATATATATATTTAATTGTATTTGTATATCGTTTGATATCCCCTGTATATTCCTTGTACAATATGCATTGAATATACCCGTTTCTACTAAACAGCCCATAATAGTTTCATTCTACCATTGGACGAGAACCTGGCGCCAGGTTGCCATACCCCTAGGTTCAAGTTCAATCGTGCCGCCTAACATGTCGAGGCAACCCCCGGTTCCGCGCAGTAATATGCCGGGCGAAATACGTGTGGTACTATTTGTTCATAGCGCATATATATATGACGCTCGTAAAGTAGAACTTTCTTTTAGTCCAGTTCTTTACCCTCCAACAGAGTGACAGACGCAAAAGCCTCCCCACGAAGCACGTGCGGTGTAGTAGGGCCTACTTGGCCCAGAATAGGCATTGAGATATCGTGTAGATTAATAGTTGAATGGTCATAGTTTGGCACCATACCGTCGAGTTGGACGTATTCTATTAAGCTAATAATAGTCTATTTATGTATGGTGCATCGTTCGGTTCGAGTTCTACAGTTATCAGTACCCCCATCGTTCCTGACGTTATCTGGACGCTTATCCAGGCTGGTCAGACCCCTAGTGGTGATTGCATCCGAGGAGCTCCGGGTCAAGAGCGACTGGACCTGTATATTGGATTACTCTACCCGACGACGGCGAGCCTTCCACGGCTCTTGGATTATGCTTTATGTGCTTTGATTATTCCATGGATAAAGGCCAACACTGTCGAGTGTTGGAATTACCCCCCGGAGAGGACTACAGGTGAGGCGGCGCTCTACACGTGAGGTCGCACCACGTCTCTCCGTTGTGGACCGGCAGATACCGTTCCACAGAGGGTCCAGCTGTGTTCGTCTACGGCCCGAGGTTCTGTGGGCACTGGGTCTAAGACTTTGGATTCTCCCAAGACACCGTCGGCCAGATGGGATACCGCCAGCGACTTCTCTAACCCCCCCCCTCCTACTGTCTTACAACCAGCGGGACCCCCCCCCCCCCCCTTAGTGTATCCAGCTATAATTATTTAAGTACTATCGCTATCGTTTCCTAAATATTCCAGGTTGTATACTTACTCCCTGCGCAACCAGAGATTGGACATTCAATGTTGATTTATCTACGAATACTCATTTGCCATAAAAGTGCATACTTAACATTTCAAATCATAAATGTAATTAAGTGAATGTTGTATACACCCTTTGCTGTATTAAATATTCGATTTGGTCCATTTGTGTTGGTTCGTTTCATCAGGTGGGAAAGTGTTCATCATACTTATATCTTGTACTGGGTGGCCAGAAGTTAAAGTACATGAGGTAGTGGTATTAAATATCATATCTAACAATACAGTCAGGGAATTGTACCCCTCAGCTACAATTGGTCCTTCGAACCGGATGGTAACTAGTGTAATATTAATATAGTGTTATTAATATCGAAATGGCCTATGATGAACACTCCACGAAACGATCCTCCTAACCTAGAACGCCCGCGGCGCAGACGACAGACACCTCAGTACTTAGAGGCTTACACTGTCAGTCAACTACCTAGCCTTCGACAAACGGTAAACGTGGTAAAAGTAGAAAGTAAAATTATGTCTGACCTTAACGACCAGGTTTCCCCGACCACAGAGGCCCTAGTAGGTCCTAATGTAACTGACCAAGCCCACGGTGGAGACCAGGAGGGAATTGACATGCCTTTACCCCCCGCCACTACTAAAGAAGTAGTCCCCGACACGCCCCGGGAGGAAGACAACCCTACAGAGAGAGAACTCTGCACGGAAGAAGAAGAGGAGAGCGCCGAGGAACTAGAGCTCCAGGACTCCCCAACGAGTACCCCCAGGAGCGGTTCACGCAGGAGCGGCTCACCTCCACTACCGCCTTCCCCCAGCGAAGCGGAGAGGATACTACAACAGGCGTTCCTCGTCAGCCTGACAGCCTCTACCGAACGCGATCGGCTCCAAGCACAGACGCTTAGCGAGCGCGAACGTCTCCAAGCCCAGGCGACCAGCGAGCGCGAACACCTCCAAGCACAGCAACGAAGCGAAGAACAGCGCACAAGTCTGGAGATGAGACGCTTCCAGATGGAAGAGAATATGGCAAGAGACCGCGCCGACGCCCAGCGCACCGCTGCCGGTGCCCAAAGAGACGCAGAGCGCGACAGACTACAAGCGCAACTGATAGAGCAGCTGATCAAAAGGACAACTCCCTCTCCCTCCGCCAGGGGCTCAAGGAACTCGTCGAGACAGCAGTCAAGAGCAGCGTCACCGCAACGAGCAAGCGACCCTGAACTTGACCAACAGACCGAGTCTAGACCCCCCGCAGACCCCCTTCCCATACCGGTCCAAGCGAGACCCAGCTACAAGGAAGGAGCGGCCTACACTGCGGAGAAGCTAAATAAACGATTACAAGATCTGGAAGATTTGATAGAAGAAGAAGAGGGAGAAGAGGAGAACCAAGCCCGACGACAGCACAGTACTCCACCGGACCAGGAGGTCCCATACAGTCCAGGCTATACCCCCGCGGCGCTGCGCTACAGACCCCCGACTATTTACGGGTGAGCACGACGCACGACCAGCCCCGAGGAACAGTACCTGGACCAGCGGGCCATGGTACCCTGCCAGTACCGGCCCACAGCGAGACGCAAGAGGGGACTCGCCCAGGAGGTCTCTCCCCCAACGCTCGCCGATGTATTCGCCATCCACGGCGTCATACAACGCCACGCCGTCAATCCCAGACTTCGTCTATGAGAGTCGAGCACAGTACACGGAGCTCCGGATGTGCTTAGAGACAATGCTGGTGGATGTCATTGATGAACGCCACAAGTATGCAATATTATTGAAGCACCTGAAAGTACCGCGAGCACACAATATAGCGCTAGCCTATGCTACCTCCTCGACCCCATACACAGCGGCCCTTGCAGCGCTGGATCAAAGATATGGACGTATATGGGATTACGTAATCCAGGAGATAAGGCATATTGACCGCCTACCCCCAGCCACAGACAATCGCTCACTAGATGACCTGTCAATCAAAGTGCAGTCCCTGGTGGGGATGCTGGGAGCTCAACGGGAGAAGGGCAGGCATGAGCTGTACGCCAACTCTAACGTTGAGAGGATTTTGGAGAAGCTGCCACCCGCAAGACAGGAGCGCTTTCGGCGGCAGAGGGACTACCGAGATCCCGACGGCCCGAGCCATCCCTCCTTGATCTGGCCGACTTCCTGGCGAGAGAGGTCAGCAGCTTACGACTGGACACCTTCGGGCGGAGCACGCCAAGCTCCAGAGAGGGACCCAGGAGAATAAATGATGGAAGAAGATCGGTGACTGTCATGCACCAATCAGAGTCAGTACCGAGCAGTCACAGCACCCCCTCGAGGAAGGAGAAGTGGAAGATAGCGTGTCCCTACTGTGAGAAAGAACACTGGCTGTCACAATGTGACACATTCACAAAGATGAATGCAGAAGAAGTGAGCCAATGGATAAAGTCCAACCGGCGCTGTTATCGATGTGCGCGGCCCCACATGGCAGCCGAATGCCGCCTAAAGAAAAGGTGCAGCCGGTGCGATGGAGCCCATCTAGATATACTACACGATAGTAACGGAAGACGGCCTACACCTGCACCACGGAGCGGCACCAAGGCAAGTGTCATGTACATTGACCCCGCCAGCAGCAACGGAGCTCAAGTGCTCTTAAAGGTAGTCCGTGTGACATTGAGCTACCAGGATAAAGTCATGGACACTTACGCCGTCCTTGATGACGGGTCAGAGAAGACCCTTCTGCTCGCCTCCGCTGCGACTCAACTGGGACTGCGGGGGAGCAAGAACGAAATGACGATTCGGACAATACGAAGAGATTTAAAGACGATAAAGGGCGAGAATGTCTCCTTCACTATCGCAGCCAACGGGCAGCCAGAGCGACGGTACAAGATCACAAACGCTTTCACCAGCCAAGAAATAGGACTCTCGCAGTACACCTACCCTGTCACCAAGTTGATGGATAAATATGTGCACCTGCGCCAATTACCTATCCCGCTCATAAACGGCGCTACCCCGACCCTGTTGATAGGCTCCGACCATGCAGAACTCATAGTCCCGATTGACCGGGTCCATACCGGTCCCCGAGGCTGTCCTGCAGCCGTCGAGACCCGCCTAGGATGGACATTACAAGGCCCCCTCGCTAAATCTCTCAACCGAACCGCAGCCACTAGCTGCTTCCACTCCCGAACGACAGAAGAAGACACCACTCTCCTGCAGCATGTCGAGAGGCTATGGACCCTAGAGACAATGCCCTTTAAGAACGAAAAGAAAGACATTCGCTCTAAAGAAGACATTTACGCCATCCACCTACTCGAGCAGGGGACAAAGAGAGTCACAGTCGGCGGAGTGATGAGATACGCAACTCCACTCCTGAGGAGAGAGGGAATGCCCCCCTTTCACGCAAAGAAAGACGCCACGGAGCGCTATCTACTGAACACAGAGCGGCGCCTAGCCAAAGACCCCGCTCAACAGAGTGTGTACCGAGCTGAGATTGAGAAGCTAATCACAGCGGGACACGTAACAAAGATTGACATTAAAGAGGCCGATCAGACGACCGAATCATGGTACGTGCCGCATCACAAGGTCCATCACAATGGCAAGGATCGCATTGTGTTTAACTGCAGCTACCAGATCGGATCCCAAAATCTGAATAAAGAGCTCTTGCCCGGCCCCACACTCGGCCCCTCCCTACTAGGCGTGCTACTGCGCTTCCGCCAGGACAAGGTGGCTATAAGCGGGGATATCAAAGGGATGTTCTTGCAAGTGAGACTAGTAGAGGAGGACAAGCCTCTGCTACGGTTCCTATGGAGAGAGAAGATCGGAGATGAGAACCCATCCATCTACCAGTGGGAAGTACTCCCCTTCGGAACCACGTGCAGCCCGTGCTGTGCTACATTTGCACTACAGAAACACGTCACAGAGGACCCAGCAGCAGATGAAGAGGTCCAACACAGTGTGAAGAACAGTTTCTACGTAGACAACTGTCTACAAAGCGTCTCGACTCAAGAAGAAGCCGAGGCTCTCCTAATCAAGTTACGCGCCTCCCTAATCAAAGGAGGCTTTGATCTCAGGCAGTGGGCCAGCAGTGACCCGCACGTATTGCGCAGCCTCTCCTCCGCAGACAAGGCTGCCAGCAGCGAGACCTGGATGGCGACAATCCCAGGAGAAGCCCAAGAAATGACACTAGGATTAGTCTGGCGCTTCAAAACAGACTCGCTCCACTATAGACACAAACCCTTGGCTCCAGAGCAAGGAAGGTCGGCGGCGATACCGACCACCAGACGGAGTGTGTACAGAACACTCGCCCGACAATATGACCCGTTGGGATGTATTCTACCTTACACCACCAGGGCAAAGATGATTGTACGAGCACTATGGGACAAGGACCAGGGCTGGGACGACCCAATACCCGCACACCTTGCCTCAACATGGAGAGAGTGGGAGACGGAACTCCGCTCACTCCCAGGTGTCAACATACGCCGCAGCTACTTCCCATCCACAGTGAGGCCAGAGACATGCGAGATTGAGCTACACGTCTTCAGCGATGCCTCCGAAGTAGCCTACGGATCGGTTGCTTATTTGCGTGCCCAAGAGATGGGAGGAGAGATACACACTGCTTTCATACTGGCCCGCTCAAGGATAGCCCCACGTAAGCAACAATCTATCCCATGTCTAGAGCTCTGCGCAGCCCTCGCAGGAGCGCATCTAGCCACGTTAATCCAACGTGAACTCACCATTCCGGTGCATAGAACAATCTTGTGGTCAGATTCCACGACAGTACTCACATGGATTAAGTCTGATTCATGCAGATACAAAGTCTTCGTGGGAGTCAGAGTCACCGAGATTCAAGAACTAACAGAAGAAGCAAGCTGGAGATATGTGGATACCAAACACAACCCAGCTGACGTCATCACCCGGGGAATGTCCCTGGATGACCTAACCCGTCGCAACATCTACAGTGACGGACCAGCATTCCTCCAGCTCCCGGAAGGAGATTGGCCTACGCCCACCCCGAGGGAAGCAAGTAGCGAGGAGGCTGAGAACAAGAAGCCTATGTTCTGTGGACTGAGCACTGTCGCCTCCACAGACCCGAACATAGATGACTGCATTACCCTAGAGAGTGCGCAACAAAGGACATTCCTGCGGCACCACCCAGAGATTCAGTCCACCACTGACATGTCAGCAGCTGACTACGAAGAAGCAGAACTTCTTCTACTACAACGAGCCCAGAGAGACTCGTTCCCCGATGAGCTAGACTGTCTACAGGGAGGAAACCCCGTCCCATCAGACAGCAGACTGATTCACCTGGCACCAGAGAGTGACGCACATAATCTCATCAGAGTGGGTGGTCGCCTGCGGAGAGCCCCCGATCTACCAGATGACATTAAGCACCCGATCGTCTTGAACAGCCGACACAAGGTCACAGAGCTGATCATAAAGAAATACGACGAGGATGTGCACCACGCCGGAGCAGAGAGAGTCTTCGCGGAGATCAGACGTCGTTATTGGATATTACAAGGGAGAGAAGCAGTACGGCGCTTCCAGCGAACCTGTCTAGACTGCCGTAAGTGGCGCGCGCAGCCCAGCATACCACGGATGGCTGACCTACCCCCCTGTCGCCTCCGAATCGGCGACAAGCCATTCCACTCCACAGGCATGGACTGTTTTGGCCCGTTGTATATAAAGAGAGGAAGAGGCACCGAGAAGCGGTGGGGTATTGTATTCAAATGCATGACCACCAGAGCGATACATATCGAGCTCCTTCCGACCATGAGCACAGACTCATTCCTTATGGCCTTCCGGAGATTCATATCACGGAAAGGACAACCGTCTACATTGTTGTCTGATCACGGGACCAACTTCAAAGGCGGAGAAAGAGAGCTGAGAGAGAGCTTCCAAGCTATGGGCCCAGAACTTAGGACCCACCTCGCTCCAGCCCAGGTTGACTTCCAGTTTGGTCCCCCGAGCGCACCCCACTTCGGTGGAACCTGGGAACGAGAAGTACGTTCTATAAAGACAGCCCTGTATGCCGTGCTCGGAGCCCAGACTGTGGCAGAGGAGGTCCTAATGACAGTCCTCACGGAGATCGAGGGAGTATTGAACTCCAAGCCCCTCGGTTACGTCTCCAGTGATGTAGCAGATGTCGACCCAGTCACCCCCAACACACTCCTAATGGGGCGGCTGGACCCCGCGCTACCCCAGACAATGTACAGGCCCGAAGAAGCGAACGGCCGAAGAATGTGGAGGTACAGCCAAGTACTGGCTGACAAGTTTTGGAGCAGCTTCCTACTTCACTACCTACCGTCTCTACAGACCCGCCAGAAGTGGGTGAAAGAGAGAGACAATTTGACAGAAGGAACAGTCGTCATGATAGTTGACCAGTCACTCCCCAGAGCTATGTGGCCGGCTGGCCGCGTAAGCAAAGTGATCACCGGTGCCGATGGCAAGGTCCGAGCAGCTGAAGTACTCGTCCAAGGGCGCACCTACACACGGCCCGTGGCGAGGCTCATAGAACTGCCCCGACTCCCAGATACTATCGATGATGACCATGACCCTATGACTTTGTGAGTTGACTGACCTTACAGCGGACCTTGAGTGGAAGACAGTGCGATTAATCTGTCTCTGCTTAGCTAATTAGGTGGGACTAATTAGGGGGCGGCTGTTGTGAAGGATCAGATTAAACCGAATATGTATATTTATTTATATATATATATATTTAATTGTATTTGTATATCGTTTGATATCCCCTGTATATTCCTTGTACAATATGCATTGAATATCCCCGTTTCTACTAAACAGCCCATAATAGTTTCATTCTACCATTGGACGAGAACCTGGCGCCAGGTTGCCATACCCCTAGGTTCAAGTTCAATCGTGCCGCCTAACATGTCGAGGCAACCCCCGGTTCCGCGCAGTAATATGCCGGGCGAAATACGTGTGGTACTATTTGTTCATAGCGCATATATATATGACGCTCGTAAAGTAGAACTTTCTTTTAGTCCAGTTCTTTACCCTCCAACAGAGTGACAGACGCAAAAGCCTCCCCACGAAGCACGTGCGGTGTAGTAGGGCCTACTTGGCCCAGAATAGGCATTGAGATATCATGTAGATTAATAGTTGAATGGTCATAGTTTGGCACCATACCGTCGAGTTGGACGTATTCTATTAAGCTAATAATAGTCTATTTATGTATGGTGCATCGTTCGGTTCGAGTTCTACAGTTATCAGTACCCCCATCGTTCCTGACGTTATCTGGACGCTTATCCAGGCTGGTCAGACCCCTAGTGGTGATTGCATCCGAGGAGCTCCGGGTCAAGAGCGACTGGACCTGTATATTGGATTACTCTACCCGACGACGGCGAGCCTTCCACGGCTCTTGGATTATGCTTTATGTGCTTTGATTATTCCATGGATAAAGGCCAACACTGTCGAGTGTTGGAATTACCCCCCGGAGAGGACTACAGGTGAGGCGGCGCTCTACACGTGAGGTCGCACCACGTCTCTCCGTTGTGGACCGGCAGATACCGTTCCACAGAGGGTCCAGCTGTGTTTGTCTACGGCCCGAGGTTCTGTGGGCACTGGGTCTAAGACTTTGGATTCTCCCAAGACACCGTCGGCCAGATGGGATACCGCCAGCGACTTCTCTAACCCCCCCCCCTCCTACTGTCTTACAACCAGCGGGACCCCCCCCCCCCCTTAGTGTATCCAGCTATAATTATTTAAGTACTATCGCTATCGTTTCCTAAATATTCCAGGTTGTATACTTACTCCCTGCGCAACCAGAGATTGGACATTCAATGTTGATTTATCTACGAATACTCATTTGCCATAAAAGTGCATACTTAACATTTCAAATCATAAATGTAATTAAGTGAATGTTGTATACACCCTTTGCTGTATTAAATATTCGATTTGGTCCATTTGTGTTGGTTCGTTTCATCAGGTGGGAAAGTGTTCATCATACTTATATCTTGTACTGGGTGGCCAGAAGTTAAAGTACATGAGGTAGTGGTATTAAATATCATATCTAACAATACAGTCAGGGAATTGTACCCCTCAGCTACAGCAACGGTTTTTGGGTCATATCTTTATGAAAATTAATGTGTTGATAAGATAAAAACTACCTACGTTTGTGAAAAGGGGCGTTGCTGCGGAACCAATCAAAACGCGTTACAACGTCAGGTGACTTGATTTCTCCCAATGACATTCCTCAAGCTCCGGAAACTAGGAAGTAAATTTGCGACTCGTCTGTTGACAACACTGGATTTAGCTCTGCATTGGTAAGCTCTCAATACTCATATACATTACTATTGAAATGCATTTTTACTTAACTCTACAGCATTATTCAAACGTGATAGGAAGTTATGAGTCATCAGCTGTTTATATGCAGTCCGTTTTGACTTCCGATTACACATTGGAAAATGTTGTAGCCAGCTCACAGACTAACGTTACGTTAGCATTTGAACTTTCTCAGATAGCAATCTAACATTACGTTAGTGTAAATCAAACAACTCTAACCCAATACTAATAATAGTAACTTGTTTCACATTCTTGCTGTGTGTTACACTATGGTATAGCGGTATGTGTTGTTGCCTGTGACGTTGTACTGCTACATCTATTTATGACATACCAGATTTGTAAATACAGTACTGTTTGTCACAAGACGTTGTCACAACCGTTACTTACATATGTACAAAATATACTGTCTCATAAATATACTCTTCCAATATATAAATATACATATAAATATATTGTTTTAGATGCTGTTGTCACTATGAATTACAAATGGGGGGCCCTGATGTAAACAAGACAAACGTCTTTCTCTGGTCTGCATCCCCTTAACAATAGTTTGATATTGGATGGTCCCTGTGCTGTTGTTTACTGTCTATCTGTATGTCATGTATGTAATATGTTATGATGAATTGAAAATGGGGGACCCTGATGTAAACAAGATGAAAGTCTTTATCTGGTCTGCATCCCATTAACAATTGTGTGTATTGAGCTGTACTGTACCCATTCTGCAATCTGTTAATATGATGAATAACGTTATCTATTGTAGTAACAATGTTCCAAAATGTATTGATTGTTTTTCTGTTTCCCCAGATGCTCAACCCTGGACCACACGACAGATATATTCGAGGCCTAATTAACCCTAGTCTGAGGGTTCTATAGTAATCAATCATGCAAGCTCAAAGATTGAGCTCTTGAGGTGACTGGCCCTGCTCTATCAAGAACCATTATCAGAGTGGCAACTGCAGGACCTGTATTTCCCAAAACAATGAATATCATGATTGAATGAGAGGCCATGGTAAACAGCACAGTGAATAAACAATGTGCAGTCCCCTTATATATTGTTCTGGATAGAAGTGGGGCCAGGCTAATCTGCAAGAGCTCAACTTTTGAACAAGGATGGTCATCCTCTCACATAAGCTGTCCGGGGACGACTCACACAGCTCTCTACTCTCTGGGCCCTGGACTGGACACCCCTCCACTGTACTAGTTACACATTATTACACACATACAAATGACAATAACACTATGTAACAACCATCAAATGCACTCACAGCACACACATCCACACGCACACACTCACTTTAAACAAACAACTGACTGCAGCACCCACTTTAGAACACCTAAACACACTTTATATTTATTGGCAAAGAATTTGCACTACAACCCATACCTCATTACACCTTACTGTAAATTGTACCTCATCCCATTTCTGCATTGTACTGTATAGTATATTGTATTATAACTCAGTTACTTTTCTACTCTGCATTGTACATTGTATGTATATATTGAACACTTGTCTACGTACTTGACTTCTATTTTATACTTATCTATTTTTATCTAGCACAATCTCTGGAGCAAAACAGAAAGAAGCATTTTATATAAAAGTATTCTGTACTTCTGTATGACAACTAATAAAGAAACTTGAACATCAAAAAATCAACATTCTGTTCTCTATGCCAGGCTAGATCTGACCTTGACTCATGTTACAGGATTAATACACACTTTATACACAAATTGCATATAGCATTCTCTTTGGTAGCATTCATTCTGTGTTTATTGTGTCATACTGGGGAATAATATTAATATTATTATGTCCTATTGGGGACATAATTTAAAATTCTGAGCAATTCAATCGTTTTTTTTATGGAGAGGACGTCTGACATTAATTGAAAACTGTATTAACAGATTGCAGAATGGGTACACTACAGTACAGCTCAATACACACAATTGTTAAGGGGATGCAGACCAGAGAAAGACTTTCATCTTGTTTACATCAGGGTCCCCCATTTTCAATTCATCATAACATATATGACATACATGACATACAGATACAGTAGGCCTACTGCTACATCTATACATTTAATTATGACATACCAGATTTGCAAATACAGTACTGTTTATGATACAAAGAGTCCAGAAAAGTATCAAACAATTGCAGATGGGATGCAGACCAGAGAAAGACGTTTGTCTTGTTTACATCAGGGTCCCCCATTTGTAATTCATAGTGACAACAGCATCTAAAACAATATATTTATATGTATATTTATATATTGGAAGAGTATATTTATGAGACCGTATATTTGCAGTCCAGAGAAAGACTTTCGTGAGAGACCAACAAAGTGAGGTATGTAAAAACTTGGAATCAAATTGTGGTCATATCTAACGTTAATATCACGTTAACAATCTAATGGCTAGAAAGCTCACCTGACGTCGATATGGCTTAATACAGTGCGAAATACAATCTTATAGTAAGAAACAAAACACAAGTTGAACATAGTTTTGAACGTTTTATTACAATAGTATTTAGGTCGGACCGTCGGATCTAACGTTAATATCACGTTAACCATCTAAAGCTCATCTGTGACGTCGTTATGGTTAATATAGTGCGAAATACAATCTTATATAATAACAAAACAATACACAAATTGAACATAGTTTTGAACGTTTTATTACAATAGTATTTACTGTCTCATGTTGTGTATAATCAGCTAGTGTTCCAGTCAGATCCATTCTCCGTTGTTCTTATTGACAATTTTGGGGTCCCGAAATCCCGTTTCTGTATCCTGATTGGTTTATCAGCTAGAGGTGTCCAAAAATATGCATGAGCAAACATGTAATTTAAATGTAAGATTACGAACACCGATGACCAACAGACGGCTGGCCAACAAACGTATTTTGACTCAACATAATAACTAGATATTACACACAAAGAATTGTGTAGTCTGCCAACATGGATCAATCAAGTTCACTTTAGACTGACTCGGCCTCCCATCTAGACCTGTCTGGGGTATTTCATATCCTACTATTTCAGCATGCACCTTTTAAGAAGATTAGGTTGAAAAATAGACCCAGCCTATGCTTTTCCACCAAACTGTCAACCATATTAATGGCAAGAAACAAAGCTTGGTCCCTTGCCAAGCACTAAAGATGCATCCCACTGGGTTTAATTGAGAACGTTTAGCAATAAATGCACTTGTGAGAAAAGCTATTAAGTCAAATGATAGAACGAGCAAACTGTCTATCAAACCCTCTAGTGACACGTGTGCTTGTTATGCACATAACAGTTGCACGCATACACAAAGGCATGCTAGCTACTGCTGTACCTAGCGGTGGCGTGGCTTTGGAGGCATCCTGATGTGTTCTAATTGGGATGGGTGTTGTTGAATTTGTTAAGGGTTTGAAAATATTTCTAAGTAGGGCGGCTGGGTGGCGCAACGGACATTGCGCTCGTCACCAACGCAAGAGACACCGGGTTCGACTCCGGCTGTCGGCGTTGCCTCCGGCTTGGGCCAGCCGTCATACTAATTCAGTTGTAGTTGTGGACAGCGACTCCTACAGGTCGGTAGGGGACGCCTGCACAGCAGAGACAGGAAATGGCGGGGGTAGTGTGAGCCTCCCACACGTTACACCTCGCCAATGAGAGTCCGCGCTGGCAGGTGAAAAGATGTGACAGACTACCGGAGTGGACACGTGATGCAAGGCTTCTATCCTCCCTACAACCGGCCAGTGGGGGGAATATGCGAGCAACGTTCAAGACAGGGCAGGGGAGAATTGGCACAATGGAATTGGGATGGGAGAAAAATAGAAAAAGAGGAGAAAAAGTAGATAAAAAAAAGATAATATTTCTAAGTTCTGCCCAAAATCAACAGCTGCCTATTGCTCCTTCAAGGGAGTTACCTGAAGAAGGTACATTTTTATCTTTCAGGCATTTTATCTTTTTTTCCACTATAAGTCGAGCCTTGGTTTTTTTCTCAAGAAATATTCATACCAAAGAACACCTTCTTTTTGTTACAACTTTTCATTTCAAGAAGCTCTCCAGTTCCATGGTCTTTCATATTTTTGATATGGGTCTATAATTATTTGGATCACACCACAGGGGGACCCTGATGGAAACAAGACAAATGTCTTTCTCAGGTCTGCATCCCCTTAACAATTGTATGTATTGAGCCGTACTGTATTGTACCCATTCTGCAATCTGTTAAATAAAGTTTTCATTCATTCATTCATTCATTCACCTCTTATGCAAGGGGAGGACAGTTTGGAACTCTGGGAACTACACCAGTAGCAATAGAAAAGTTGAGAATGTGAGTTATTTGCTTAGCAATTAGTCTGAATTAATATGAGGAAAGGTTTGAATTTGTCTCCACCAGCCCAGGAGATTTCTTGGAATCAATGGTTTGAAGAGCCTCAATAACTAGCTGGACAGGATAAAAAATAAACTGAGATACATGATTTGAAGAAAATATGTAATCATGATTATGATTAATGTTAGTAGGGGAGGCTCACTATGGTCATATACTAAGCAATCAATCATCAAACTTGACATGAGAAGGTAGAGAATCAGCACAATTGCTTGTATTAGATTTGACTAGCTTCCAGAATTTTGGAGGATTTTAAGAAGGCTGGATACTGAAACACGCTGGAGTTCATATTTTAACCATGTAAGAACATGCCAATGAAATAAAGCATTTTATAACTTTTTTCACTATAAATCGAGTGGTTTAGTTTTTTTCCTTCATTATATCCAAATTGTCTTGTTTAGCTAAAATCCCAGAGTCTCTTGTAAATTGTCAACTCAAGGAATTTCTCAACACTCATTTGGGAATCCTGCCTGACTATGCTAAAATGTCACGGAAATTGACCTGGATAGTCTCTCTCCTCAGGTTCCCGACACAGTAACACAGCAGGACAACAGATGAAGATATAACAGAGGAAAATCTTTATTTGGACATTTTATACAGTGCAAAAACACAATATGGGGTAAAAGGGTTAGGACATCAAATTTTTACTAGCCAAACCAAGCGAAAAATAGATAAAGGTGACTATATATGATGAAAACGAAAAAGTCATGACTAAGACTAAAACTGACCTGGGGGCTGCGCTCCGATGCGCCACAGTCCAGAACCCCTCAGCCTGGAGCGAACACCTACTCGATGTGCGTCGCCGTGGCCGAGGTTTCCAGTATCTGGTGGACTGGGAGGGTTACGGTCTGGAGGAGCGCAGTTGGATGTCCCGCCAGATGATCCTGGACCCCTCTCTCATCCGGGACTTCCACCGTGACAACCCTGGCAAGCCTGGAGGGTCGCCAAGTGGCACCCGTAGAAGTTACAGCCACAGCCAGGGCTTTTCTCTCCCCTGTGTGTCAGCAGCTTCCCAGGCCCATACATGGTCCTCTTCCTGTTCCCGCCTCCCAACCACTCTGTCTACCTGGGCGCGCCTACACACCTGAGAACCCTCACATCATCAAGGAGCCGGGATAAGAGGCCTGCACTCCTGTCACTCCTTGTCCGAGTGTTGTTTTCACCTGTGGTATAGGACTCTATTCAGACCTCAGCATTCATGGAATCATGTCTTCTTGTGTCCAGTGACTTTTGCTCTATACTAAGGGCCTGTGTCGACCGGGGACGTTTTATGAGTTGTCAGCTCCTTTCTGTCATTCATTTCTATGCTACAGACGCGACAGGCGCGCTCCTTTTCCCAGCGCCACGCCTCGCGTTTTAGCGCTCTCTGCGGCTAGTGTTTTTGGGCAGAGCGCTCCCAGCGCCTAAAGTTGAAACTAGTTCAACTTTTGGAGAGGAGCGCCGCTCATCAAGGTAACTTTTTTCGACCGACCAATCGACATCGATCGGGAGTCGCGAGACGCTCTGGAAACGCTCTGAGCATGCATATTTTTGCTTTTCAAAGCGGTCCGCCTTGAAAAAAAACGTCCCCGGTGGATACAAAGCCTAACTCTTGTTCTCTGATGTCCAGGACCTCACCTCTCCGGACTACACCTCAATCACGGACCCTCACCAGCCTGAACCCTCATGGACCACGCACACACGCACGCACGCACGCACGCACGCACGCACGCACGCACGCACTATTTTATTTATTGAGGAAGTATTATAATTCACCGGCACTATCTTAGCTAGATCCAAGATATTGCATCAGTCTGAGAGAAGAATAGTCTGAGCCTTGACAGCATGTGACAGCTAAACATTTCACATGACTTCTGAGGCTGTTAAAATGTTTGCACTGGCAATGTTTCTAAACATTAGAGTAGATCAGACCTGCATTTTGAGTTGTGACGGGCTTGGAAAGTCTACGTGTTCCATCTACAAGTCAAACTCTTCTCAGGACATTATGTGAATATATTTCAACGTAAATTCCTGATTGTAGCTTTGCCTTTTACCACATCTACATGTAGAAAACTACTCCCCAACACTGCTAATATCATACTGGACTACAGTATCTCCCTGAACTACCTACTGTAGCCTATGGGCTCGGTTGAATAAGCCACAAAGGTTAAAGGTGGAATCGTTGTTTACGACTGGTGACACCAAAAATGTCTAACTCCTAGACACTACATGCTCCATGTGGCTAAATTCTGAAATGGAAGCTGAACAGGCTTGAAACGGGCACCATATGGAAACAATCTACCTTCTGCATTAGTGCTGTCCAAGCCGGTTACCGCAATGGTTACCATGGCTGCCCTGGAGGGCTACTCCAAGGCTGAGTGATGGATAAGCACTTCATTCAAGATCAGCCAACCTGAAGCAGGGCCGGTCACAGTGTAGCTCACCCGGCATGAAAATAAACATGATGGAGTGAAATATCATTTTAGGAACACATTTGTGGCCAGGCCGCACAAACGACCGGTTGTTGGTTTTGCTTGAATGCTCTGGATTTCTAAGGTTAAGTTATCCTCAAATCATTTCAAGTAAAAAAAAGAAAAAAGGTTTGAAATGTGTCACTAGTTTCGTTTGTTCTATGCTCACAATGCAGGGGGTAGTTATGTACTGTGGAAACATTGTGGGCTGCCCAATTGCCTCACATTAATCTTCAAGGAGACACACTTAGAACTCCAATGGCGTCATATAAATCTCATTGTACACTCTGGCTCAGTGGAACGGAACATGAAGGATGGAGTTGTGAATCATCCAAATTGAAGCTTTAGCATCACAAATGTTTCCAACAGCATCTACAG